>NW_020449307.1:1280598-1685598 GCF_003343035.1 Apteryx rowi | reverse complement strand
GTTTTGTATTTTTGACATAAGCTAACATCTTAAGTTCAGATATGAGGTCCAGTTCTTTAAACTGGAGTCATTTTAAAATGATACTTAAAATTTATTAGTTTTTTTGTTGTTGTTGTTTAGAAGCAGATACTAATTATTCTGGAGTTCTGATTTGGCAAGTAGCTTGGTCAGGGTCTCCTCTTCCCTCCCCCCGCCCCCCATTAAAATAAAAGCATGTTTAACTGACAGTTATACAAACCCATAACATATTCTCTAAGATACAAGGTAGATAGTTAAGGGCATACTTAATGGTAAATTTTGTGTTTAAAAATAGTGTACATCTTGGCTCTTAGTATGCTTTCTGCTTCCACTGAAGTCTCTAGAATAGTATGTACACAGCAAAATGTAAAATATTTTTATAATTTGTAATATAGAGGACAGTTTAGGCACCTCTAATATTAAATGTAAGAACAACTCATAAAATGTTAGGAAATGGAGGATAAGAAGGTTTTGCATACTTGTTAACATGTCACGTTGACAAGTGTAACATGTCAGAAAACATGTTAAAACTATAATTTAAACTTTTAGACCCTTTATTTGCAGTTCCACACACACATACAAAATTTTCTTATGTTAAGGGTGTATTTCAGCAAATTAGGGGGGAAAAAAAAAGTGAGTGTATGGCCTGCCTCTAAGGACCTGTGATTGGAATATGTAACTATACTGGAGATGTGTATGATATGAAAATAACTTTGTATATAAAAGGTTCACAGTAAGAACATGAAAATTAATACATGTAGGTCAAGAAGGGGTTGGAAATATTGCTTATATTTAAAAACCCTGAGAAGGTTAACTCAGCATGTGCAAGTTGCATGGTTTTGCTATTCAGACATCGAGGAATATATCTGTGCAAGATGACAACCTGTACATAAGTAATGTGCGTGCCGCCTTCAGGCTAGGGCCTAGTCTGATTTTGATAAGAGTAAGATAAAGAAGTTTGAGAATGAAGGGCTACAACAGAGGAACTTGCGGCTATTGAGAAAGTATGGCTTGATGTGAATTTGGTTTTGTAGATATTTAAATCTTTTAATAAACGTCTTGCTGAACTTAGTTGTGGACATTATATGCAAATCCTGTCCTCTTTATCCTACCATAAGGAGATCAATGATTCGCTGAATATATGTAACAGTTGTGTATCTGGGGATGGCTGAGGAGGAAAATAAGTGGATGTTGGTGGCTGCGCACAATGGATCAAGATGTGATGAGATGTGATCTGGGCTCCGTTTTGCTGAAGTAGTTAAATGTCACCTGATTGCTTCCATAAATTAGAATGTCCTTGTTTTTAAGGAGGCCTCAGTGTCTGTTACAGAAAATAAGGTAACAGAAGATAAACTGATGGTGTAGTTTACTCTTCATAGCTTTTTTGGGGTTCCTGCCCCTCTGCGATTTCACAGATGAACAATGATTCTGCCTCCTGGTATAGTTCMTGTGGTTGAGATTATGGTTCCTTTTTCTGATTAACTTCTTTCATGTAGGTAGAAAAGCAAAATGTGTCAGGCTAGTCTATATTCTTGCAAAACTTTCATCCATTTGAGCTATAAAAATTAATAGATTTACAAGATGAAAAAAGGATTGTTAGTAATATTGGAGCAAAAATACTTTGCAAAGAAAGTCCCGAACACACTTAATGTTATTTCATAATGCAGTTTTCTGACCGTTCCTTCACTAGCATACTGTGAGAAACTATTAAATGACTTTTGCATTTGAGTAGGTAGAGTCATCTGCCAAAGTGATTAGTTTTAGAAGCTAATACTGGAGCATTAGTTATTCCACCTCATCTGAGCCAGGAGGGAAAAGCAGTGCTGAACTTGTGCTTTCCCCACTCCTACGTCTTTCTGAACTTGAACGTTTCAGACACTGCTACAAAACTGCTGTATTTGGTGTGCCTGTATTTTGTAGAATTCTGATAATTCTTTGCTAAAAGCTTTACCATAGTTGTAGCCCTGCAAACGTATTAAAATAACTTGTGAATCTCTTTTCCCCACTGCTCTCTTAGTGAATAAATATAGTGCTTTTTTTTAAAGTTACAGTATTCTTCATTTTAGGTTAACTTATGGAGTTCTGTATCAGTAAAAATCAGTTAAATACATCAATGCTATACTAGAATCTTTCTGTTTTAGAACTGATAGTTGGACCACCTGTTTATTTGCTCTGTGGGCAATAGAAGTAAACTGAAAGCGTTAGGTTCTAGAAATAACATAATCCCATAGAAATTGAATTTTATCCTTGTTTCCTGGCGTTTTATGTAGCAAAACATTTAACCTGGAATTGGTGGTATCTTTTTAAATGATTGAGAGAGCTGTTAGATACCATCCCCTGGCTGAATCCCCATGAGCAGCAGTGAATAGCTTCCAGATTTTGTTCTTGGATGGAGCATTCTTGGTGCCCTCCACAAACCCTTTTGTTTGTCGTAGATGATACCTGTATATCTAAAACCTGTGAGATGTATTTCTTGTTAACTTTTCTTACTGTCTGAGGTTTACAGGACAATTCACTTAAATTTTTGCCTTCCTTTGGGAAGGGAGCAAGTCTTCACATGTGTAAGATACCTAAAATGACTGACTGGGGGGGTCTCGGAGTTCCCTGTTTCAGTCAATGTAAGGAGGCAGGTGCCTCCAAGAACTTAGCATGTCGAAGTTAGACACTCACGTAGGCAATGTGAACGTGCCCTCCCTTCCCTCTCAGTATTTGGATTTCTTTTATTAAATGGTAAGAAATGTTAAATCGAGCTACTACTGTTTTTATTTGAGCATGGCAATTTGTTTTATAAGCATGGCTGTTTTATTTGTCAGGAATGTTTTATTTGAGTATTTTCACATTAGTCTGTGTGGAAACAGTTGTCTTCATTAATATTAAATAATGGCCTTTCAGGACAAACAAAAACATTGTTTATTTTAAGTCTCTTTTATGGGCTTTTTTTTTCCCTTCATTTTAAAGAAGACTTGACAGACTTAAGTCAGGTGCCACTTTAACTCTCAGAAAAGAGGATTGCCTTATAATTCGATATTGATAGTAGTGAGTTTTCATATAAGTATCTTAATCATAGAAATGTTTTTAAAAAAGCAGTTTTTAATAGGCTTTATTAAATGAGGCCTTACTAGGTAAACAAACACCCCTTTTGATTCCCTCCATAATAGCGCAATGATTTTTTATTAATATTCATAACCAGTAGTTTGATATTTAGACCTTTACTTAGAGAGCTGTATTACTTGGTATGTGTTCCACTTGCTCTGAATTGACAACACAAGGAAGGAGTTAATAAGTCCATAGTGTGGATTTGCATGACAGCCTATTACTTTATTTAGCAGTAAACCCCCCATGCAGGGGGGTTAGTAATAGATTGACATGCTGAAAAAACTTCAGGTTTCTATTCTAGAACTTTGTTAGYGACCTGTGTGCTTCTAAGGGTCACTTGCTTTGGCGAACTGGTCTTCCAGTTTGGGGGGGGGGGNTTTTTTTTTTTTTTTTTCCTCCTGCCAGAATCACTGTCACAAATTCCAAGTCTTTTCTTTCTTAACATAACACTTTTGGTTTACTTATTTTAATCTTCTGTCAGGCCACAAAAGATGGAAAATATCTGTTTATCTTATCACTCCAGTCTAACAGGAAAGATTTCTTCTGATCTGAAAGTAAATGGTTGGAGGAAGACTCGCAGTGTCAGAAACCCCACAGCTCTTGTGTTATAGTAGGTGGCTTTGGAAAGTCTAGGAAACTTGAAGTAGGTGGAGGGAGTGGTGCATGTAAGAGCTAATCAGTGAGGGCTGAGCCATAGCTAATGGAAAGCTGGAGGAAACTGGTGAGGAAAGGGGGAGCGCTGGGACAGACATAGCTTTCCTGTGTGCCCTTGCACTTCTTCCTTCCCCTCTCCCCCAAAGGTTTGGATTGCACGTTGCTTTTACTCGTGTGTCAATGGGAGATCTGCATTTGCCCTTTTTAATAGGAGTTTTGACATAAGCCCTTTGTAACAGTTCTGGTAAAATGGGCAAGGGCTGCCTGCTGCTGCAAGGTAGTTGTATTGCATCTGACGGTTGTAGGCTGTAATTATTTTCTTCCAGCTAGTAGGTATGGCCCCTCTTCCCCCAATATTCATTCTGTTGCTTTTTCTTATTTTAAGAAACTGGAATGTCTTTTGTTATTAAAATTTTGAGGGAATTTTTTTCCAATATGCTATTTCTATGTTAAATATGCAGGAACAGATACCTAGATCTAGAAGAGCAAGGTGTGTCGTCTTTCCTTAAGTAATTTGAATCCAGATATTTGGGGGGGGGGGGAGGACTGCCTTAGCTGCCAGGCAGTAGATGAATCCCCACATAATCCATCTCACTGGAGTCCCTCCTGGATGGGTAAATAGATCCTAGGAACAAAAGTGAGAAAGAGCCGTTGTCTATCCTGATAGCTCGGATGCTCATCTGCAAGGGGTACGGCTTGGGTCTTGGGTTATTGCAGCAAGTTATTCGCATTCAGTGGTGTCAACAGGAAAGCCTGACAGATCTGGGTCCCAGAATATACAATAACACATTGGTTGGGATACTCTTCTGGGACATGGTAGAGAGGCTGTAAGTTGTCTTTGGCAGATTGAGCGACTCCAGTGGGTGTGCTGCCTTGTGGACAGATATCCTCTTCAATCTGCTCAATAAAGACGTCTTTGTCTCGCGCTCTAGTTCTGTGAGTTACATCCTTCATTTGCTTTGTTTATCTTGGAGATTCCTGAAAACAAGGGCTCGAAGTCAAACTAAGTTAACTTTGTTTGGTCTCTTACCAAAATTAAGTTCAGTTTGATCAAAACTGATTTTCCAATGTGGCAGGCAAATGAACAAATTTGTTCATTTGCATTGCTCTCATGCTTATTGGTTTGTGGTTCTTAACCAATACTGAAAGATTTTATTATGCTTTTAGCATCAAGTTCTTTTCTTTTTGCTTTTCCCTCCTAGATTCTCAGTTTTTCTTTGAAAATTCTGGATTTTGTTAATTATAATGTGTCAATAAATGATTTCAGCTGCCTCTTCTCGCTGATGGTTGACTCTCATAAGGATTTCTTACCTCCATTCCATTAACAGAATGGTAACCACTGTGTGTGAAATTATTTGGGAAAAGATATTACAAAAAAATCAGCTGATTTGTGCCCAGCCCATGCCAAATTATAAGCCTCARTTTCATTTCAGTTAGATTACACTATGTTAATAAATTCCACAAGCAAGTTATTTTTAATATTTCACATTAAATGCTGTTTATAAGACTTTAGTTCTGTTCAGCTATACCCACACTGTTACCCAATCGAGTATCAGCTTAATCTCATGATCCTAAAGGTTGCAGGGTGATCTGATAGCCTGTTTGATGAGTATGCCAGCCGCTACATTTTATAACTGATTGCTCCTTTACAATTAGAGATTTTAAAGTCTAAAATAGAATAAGCTCACTGTCAGTTCAGCACTGAAATGGGAATTGTATTGCATAACTTTCTTGAAAAGCTTTGAGTATAAATTTTAAGATTTGCATTGTGTGGAAAATGTATACAAACTTTAAAATATATGCACCATGCTGTGTAGAAGAATGTTCATTTTAATCTTTAAAATCTCCACAAGCCAAAAAGATCCTATGCTTAGGAAAGACAGATGTAGTAAGCTTTGGTTAGTTGGAAGTCTTTGGTTCTTGCATGAGCAAGGAAACTTTTCCAATTGCTTGAATCTGACTCCAGAATACATTATTTCCTGATGGAAGATTTTAGTTTGTTCTGTGATAGTTCTGAGACATTGGTTCTACATTTTAAAAATGTGTTCTTAAAACTACAGCTCCTGTTGAGTCAGTAATTTGCACTAGTTAAGGGTTTCCTCTCATAAGGTAATGACCCCTTGACCAATATCAGTAAGCTAAATTTAATGTTTCCTTGTTACCTGATGGAGAATGGTAYTTCTCCTTTATTTATTAGGAAAAGTGCTCCTGCACTGTGTCTTGAATATACGTCAGAACAAAGATTGCTCGAAGTAATATTACTGACTTGGGCACAGGATGCTTTTGAAGCTCGTGTTTTTGCTAACACTAACAGACTGAGAAAGGCATGCATCAGGTGCTAAAACCAGAAGTTTATGTTAATATGCAGCCCCCCACCGTGCCAAAACTGATAACAGCACTAAAGAACTAGAATTAAAGGAGGTATTTATCTTTTACAGATGTTAGCATGTGTTTGTTGCAGTCAAAATGTCTCACCGAACAAATCTTAAGGTTACCAAGACTCCTTTTTGTCACATGAAAACAATAGGCTTCATATTTATTTTAAATGTGCCGCGATTGCAGAAATGTTTCCCAGGCTTTCCTGATGGGTCAGGGCATAGTGTAAAAAGTGATGTTTACCTACCTTACAAGAGGTCAAGATGTCCAAGCAGAACTATGTTTAGATATTCAGCACCATAGAAACATTGTTAGGACTCTGTTTTTGAGTAACACATTGTAATTTTTACTTCATTAATATTGTGTTTTTTGATGTGTCTTTGTTTTGTACAATATGCAACCAAATTAAAATGTGAAGTTAACAAAAATCCATGCATCGTGTATTTTGGTAACACACCATTGGTATTATCATTTGGTAATACAAAAAGTATCTGTTATAGGAGTTAATAACTTGTTCAGTGATATCACTATGGCCAGAGAGTGGTCCAGCAAAAAAATCCTCTTTCCTGGAGGGGGAGGAGGTACAAAAATATAATTTTTCCTCCTTTGTAGTTCTTTTATTATTATTATTTTTAACCAGGAATATTTCCTTTTCTGTAAAGAGAATTTAGTTTATTGCAAGTCTTTCTACTCTTTTTTCTGTTAAAACATAAAACTCTGGGTAAATACTATTTGTACATATTTTGTGCTGAAATCTTGTTAAGTAAATTAATGCTTAAACTATTGGAAAATARTATTTGTGTTTATAACCACAACTGGAAGAGCAAAGATTAGCAAAAGAAAATTGTCTTGATTGCTTTGATTTATGTAATCACCCTTTCATGAAAAGTGAGAACTTGTGGATTTCTGGCACATGGTTGTGCCACTGCTGGGAAGATGCGCCAGTGTGTTCCCTGGGTGTATGGGGCATATTTTACTGCAGCTATGCAAGAATGGCAGTTGTCAGAGATGTCCTTTACAGCCTTCCCAGATTTCGTCCGTGACTCTTAATGGAGAGATGAGCAGTCAGCAGGTTTCTTGCCTACGCGAGAAACTATCTTCTGATTCATGGCAGTGATGAAAGAAGTCTCTGCTAACTGCTGGTTACACAAAACATCTGGAACCTTTTGGACAATCAGCATGCAGAGCAAGGTCTTTACTTGCTACCTATGTTAACTTGGTAGCAAAACATTTCGTATTGTTACATTTATACCATCCAAAATAGTTACAGAATTTAAAATGCCAAAAAAGGAATTTTTTCCCCCTTTGTCTCTGTTATCAGGAAATCTCCCTTTCCCTTGCTGAAAAGCTGTAAGAAACTACCACCAGACATATGTTCCCTTATAAGCTGAAAACCAGCCTCTAGGTGTTAAGTGTGAGCACACTTAATGTGAAGCATGTCTTAATATGTTGCAATTGGCATAATAGTAATCCTATTTAACACAGATTTACTTGGGAGGAGAAATGGCTTTCTTAGTAATTATACTTTTTGGCTTTCTTGTATGATATGTCATCCCTTCAGGACAGTTAATTTGGTTGCCATTTGTACTTCATTGGGTTTTCCAGCTGAAGAATTACCTTTTTTTAGCCAAGTGCTGTTTTATAATATATTTTGAATATTTATTATCCAGGATGACTTTGTTCCTGTTATGACTAACACAGAAAACAAGTATGGTAAACTCTTGATGATGCCTTCCAGAATTGCAACTAAAAATTTGTCAGAACACTTCTTAAAGTAATTTAAATGTCTCTTGCCAAAACTTGGCATTTCTGGAAACACGAACCCTTAGGCCGACTTATACAAGCAGTATAAGTAGCTCAGGATTAAACAATATAATAACTTCTGAATGCCTCAGCAATAGGTTTTTTTTTTTTTTTTGAAGTGGAGGTCTGAGAGTTGGGTATCTCCAAGGCTTTACAAACCACAAGATCCTTAGAATGTGTCCTTAAGAGAGCTTTTATTTGTAGGCATGCCTTGAAAGCCTGAAATGCTCTTTTTGTTCATCTTTTGTTTTTGTTATCTTTCCTCATTAGTGTACACAGAAGATGACAGRTATTACTAGGCTTCTGGCAAGTTCCAGGCTGCTGGGATTGATGCGTTAAATGTCTTTTCTTTAACAAAACATTTCACTTAGTTAAGCGCATGCTTTAAAGAACGAGGCGAATTTTGAAAATGTGCTGTGAGGAAAAAGGCAGGTGAGCTGCTGAGTCTGGATTGTGAAACTTTGAAGTTCAATGGGGGGGAGGGATCATATGTCAACCTTTTTCCCAATTTTTTTAACAAACTGTTTATTTGCTATTTCTATCAGATTATAGTAATTAGTTTCTAAAAGTGTCTGTTGACCGAGTAGTGTTTTCTCTCTCTGCATGAGAGACTGTGTGTTACACTGCCTAGATGATGCCAAACTTCTGCTTTCCTGCCAATACAGAACCGTGCAGGTAGCTCACTTTCAGCAGTCTGGTTTGCTTTACGTATAATCTGAAACTTATTTCAGGAAATTACAAGCTGTTTGATGTATTCTGATTTCCTGTTTAGCAGTTAAAGATCAATTTATATGCCTGTAGTGTTGGAAATGATAACATGTTTTGTCAGATGTCTTCATGGATAAGAACTCTAAAATTAGTCTAGTACAACTAAAATTGCTGTCCAGCAAGAGAAATGCCACCTTCCTTAAAACTGTGGTTCACTGTTCCCAAAGGATGGCCTCAACTAAACCCATGCTGGGAACAAAATTCCTCTCATTTTTTGTGCCTACAGAGGAAATATATGTACAACTGAAATACCAAAGATTGGGTGGTTCTTTCTAACACTTCTAATGCTCTCTTAATTCACATTATTGCTGTCCCCTTTCCTTTCTCTCTATTTTACTTCCACTTCTTCTTTCTCCTTTTCTAGTATTTTTACAGCCTTTCCTGTTCTCTGCAGATCCCTGGGGAGCAGGAGCAGCACCTACAACAGTGAGGAACCGTTCTGAACTCCTCTCTAACAAAATCTTTTCTGTATGTGTCATACTTGCTTTTTGAGATCTGCCTGGAGTGTCTGAAGTAACTATGACCCGTATTCCTTCATCCATTTACTTTGGGGACCATGTCCCAGTTACTGATTTGGGTTTTTTAGTCTTCCTGACTGACAAATGGTCTTTCCAATCCCAGGTTTTATTTTAGTTAAGCTTTTTCAAAAGGATTTTTTTTCTAGGTACTCCTCCTTCATTTCTCTTGCATGTTCCACTTGTACACACAGATATAAGGTGAAGTCACAGTATTAGTTCTATGTACAGTAATGCAATTATGAAGAAGTCCCACCATAACATATAAGGAAATGGGGAATGGAAGTACATAACTTCAAGCTCAATTACATTTTGTGGTTTTCTTCTGAATATCTGATATTTGTAAGAGGATAAAAAGTATTTTAAAATGGTGCTGTGGCTTTTTGTTACTTCTCCAACTTAGTCATAATTGGCCAAGAGAAGGCAAGTGATTTGACCTCCTTAGACCTGATGTGCTAATAGAACTACTGCAGTGATGCAGGTTGTCTTGCTGGAAATAAAGCGAGTGCATTGCTTTCCTAGCCCATTCTTCTTTCTTTTGGAATTGTCTTATCGACATATTTTGACGCAACTTAAACTACGTGAAGGTGGAAGGGAACATATTTCATTAAAGGCTACAGTTGTTCATCCTGAAGGTTTACAGCATCAGAGCAGTACTTTGGGCTGTGTGGTTAATGCTGTACTAAACTGGAGTTTATTTGAATTGATAGTGATGTCAGGGTCGCTGTCTATATGCCTCTCTCCATGAGCTGTATATGGATTTTTTTTAACTTGTTTCAGTGTGCATCTTTTGAATTCTCTTTTTAAATACTAGAATACGGAATAAATGCAAAGTAGAATCTTTATTCTCATTGTGTAAATATCTTCTTAGCTCTTTACTGTGTAATCTACACTTGCTTTGGCAATAAATCCCTCCTAAAACACTGCAAGTTGAACTGCATTAAATAATTCATAAAATAGTGAATCAGTTATGTACATTCTGTTTTTAACAAAGGACATCTTAGGAATGAATTAGTTGCAYGTTTCTAAGTTGCAGTCTAGACCAACTTTCTGAAAAACGTGATGCAAGTTGGCTGGTGGTGTACTGCTTGCTTTCCTTGTTCTTACCTGTCAGAACCATTAGGAAAAGAAGACTAAATGAATGAAGAATTGGACAACTTCATTTTCTTTTTCGAAAGCAATATGGAAAGCTAAAAATATGACTTATCTTACCATTCCTCTTCCTTGTAATAAGTTTAGTTTCCATAGGAATGTTAAGCAGTGATGACTAGGAGCTCATGAGACAATTTCTCCTGACTAAAGTGTTAAACTCTAGTGTAAAAGGTGACTATTGCCCCTTCTCCCTCACCTCTCTCTCTCTCCCACCCCCACATGCACTTATTATGTTGGGGCAAGCATTTGAAGCAGTTTTCTGGGTAGGTCATCTCACTCATTTGCATGGTAAAGGTTTTTTGTTTCCAGTTGCATACTGAGGATGACAAATCAAAGCACTTTTTCCACTGATTCAAATGCAGTCGCTCCTTTTGAGTTTAAGATTTGGTGCTGCATGACCGTTTTTCCTTGTGTAGTTGGAATGCTAAATTAAAGTAGTTTGGCATATCTACACTGCGTGTTTTTCCGTATCCTACTCATTCATTAACTCTGTCCTTGAGTCGGATAGCGTAGACTGAACAGCAAGAATAAATGTGCTCTTACAAGCTGGTTTGAAGTTTCCAGTTTTAGACAGGACTCTTGCTGTCTTTTGAAGAGCTTGATGATTGTTATCTGCAAGTTAATGTACTTTCAATGAGAAGGTCTAGTATAGAAGAATTCAGTGTGCGTATACACTCTGATGTGAAATCTCTTGTTTTGGATGGGATTGTTGCAAGACTGCAGACTCTAAATTTAGTACCCTTCACCCAAAACCATTGTGAAGAGTAAATGAGTTCAAAAATTGCAACAAGTGTTGGGTGAAATAGAAGTGACAGTATCCTCTGTGGAAAATATGCTGTGACATTTTCTTAGTCTAAGAAATCTGAGTAATGTAATAGGGCTGTGGGAGAGAAGAAAAATGAAATGCCTGAGAGAAGAAGTGCTAAGCAAAAAAGAAAAATTGGAGAAGATGATTTTGCTCAGAAAACAGAGAATTTAGTGGTGAATTTCAAGGTTTGTTCGCATAGCTTTGCCTTCACTGAAATAAAATGAAATGTTAGGCAGCTCTTTCTTGAATTGATTTTTCTCTCTGTTCCCAAAATMAGGAATGTAGTTCTTGCCTTGTTCTCGAATTAGTGATTGTTAGTGATTATAACATTCATGCTTTAAACCTGTGAGGTATAATTATGCAAAACTACCCAAACAAAAAACAAACTACCTTCAGCAAATAAAAATGAGGAAGGGTGTCCTGAGGCTCACTCCTTAAGGCCTTTTCTATAGGGGGGAAGATCTCTGTAGGCTACAGGTAGCAGTTATTTGACAGGTATACTAATGTATGTAAGTGTGGACAGATGTGCCTGAAACACTAATGTTTTAATAGGACACAGTCTTGTGGGTGCCTAATTGAGATTAATTGTTCATCTATATTCTTTAAGCATCTAAAAAAAGATACCTGGACAATTACCAGGTAATCCTTAGTGCTTATCCCAGAATGTTTCTATCTGGTTGCTCCAATGAAATTTTTCAAAATATTATTCTTTAAATGATCATCAATGTATGAATCATTCTGTGTGCAGAACATGTCTGGAGGGTCTGTATAATACAAAAATTGTTCTTCCCTTGGAGCAGACAGTTAGACCTGCTTTTCAATGCAAACATGAGCCTCTTCAGTATTGTTGGTATATTGTGTGTGACGATAGGTTTAGCCAGTGAGAACAAAAGATTTATCTAATTTTCTGATGATCAAATTATTCAAAGTAGTTTGGAAACAAAATTGCTAGTGGGGAAGACTCATTAGGCAGGTAACTTGCTTTTTTTAGAGTTTGCGTCAGTAATACTTTTGGACAAATACTTTGGTTACGTCAGAAGACTCACTGTGATTGTCTCGCTTTTTTGGGAAGGTATTATTTATTTTTACTAATCTTACCTGTTTTCAGAGAACAATCTTCCTTAAATATGGAGGGGGGAAGAAAAAAAAGACTTACGTTTGGCAGTCTCCATTGCAATGTAGTTCTTGTTTCTTCTTTTGGACAGTTGTACTCTCCTTCATTTCAAGGAGGGGTTTTGATATTCTAGGCTCCATGTGAAAGGAAGTATTTTCCAGGTTTGCCAGGAAGGATCTGTTGCTATGAAACTTGAACAAATCTCGACCTCTCTCAGGCTTCATGTGTCCAACAGAAAGGAAGTAAGGAATCTGCTTTCTGTGGCCAGGGCTTTCAGAAGACCAGGAGGCAGATCTGTGCTCTCCCCTGCCTGGGAGAGGAACGGAGACGTTGGGGTTTTTGGAAAGCTTGAAGCAGGACTTTCTGCATGCCTCCTTGAACGTTTTTGTATTCTTCTAATCTTGTGGGTTTCTTCCTTCATAAAATGAAGGCTCTATATCAATGCTCAGTACTTACATGAAGAGAAGGACAGATGCCAGATAAATGTAGCTTTAACAAGTTTTATTTTATGTGCCTCTTAAGGTCAGGTCACTAGCTCTTTTTGAAATCAGTGAGAAATTTGTAATTTTAGACAACAAGGATTGGACTGTAATCTGTTTGTTTCCTGATAACTTATTGCTCAAGTTCAAAACATACTAGCATACAATTATTTAATGTCTTTAATCTTCAAATATAAATATTTGGCTTAGAAGCTCACATTCAAAATAACTCATGGAAGACTGAAAGCCAGTTGGAGTGCTATAAATTTTATTTTATTTTTTAATTTTTAGCAACACCTAAGCCATGCTTATTATATGAAATACATTCTAGGAATAAATACGTATCTTGTCCATACAGCCTTTAATTTGAAATTCAGTGTTGGAGAGCCTTTATGGAGCTTGACTTGGTCTGCTCAACTAACCTTCAGGGAGAGTTTTGTGAAGTTCTGTCTCCTTCTTCCTTTTTCCTATCTTAGCTGTTCTGCAGAGGATTGATGGCTGAGAGGAGTTGGCATGTTATAGRAGATAAGTGCACATGATTGGGATGTCTGAGGTTTCCATTCATGTTTGGTTGCTGGGGTTATGAAGAGTGCCTAATTTTCAGAGTAAATACCATGTTATTCTCTTGTTTTAAGCAGTGAGGGAAGAGGTGATAAAGTAGACAAGAATAAATAAAGTGAAGCAAACTTCTTGTTTTTAACTACAAAGTAGATTTTTTTTTTTCAGTTGAATGTGCACAAGTTGGGGTGAAACTGTGTGATGAACAAGAGATTGGGTTTGTTTGTGGAGGTGTACGCTGAAAATCCAAGAAAAATACAGGTCAAATAATTATAAGAAAAGCAATCAGATATTCGGTTAATGGTAAGGATGTCTGAAGAAAGTGTCCCAACAATACTAGTATTATTATGTCCCAACAGTATGTTAGCAGCCTAATTAGTAACAAATATGTTTTTGTGTATGTTTAGATTTACGATTGTAACACTGCGCTATTTGTGTTGTGACATTTTAAGACTAGCGAGCAAATGCTGGAATGTAACCTTATAGACTTGTGATTTTTGTGCTGTGAGTGAGACCTACTTCCATCCTTCTGGAGCACGTAAAGATGGGCTGTAGTGGATGTGACCGCGGCAGCAGTACGTGGGCAGACTGCGACCGAGCAGTACTCTAACCGTACGCTTGAGGGCTCTGTAGACTGTGAGGAGTGGTGCCGAAGCAATTTCAGTTGAAGAATGTATTTTAAGTAAATTGGTGCATTGTACCTATGCAGGGTTTAATGCTTGCTGGGCTATTTGGCTATTTGCCATAATTGGCTTTCCATTCCCTTGATTGGAATTATAGATAAAAATTTGCTAATCCACTTTCTTTGCTGAAAGTATTAGAAAAGTAATCCATCTTTTAAAAATGCTCAAGCAAAATCATACAGCATAAAGAATGTTTTATGGAATAATGAGATTAATGAGGACTGTGAGGCATATGTAATTTAAAACAGTTTTCTGTGGTTTTAAGGGGAAAAATGCAATCTGGGTACTATAAAGCCATAAGTACTTCCTTTTTTATGTACATGGAGGAATGTATTTTAAATGTACATTATATATTATGCTTTTTTGTATATAAAATGTGAGTATTTCAGTATAAGGAGTAGTTATTTATTTGTGTTTTTCTTATGTATGAAAATATTTGATTTCAAAGTTCTTTGTGTTCTTTCTTCCCTCTCCCCTCTTCTGCCCACAGGGGATCCGAGCACGCATTTTGGAAACTCTTGTAATGCTTATTCTTCTTGCACTGCTTATCCTTGGAATCGTGTGGGTTGCTTCAGCTCTCATAGACAATGATGCTGCCAGTATGGAGTCTTTGTATGGTATGGAATTTGGAATTAAGAAAAAAAAAAAAAAAACCATGCACACATGCACTTATTTAATTATGGAAGTGGATGTTTTCAATTAAATGTATTTCTAGTAAATCCTGTGCCAGTTCTGCACAGGTTGAGAAGATGTATCAGTTTCGTCAATACAGTTGTTTTCTGTTCAGTGTTTTTGTTTTTTATTTCTGTTCTTAGCAAGCTGAGAAATTCTGTGCTCTTGTGGACAAGCTGTTTTATATCTATGTTAAAAACAAGTTACTTAAGTGGGAACAGTACTAGGGGATTTAGTTGCCTGCAGACTTACAAACCGAGTAAATCTTAGCTTATACTTCAGAATACAATTGTTTAATCTTGAAGAAGAAAGCTTAAGGAAAGAAGTTAATTCAGTTGTGCTTGTGACATAAGCAGCCTCTTCCTAGTAAGCCAAGGCTGCACTCAATATTCTCTTTACAGATCTCTGGGAATTCTACCTCCCATATTTATATTCCTGTATATCACTGATGGGATGCTTGTTACTTCTGTGTAAGTATTCTGATTCTTTCAAAAGATGAATGTTTGTTGTTGTTGTTTTTAAGAGTAAAGGAAACTTTTCATGTTGAAAGAGTGTTTTTTTAAAGGTGGAAAACAGTATTTTTATTTTTCATTCTTGAGTTTAAATTTCAAGTGAAACACATTGTGTTAAATTTGGGTTCTGAAGTTTGTAAAACAAATGCTACCTTACACTGAGTTATTCTAGAACACTTAATTTGTCCTTCTATATTCAGTCAACTATCCTTATTTCTATTTTAATTGAAAATGTTCCTGTATAGGCAGAAGTTAGAACACAGTACAGTGAGGTTTCATAATCACAAAACTGGTATCTGGCCAGTCTGGATGTCAGTTATGTGACTGTATGCAAAACAAATGTGGTAAATGAATAATCTTATACCAACTGGTCCTAGCCAGAGTTCACTCATACCTGTTTGGGGGAATAGGAAAGACAAACGGCTCCAAATCCCAATTACAGTTTCAGTTGCCCCCTTTGAATCATTTCTATGGAATTGCTGAGAGGGAGACAAAGTCTCACTTTCTGGGTTATCATGGTATCTCCTGTTCTTCAGTTTTTATAAATAAGTTTACAGCTAAAACTTACTGGGCTGTCACTATGGAGAAAGGGTGGGAAATTATAGTTTATAAGATATTTACAGAAAACTAGGCAGATAAATCTTACAGGTATTGCTCACAGAGACCTCAGTGAGTTTTGTTAGGTTCTCTGAACGTGGAGATTCCAGCAATCCCCTTTAATGGAGGGAGGGGAAAGAAGTGAGAAACGCGGTTCTGAATGTCCCAGCCTGTTCAAGATCGATTCACAAGAGTTGCCGAAACAGTTTTTGATGGAGAAGTTGGCTTACAACCTTCCTACATTTGTCCTGCAGTTTGTTTCAGCGGAACTGAAAACATAGCACGTGTTCCAGGGCACCAAACCAGATCACCAAAATAGTTGGGATTAAATAGCAATTTTTGGAGAAGTTATTTTTAACTTAATTTCAGTGCTTTGGTTGTATGAGGCCCTCCAAGCTTTTGTATCTGTATAGTTGAAAGGGCAGCATACAGCAGTGGGGAGGTGGTAGAGGCTGCGTTTAGAGGTTCATTAGATCTTAAAGTTGCTTAATTGCTGAAGCAAAGTATCAATAATTAAGTGATGAGGCTTTTTCCAGTGATTTGGAATATCACTTCCTTTCCCTATTCTTCTCTGCTCGCAGGCTCCCTCTGTAGTCAAGGGAGACTAGCTGAAGTTAGCCTTTGTGAATACTCTTCAATCTTGTATTTATCCCATAATATGCAATAGTCATAGTGAAATACTAGTTAATAAAAACAAATGTGATCATCACCTTAATCTGTGTGCTTTTCCTTTTTTTGACAAGACTGTCTCATGATAATGGAAACCATAAATTTTTGTTCTCATTTCTGCTGTTACAAATCCCTTCCCTATCCTACAGCCTTCAATACTTGAAGGCTGTTCTTCCTAAACTGTTGATACTGGAGAATTATTAGTAAAAATCATGGTTTGTGAGCCTTTCTCCCAATATGTGCTATGCCTGGAAACTCTCATTTAATGCATGCTACTATCAAAAAAGGCCAGTTTTTATTTCATTAAGAAAAGTAAGTAGCTTAAAAACTGATAGCTAAGTTTATCAATTGAAGTTGCTGTATAACTTCTATAGCGAAGCAGCTTCACGATCTTAACACTGTTGCTGCATCTGTATTGATAGATTAAATACATGGGAGGTGATCGCTGGCACTGATCATCCGCATCCCTGTCCTGCCATTCCCAGGAGGAGGAGATGGTGTGCATGTTGCCCTAGTGCTAATGGTGCCTGGGCTGGGTGAGCTGCAGAGCTGCACCTGGGAATTGTTTGGGAAGGAGCTGACTGGCCTGGGGCAAAATCGTGCCAGGGATAGTTCTAGCAATTTACTGGTGTAGACAACCAAGTCTTAATGCCCAGGAATGTTTCCTGGCACTGCTGAATCCACTAGTGTAGACATAGCCTCTGGTGCCACATGCTTGGAATAAATAATTACCTGGGCAAGTTCAGATATCTGATTGTATGCTGTTCCCTGATGACAAAAAAATTCAGTTATGCTCTCCGAGAAGTGCTCATCATCTTCAAAATGCATATGGTAGCAGTAAGTTTTTTTTAAAGTTTGGATTGGAGTTCGAATCCCTCAAAAAAAAAAAAAAAAAAGGAGTCTTGGACTTGCAAATTGTTCTTTTCCATGTCATCTTTCCTCTGCAGTATGCACACCAGTGGGGCTTTCACGGATGTTTGCAGTAATGGGCCAGTTGCTGGTGAAGCCAACAGTAAGTGTGGCATAATTTTGCCCTCGTGCGCTATCCATTAGGAAGTACAGTAGCATAATCCCATTAAGGGGTGTCTCTTGTTTTTTTTTTTTTTCTTTATCCTTTTCAGAATGTGTGTACTTCTACATAATTCTCTCTTCAGGTCATCTAAGTTTCTATAGGTAGTATTTATATACATGCTTAAATTTTTTTATAGAACAGAAGACTGTCTTTAGAGAAAAAAGTTTTTACTAGTATAGACTTTCTCTAGTTTACCAAGTTTTACCACTGTTACTAGTATTAACGCTTGTTTCCAGTATTGCCTACATCTGAGTCTTAAAAGTGCTTGAGTGGTTTGTTTTTGTTCCAAGTTCAGCAGCTAAGGAGATGAGACCAAACTAAAGCTAGAGGACAAGGAGAAGGGAACTCCTTATGTCCTTAGTGACATTAGCCTTGCTGTAGGTCCTTGATGCCTGTAAGAACTTCTTCAGTGTAGATACCATACCGTCCTTGTAGGGAACTCCATGCGAGGGCAGGGAAGGTCTGTACTGTGCACAAATGCTCTGGTGGCCTTGCTGTCATGTTTCCTAGCTTGTATTTATTGAAATCTGGGTGCATCTAGGTCTTATGTCCCTTTTCCTTATATTTTCAAGGTTGAACTGACTAATGAAAATATACGTAAATCTTTTGCTGTCTGTAAGCTTTAAAGTCAAAGCACTTGATTATACTAAGGCAGACAGACTTTATGGATTTTGCTCTTAACTTCCAGTAGCAATGTACATAACTTGAAATATTGGCTTGTATGAAAAATTGCTTTTGAATTTACTTTTGCAAAATCTGTGTTATTTTTGTTTAAATCAGATTGAATAAGGTTGATAGGTTATTAATCTCTTTTTCTAATGTAGAATGATTTGAACGTAGGTCAGATGTCCTGTCCCTTCCCCTGTTCCCTAAATGTCTTTAGATTGAGATTGAATGTACAATTTTAGCATAAAACAAAAACTTAAGTTTACAGTGAAGAAATAGTTCTGTAGTAGAACTGAATAATCTTCTTCGGAGTTCATTGTTGCATCAATGTTGTAAAGTAGTAGGATGTATATTCAAAATAAACATTATTGAAACAAAACAACCTTGACTAGTTTACTGCAGTCAGAGAAACAAGTGAATGTTTCTGCTGATATTCAGTCAATTCATGTTTCTGTTTCCAAATGCAGATCCTTGAAGACCTAGATGAGCAGATGTATATCATCACTTTAGAAGAAGAAGCAATTCAGAGGAGACTTAATGGTATGCGTGTTCTAGTATTGCTTCAAATACAGTATTTAGAGAACCTCTAGTTATGAGTATTGATCTCAACAGAAAATAGCCACTTTTCTCAGAATAGAGAAGTTCAAGATTTTAAGCTTATAATGATTGCTACATACTGATTGTTGCTTCTGTGGGACCATGAGGACAGAGTTCCTCACTATGTTGTTCAAGACTGGGATGGTTTTGTTATTAGCATGTTCATCAGCTCTAATGCATGAATATTCTGAGACTGAGAAAAAGTAAATTGAGTAGCTAAGCAGAGCCACCACCCTTACTGCAAAACRGTCTGGGTTGGTAAATGACTATATTTTAGCCTTGTCTGAAGAAAGAAAATATTAGCAAGAGGCTCAGCTTACTGCACTGAGATTTTTGTTTTTTATTTGGAGGGTTTTTTCTGTTTTAGTTCAGTTTTGTTTAACGAATTACTAGCTTAAATTCTAAATACACCAACAGTTCTTCACATTCTAGGAGCTATATGCAATTCTAGGAGCTTTGCAACCATTACAACGAATGATTACATAAATATTTTAGGTTTCATGTTTAGTTTTACAGTTTTGCACTTCTTGACATGTTTTTTGTTTTGAAGTATTTCAAGAGCCGTATGAAGTTTTAGTTTGTAAGATAAAGAATACTACAGCATTGCGGACACCATTTACAGCAAATGTATTGATTCTAACTCTTAATCTGGTGATCATGTTGTTCAAGTTCTCTTCTGAATTGCTTTTAAATGTGTGGATGGATGAGGCATCCACAACTTATACAATTGCTTCAGATTGGATAAAAAGGAATATTCATGTCATGACTTTTATTCATTGTTATGACTTCTCTGAAAGGCATGTGACTTTTTTTAACCTTAATTTTCTTCATTTCCTCCATTCCTCATGTACTCTCCATTCTTCTGTCATCTGTCTCAATCTTTTCTTCTCATAAATCTCAGTATGTATTTTCTTTCGAAATAGCTTGGTCAGGGAATTTGTTATAATCTTTAGGCTCAAACTTTGGCTTCAGATTTCCATGTTAATTTTGGCACTTCTGGTATGTCTGGATCAACGCTCTTTGAGGGGAATAATTGTGTTTGGTGACTTTAACAATAGAGTGTGGTGGTTATCTTTATTCCAGTGTTGAAAGTTTTGGGAAAAGTAATGACTTATTTTTGCTAAAATCAACCATGGTTTCAGGGCTTAAGTTCAATACTCAGACTTCTTTTTGTATTTTCTCTTCCCTTCTCACCTCCCTGCCGATTGCTAGGTTTTGCTAGATTTTCTTTTTTTGTTTGTTTTTGTGGAATGTTCCTAGTGTTGTGCAACTCCAGATGAGGAACTGGAGAAATTGAAATACTGGTGGTGATCAGCAGTAACTACTATTAATTCATTCACAAAGGGCAAATATTAGTTTTTGAAACATTTTTACTAAAACTTCTGAAGTTGTAAGCATCTTCATAGCATTCATCATTGTACTTTGATCCCAGACTGTCTGAGGCTGTTAATCTTCTGGTTATTTTATGAGGTCTGCTGTATTTCTTGGCTACTTGTGGCAGATTGCGTCCTGCAAATAACGTTCATCTTTGTTTTGGAAGCTGTGTTTTTATACGGACACGTGCACATATGTGCACACATGCACAAAGGTGCATACATTGAATGTCTTTGAAGCTGTGATGAGGTAATTACAATTGTTCTATGTGTTTGATATTAGCTAGCAACTGTAAAATATTTGTTACTGAATATTTTATATTGTCATGGTGATGAAGCTTACATACAGGAATAACCGCTGGGTCATTTTTCGGTAAAGCTTTTCAAGTATCTATTAGAAGTAGTGCAGCGCGGTATCCACCATTCAGGTGGAGAATATATTTATTTAGATGACTTTGTTTGCTGCTTTTCCTGTTTAGAAGTCTATGCAACAGTGTTTTTCTCTTACAATTCGGTAAGATTGTTAGTGAGGTGGACCTTGGCTGTAGGAGTCTGTGAGCTGGAGCTGGAGTTAGGCGATGTGCAGGCGGCTTCCTTAACCACCAGTCAAAAGATTTGATTATTTTCTGGTGAACAGTTTACAAGTCAACATGATGCGGAACTGTAGCCTGTCCATATTCCATAGAGCTCTTGCCGTCCTGCTCTTGAGAGGCAGAGGACATAGGGCTTAAAGGCCCTTCAACAGGAGAGGGAATTGAATTCTCTCACGTTTCACTTATTGAGGGAATGACATTGGCACCACCATCTAAAGGAATGCTTGAAAACCTATAGTTTGGTATACAGAGAAAATTAATGGGCTTTAGCTGAATATTAGATAAAAATCTAAATTTGAAAATAGCGTGTAGGTGGAGGGGAAAATGTTGTATGTGCAGGAAGATACTATTCTGCAAGGTTTTTATGAGTAATTGTTTAAGTAATTTTAAGTATGGTTCTCATTTATGTGGCAAGGATGGAAAGCTTCATCTTCTCTGCCAGAACTCTTTCTAATACAAATTATACCAGAAAAACAAATATCATTTTTGCTAGAACTATGGAGACTTTTAAGCACTTCATGCTTACAATGTTTACTGCATTTTGTTAAAATGTGTGGAGGTTAAGGTGTGGTGCTAATTACATTAATAAATGTAGTCCTCCAGTGTTAGAGACCATAATCTGTGATTTAACATGAAGACTGCGTAAGTGCAGTAGTTYTTGTTACCGTATCAGAGCTGATGTATTAGGCTAAAGACTTCCCATGCTGTGGCTGTTGCAACTGTTCCACAGTTTTAACAGTGGAAATACTACATGTGCGTAAGGGATTTAGTTTAAGTAAGCTTGCTGGACAGTTTAGCAATAAAGTGTTCTGAAATATATACTCCACTTATATGAATCACCAAAGAGTTTAATTTTTACTAAAACTAAAGAGGATGAGCACAGGCTCAATCTGGTGATTGCCAATACTGATTAATTCTTGGTGGAATAACTGCTGTCACACTCCTAGCACTGCTTTGGCCTGTCCTAGTGTTTTTTCAGACAACACCTGGACATAGCAGGGGGTAGCATGAATCATCGTTTCCACTGGCTAGGCTGGGTAAAGTCTCTGGTTTTGGAGGAGGAGGAGAATTTAGCTGTATGAGCTGTGCTCTTCTTTATTAGTATAGCTGTAACTGTCATGGCTGTGGTGCAGTTGACAGAGTTTTCTGTAAACCTCCTCATATTTGAAAATAAATCTAACTATGGAAAGCATATTTTCTTTGTGGAAACTATTTTTTTTCCTTCTCGGATATCTCCGATGCATAACTGAAAAGTGAGGAGGGAGGGAGAAGTTTGATCATGTTATCTACCCTAGTATTTTTATCTATTGAAGAGATACTGGGCTTTGGGAAAAACATTTGTTTCCAGTGTATTATATTTCAGTACCCACATCACTCCTACAGCAGAAGAATAAAGCTGGGACTTTTTTTATATTAAAAGAAAAAGTTGCCTTCAGCTATTAGTTTTCCTGAATCCAGAGAGACGGGTGGGGTAGGATCAAAAATACTTACTTGATCAAAGTTATTGGCTCTGAAGGTATCCTTACCTATGTAAGAAAGATGAAAGGTGTTGTTTTTATTGCACGCTAGTAACAGTGTAATTTTGAACTAATTGGTGTTGAACTGCCAATCACCTAGGGGGAATGCAAATAGATACTTTTACAATTTCCTTTGAGGTACTGAAATCTTATGTCGGGGCTGGAAGAAAAACAGAATAATACCGTTAAATTGACCTTAAATGAGCTGCTTTGTGGCTTTCTTGGAGAATCCCTTCTAACTTTTCATTGCTAGTCCAAACAAGTCTCGTCTACCAATTTGATTTATTGGCTAGACAGCGCTGACATTGAACTTTGTGCATGTTTGAAATACAGCTAATGTTGTAGAGCTTTAAGAATTGAGCTGCATCCTTTTCAAATACTCTTTTGACTGATCTAAAACTTTGCCTTCCTCTCTTGTAAAATATCCTTTTGAATAACAACCTGTTGTTTGCTACTAGTTTTAAGGAGGAACTACAACAGCACTTATATGACCCAATTTCTACTGAAGTATTTCTTTGGGACCTAATGTGATTACATTGACTTTGTTTTCCGGAAAGACTCCCATGGATATCGGTGTCTTGAGCTCTGAATTTTTATATTGAAGGGGGAAAAGCACATCTCTCATGAATAAGGCTTTTCCCCAGAGGTCTATATGTTAATTTGAAGAAGAAAAAAATATCAAATGCTAACTTTAATTATTCACATGATATTTTCAACTGCTTCCATTAAAGCTCATGACACTTTTCCCACTGTGCTCTTTGTAGCTAGCCTCCTTACTTAACTAATAGTAATTAGTCATTCTACAAAACAAATGTTTTAGACTTTTTAAATCAATGTGCAGGGAATACATCAGTACAAAAGCTTATTTTTATAATGATGAGACCTATTTAAAAAACTTTTCCAAAAAAAGCCCTCATTTTGCTTACTTAATAAAATGCACTGAGAAAGCAAATTGACTTTTATATTGTAGATACTTCAATTTGAGTGAATAAATGTTGCCACAAAGCTGCTTTTGTAGGTCTTACTGGTTCATCCCTATTTGAGATACTTACCTATTTGGTAACTCTTGTATATGTGCTATGTCACTGGTGTCAAAGATGCAAGTTCATGTGTAACAGAAGTGATGTGTTGTATGCAAAAAATGCCTATGAGAGGCATGCAATTAAACATTTCAAAAATAATTTTGAAGCATTTGGATGCCTGGTTGAAAATCTGACTGCATTGAAAAATCAGCACTGAAACAAAAAGAGCAAAAGCTTCAAAAATTTTTCCAAAAAATACTCTTCTTTATCTTGATGTTCAGGTAAGGCCTTACTGTGGTAGGTGCTGCAAGAATATGGAGGATGTGGGGGTTAGCTGGGATGAGAAGCTTATCCTCTCATCTTGGACTGATATTGCTAGATGGATCAACAGGCAACAGAGAATAAGGAAATAATGAAACTGGGCCATAAAGTAGTGTTAGTGTGCCAGCAACCTAAGTGCTGTTTAGTTTTTGTAGGCAAATGATTAAGGTATGAGATAAAAGCCTGAACAAAACTATTAGTCTCATGGAAATTTATTAGAGACCCTTTGGAAAAAAGCATCTGGGACACTACTGTTATGATTTAACCTGGAATCAAAGGTTATGCCAAGGGTATGGGAATGGCTGATAGGCAGAAGAGTGTCAAYGTAAATCAAGAAAGAAGATAATAGAGAGGACTTAGGGTTCATTAAGACCTTGAGCTGATGCTACCACAAAGGTTTTGGCAGAATGAGATTGGCCTGGAATAGACAGGGAATATATGAGCCCTCTTATTCTCAGGTGGCAGGATTCAGAAATAAAAGGGATATGAGTGGGATAAAGATGGGGGTGGAGCCCTCTTTCTGACCGATCTTAGAGTATTTGCAGTTTGTGAAGAGTAAAAGCTAAGAGGTAATGAGATCAAAACTGAAAAAGAGGATCTCTGGTCAGCTTTTCTAAAGCTGTAGCACTTGCTTGAACCCTGAGCAGTGTTTGAAGATAAACTGGAGTCTGGAAGAGAAACCACTGTATACTTGCTTTGGAAAAGATGGACAGTTGGAAGAGAATAGGAGGCTGAAGAGCAAAGGATGGAGAGGGAAAATGGGCTGGGTTTCCTAGGGTACATGGAGGGATTGGAGGAAGAGATCAGCTGAGCAACTTTTTTTTGTAAAGAGAGAAAGGCAGAAGACGAGCAGGGGGGAAAGGAGCTAAAATTACAGTTGTCCATTTTCAGCTGGTAGGGTTTGAGGAGTTAGTTACTAGTGACATGCACGCAAAGTAAATTATAAAAAGGAGCATAGAAGAATGTGGTGCAACGGGTGGTAGTGAGGAAGATCTGGTTGTGGTCGTCAGAGGCAGCTGAACAGCACAGACTGACCAAATCAGCCAAAATGGCTTATGGTCAAAAGAAGATATGAGCAGCTGGCATGTCAACAAGGAGGCCAACAGTATGGAAAYCAAGTTTGTTGAGAATAAGAGGCTGAGGAAAAGAAGGGAGAGGCAGAAGCTGAAGCTGGAGGTCCAGCCACTGGCTTATCTAGTTTAGAGGAAAATGTACCCTTTTTAAGTTGCTAAATATCTCTGGATGCCCTTTGAGGGCATTGTTCTTTGCATCTTAACGTATAAATTATATGGAGACAACAGAATGAGGCATTCAAGCCGTTCTGTGTCAAGCTGCCACACTGTAACTATTTTATGGACCTGTGCAACTCAGTTCAGTATCTGTTCTCCTCTAATGTCCTGCAGCCGGTTAACAAAATCAGAAGGGATCCCAGTAGACCACACTGAAACCTCTGATGTGAAGAATTCTTTTGGTTAGACAGAATTAGATGGTTCTTGATTAAGCCTCTGTTTTGTGAAAGATATTAAAGTGTCTCAAAGAACCAGTTGCAATTTTGAGGCAGAAGTATTAATGTGATGTCTTGTAAATCTGAGTTTCCACCCTATGTCTGTCTTATGGTACTATAGTTAACTCCATCCAAAATAAAATTGTCTTGCCTTTTGAAAGGTATATCTTCCACAGTGGAATATCAGACAGCAGAGTTGGAACGGGAGCTTGAAAAAGTGAAAAGCAAGAAAACAAATCTAGGTAATACAACTTCTTTTTATGCTGTTTCATGTGGATTGCAGTTTAATAAGCAACTTTAAGATATGTCACTTATAACTGTCAACTGACTGATACCAATTTTGATTGTAACCAAAGTTGTGCATTTGCCATCCTTTCAAACTTCTGTAGTTTCCACAAATGCATCACATGGAATCACTGCACTCCTCTAGCAAACAAACTTAAAAATAAAGTCTGATTTGAATATTACCTCTAACACAATTTTAGAGAAATTTTAGCGTTCTTGACTTCCTGATATGCAGCTTAGTACTACATTATTTCATAAAACAATATATGTTTATGATTATTTGGACTAATCTAAGGCACTACTTTCCTCTCAGTTTTTGAATTAGTTCTGGGAGAATCAGATTGTGCTTAAAAACAATAAAATAATTCTTAGCAGGTTTGTGTCTTTTAAAGCTGAAAAGCGATGCTTCTTGTAAAGGCAGTGACTAAATAAGAATCTCCTTACTTACTCAAAAGGTTCTAAGACTTTGCGGTGATCACTGTATTATGTGTGAGGGTAATACTGTGGTAAGAAAAAATTGTTGGACTTTTTTTAGAGATACTAGTGATGTCCAGTAAATTAGTCTTATAAGAGGATAGGTCACACTGAAATATGTGTACAAAGCTTCTATTTCTTAATTTATATCTCAATACTCATGATAATGTTATCTTATGGAAGCCTGGGCTGGAGTACAAAGTTACCTAAATGACTTGATTAATCATGTAAATAGCATATTTTAAAATTCAGTATATTTTAAACTTTGCGAAACTGCAGTATGCAGGAAAAAATGTCATGATGAAACATGCTTGTAACAAGAAAACAATCTCTGCTTTTAGATGTCTCCACGGCCTTTCTTTAAAACGGCTTTGTATTTTTGGCATTGCTTTGTATACCTCTTCAGGGTGGATATTATTATGAGCTGGTTGGTGTCAGTTCAAGCTAAGATTACTTTGTTACCTACAGTTAAAATAAGAGTTTATAGATATCTAAATAATTTTTGTTTTAATCTATGGTATGAAGCTTGTATGGTTTTTTTTCCTCTTCTGAACAGAGCGGCGGAAAAAAGCTTCTGCTTGGGAAAGGAATTTAGTCTATCCGGCTGTTATGATAYTGCTACTGATTGAGACAGTAAGAATTTTTGCTCCTTTTTTTCAACAAAGAGCATGTAGAATTCTTCAGTCGTTTGGGGGATAGTTTTAAAACTTGGAGTAATGTGTATTTAAGCAAAAAACTTGTTATTCTTTTCTTGACCTTCTTCAAAAAAGCTTAATGCTRTGAAATCTGGTGAGGATAAATATATACATTGTTTAAATGTGGAAAATGTTTAAATAGTGAAACTAATTTTACTTTTTTGTAGTCCATCTCAGTCCTCTTAGTTGCTCTCAACATTCTTTACCTGTTGGTTGACGAGACTGCAATGCCAAAGGGATCAGGGGTAAATTAAACTTTTCCTTTATGATTTTGACAATTTTAGTAAAACTTTAATGTTTACAAAAGTGCAAGGTAGAACTGCTTTAATATTGAACTAATGAGCCTCAACCTTGACTGGGTTCTGGGTTTGTGCTGCACAGGTGGAAGCGGTTGTTGCATGATTTGTTATAGTGAGTTCATAATAAAACCAGCTCCATGTCTTTATGAAGATAAGATGATTCAGTAAAGTAAATCAGGACAGTAATAGTGATCTGGAGTTTGCATTTCACTAACGCCTTCTCCTGTTAAATTGAACATTTCTAGGTTGCATATGAAAATATATTAAAAACCAATATAAAAGGCCTGGGTAATATTTGTGTTCCTTTTTCAAAATATGAATTTTTTGCCTCTTATGATAAAAATACTTCAAGAAAATAAAGAGGAACATGGTAATCATGAAGGATTTTTATTAACTTGTTAATACYTTCCCCTGCACATGGCTGCGTATGTACTTTCAGAGGCATAAAAGGTTAGTGGTAACGGCTGCTCTGCCTGTGGTATTGCAAACACCCAAAAGAGTATGTTTTGAGATCTCCTAATTTGGTTCCCAAAGTAATGGGGCATGCATAAAGTGAGCATAGCTGGTAGCTGCAGTGTGCATAAAATGTGAATTGTAATACTGGAAAGCTAGAAATCGCTCATCTGTCTTAATATTACATTTCACTTGAGATTGAAAGCTAGCTGATGCATTTGCATAGAATGTGAGACCTGCAGGTTAGGACATCATAATGAAATAAGTAACTGAGAAAATGCTTCATTTTGTCCAAGATGTCAGGTTTTTTGGTACTGATACAAGTTAACTTTATGAATAGCTATGTGTGTATCATGAAACTATCCAAAGTATTTTTCTCCTTGCAGGGGCCTGGAATAGGAAACGCCTCCCTGTCCACTTTTGGTTTTGTGGGAGCAGCACTTGAAATCATTTTGATTTTGTATCCTTTCTTTAGGAATTCTGTCTGTTAACAAGTATTCTGTCTAGTTTTCTGGGACACTGGTAATTTACTAAGACACTAGCCTGGGAAGAAGAAAGAGATAGGTCAGTCCTTCTGAAGCACTCGAAGTGTTTGTGTTTTTTCTGTGGTTCTTAAGACTTTCAGGAGACTGCTGAGAACTTGAGTGAAGCTTGCATTCCTCGGAGGTTCCTTTTTCCTTGATTCTCACAGCTATCTTATGGTATCTTCTGTCGTCGGCTTCTACAGTCTTCGTTTTTTTGAAAATTTCACTCCCAGGAAGGATGACACAACTATGACAAAGGTAAGGTAAAGTCTGCGATGGCGATAGCCCCCTCCCCTCTCTTTGCCACCCAAGACAAACTGACTCTTTTAGCTAGTAATTGCCCTGAATGGCTCATTTGCAGTGATCAGTATTTGTTTGTAAGCTGCGTAAACACAAACTGGAAGATTTTCAAAATGCTGAATGAGTGGGAAAAAGGATGTGCTCTGTTTAGTTTGGATGGCATCCATTCACTTGTAAAAAGCCTGGAATAGCAGAGCTTGTTAACTAGCTATAGAAAAGCTAGTGAAAGAACTTTTTTCAAAGGAAACGTACTGCTAATGAGTAACTTTGATTGTGCTAACTGTACTTCAGGGAGCTTGTTTGAAATCTGAAGAACTTGGTTGCTACAAGTAATACAGAAAAAGTAATTCAAATTTGAATAATTAAAGTAAGACTGAGGAGGTCTATTCAGCAGCATTTTGCAGTCTGAGGCTAATTTGACTTTCTACAATTTAACACTGGCTTCAGAATAACAAATACTGTTACCTAATGCTGAGGAACATGCACAAGTTTTTGGCAAAATATTCCCACAGCTGACAAGGGGAGGTGATCAGTAAGCAAGGAACAGATGTTAAATTTAATTATTTATTCAATGTGTTTCACTGTAAAAACAGATAAAACCACTTCATATTTTTTACTATGAATTATTGGAAGTGAGAAAGTAGGCAAAGATGTAGAATCGCCCTAGTAGATAAGGAGGAGGGAGTTGAAATGTTCTTAGTTTTTCATTGTTTGTGTACAGAATACCAGGAATAATGTAGAAATAAATACTGAATGCACAAATATCTTCTGACTCATAAGAAGTCTTCTGTATTTTAATTGTGAATTCCAGTAGAATTAGAGCTGAAGATGGTGATTCCCTGTGATAGAAAGAAGCTTCAATTACTCTTTATAAGAGCTTCACAAAAACTAGAGTAAAATCTAAACAGCTGTGAATTTTTTCATACCATTTAAAGTAGTCAACAGGCATTCAGTTGCAAGGAAGCTCTTTGTAATTTTTTTAAATAATGCTAATCCTGCAAGTAGTTACATATAAAGCTTAAGCTGATGTGTAAGTCATCTGTTCCAAGTTCAAGGAATGATTCTTATATAAAAAGTTTGCAGGAATTAGGTAAACAGTTGACACTTTGCAGTATGCTAGTTTTGAATTATTTTAAATCTAAGCGTACATAAAAACTTCAACTTAAAAACAAATGATTTCATGTTTACGCTCTCTCTCTCCTCTTTGGCAATCTTCAGCTGTGTAACACCATATGGAGAAGTGTGGCAGAGTAAGCAAGATTAACAGTATGTAGTTGTCAATTCCTTGAAGTTCAGTCTAAAGTAGCAACTTTCAGGAATAGTTCTTACCAGGACCACTGCTTTTTGGGGACAGTCCTAATTATAGTTGAAATGTTGTTTGTCATTTTTAAACAGATCATTGGAAACTGTGTGTCAATCCTGGTGCTGAGCTCTGCTCTGCCAGTCATGTCAAGAACGCTGGGTAAGTTGGATAGAAGAACAGAATATTAAAATAAGGGGCGCTTATTTGTTGAATTAAAACAAAAGCCACAGCTGCAGGTTTGTTTGTTTGTTGTTATGCTATTTATTTTGCCATTGATTTTAGCGAAAATCACACGCATGTGTGGCCTTCTTTTCCACATCAGCATGGGCTGTGTATGAACACCACAGAACATGCATTTAATAAAAGATGCTAAGCATTTTCTYGAATATATTCTTTTAAAAAAGCAGGTCAGATTATTAACTCCTTAAAACAGGAGATGGTGAGAAGAACCGATGCAGAGACTGCTAGTTCAGAGCAGTGAAAAGTAGTTTCATGTTTACTGTCTCATTACAGTTCTAAGTTTTTCATAAAAACTATATTTTGGGGATTTCAGGAATTAAACTTGAGATAATATTGAGTGCAAATGTCTTTTTACAAAGTTAAGCGCTCTTCATATCTTAATTTTGCAAAAGAAATATCAAAAACCAGCCTATTTTCATTTTCCTTAAAATAATCTGTTTTCATTTTTTTGTTCCATCAGTTTTCAAATATTCAGAATCCAGCATAATAGAACTGGAGAAATTTTGATTTTATTGATAAGAACTGATAGAAGTGCCTGGAGTGAAAAACTGTTTTAGGCGATTGGAAAATCAATGTGTTTAGTGCCTTAGTTTTATTTAATTGGTTAATCTTCAGCTTGAATTCTTGAAGTTAACCTATAAGGCTGTTATGAATTACATAAAGGTATATGTTTAAGTAGTGCAGAGCACTTGCAGCTAATGTGCATTTCACTGGGAATATGGCAAACAAAACAGAAATGTCCATCTTGGGCGGTATGAGTCTTAAATTCAATTTAGGAATTTAAGCTCAGGTCTACAGACCTGTAATGTGTACCCGGTAGTTTTGTAGCTGGTTCTCTTTTCAACTAGAGTACTGTCAAATCAAGAGTACTTAGCATTTTGCAATAAACTGCACTGTGTTTTCATGCTATGTGTGTCAACACATGAAGAGTCTTACTAAATCCAGTCGATAAACAAAAACAAACCTGACAGGGTAAACAGTGACTTTGTAATATGATGCATTTTGGAGGCTCGAATTCTGAGATGTATACAGATACATACATGTGTGCTCACTCTTTAAAAATCTGTTGTGAAACTTCACCAAAATTCAAAGAATAATTCTAGTATTTAATGTAATCTAGTTGTAAAATATAGATAGTATGGTAAAGATCTAAGAAATGTTCTTTCACTTAGAACAACATGTCATGTTGAAAAATAAGTGTTTTAGAATAGAGTTTTAACATGAGTATTGTGTCCACTAACTTATGGCATGTCATTTGTTTAAAAAAGTCATTGTTAATGATCTATGAGATTAACAGTTGATAATAAACAGATTCTGTGGAAGAAAGTCACATAGGAAACAGATTAATGGTAAAACTCACTTAAAAAAAAAAAAAAAGCCAACAAATGAAATTCCTGAATAGTTTGCCATAGAGATAAATAAAAGAAGAAAAAAGGTGGAACAATTAACACACAGCTAACAAATGCAGACACAGCTGTCCAAACAGGATTAATAGTGTATTAGAGTACAGTGAGTCATGTGGTGCTTTCAAAAATATTGTGTGTTGCATTACATGCTGCCGCCCTGTGGCACTGAATAGATGAAAAGAAATAAATATGTTAAGCAGATTCATAGTCTCTTCACATTATTAAAAAAGCAAGTTTCTAGGCGATACAAAAAAAGCTGGACTTTATCATTATGGGAGAGGAAAATTAGCAAAAGTTATCCAATACATGTAATGACCTCTTTCAAGTTTTAAAGATGGAAATATGACAATTCGTACATGTACTTGTAGCACTCATTAAATACATAGGTGGTGGATGTCTCTTATCTGTCACTTTTGAGAACTCCAGGATAGTTTTTACTAAAATAAATTAACTCAAATTTTTCAGTACATTTCAGCCTTTGAGTAGTCCTACTTTGACAGATGTTTTGCCGTCAGCACTGTATTGCTAACCACTGTCAAACAAATTGGGAATAGAGTACCTAATAGCCAGAAATACAGAAGGAAAGAATTGCAAACAAAATTGAGTTTTCTGATATAAGAGTTTTCCAACATTTTTCGTCTTGATTTATTATGTCTTATGGTTAAGAAAATATGATCTGAAACTTACTTGTATGTAAAATCTGAAAACATAGTATTTTTTTTAACGTGTACAATTGTTTAATATATTTGGTAAATTGTCACCAACTTTCTTGGATAAGTATTTGTGTCCGCTAGAGATGTAACTTTCTCTTCTGGTACTATGTAGTCTTTCAAATGCAGTCTTGGGAAACTTTTTCTCTAAGAGGCGTATAGATCCTTCTTCTGTAGGAAAGTTGGTAGAAACGTATTAACCCTTTTCTCCCCAAGACCTACAAAATGATACTATGTGTCAGATTCTTTTTTTAGATGAGCAATGACTTTTTTATTCAGAAGAGGAAAATACATGTAATTCATGGATAATATTTTTCCTACCTGCTCTAACAGATGCATCAGATTTCATTTTTGTTTGTCCTTCTGACAGTGCCTGCTCCTTTGCTAGCTATTCTTCTGAAGCCCTTTGTGTCGAGAAGTATCTTGTCTTTTCCAAATGTCTTTAGCCAAAGTCCTACTCATTTTGTTCCTTTTCCTTCAATGTACAGACTTCCAGAGTTTTGAAACTTGACTTTCTCAATTTTCCCATAGCTCTGCAATCTGACTAAAACACTCCTTTGAAAATGTTCTTAAGGACACTGGTTTCAAGTGTGAAAATAACTGTTTATTATTCTTTGTGTATTTACCAGTCCTGATATTTCTCCCTTCCTCTACTTTGCTTTTTTGATCAACTTCAGTCCTTCTTTTTTTGTTGTTTTTTATCCTTTTAAACCGCTCGTTTGCTTCATTTTCTTCACTTTGGCATGTTTTTCTTAGATGCCAAAGTTGATCATCTTAATTTTTAATTTAAATGACTGATACTGAAGTCAAAGAAATGTGCATACCTTTTAATGTCATGATGGCTGGCTGAGGAGTCTTGGGTTCTGAGCCAGGGTCTCTCGACAGTGAGATTCATAAGTGCCTGGTTTACCCTTGAAAGGAATGTAATTCGCCCTTAGTTGTGTGTCTCTTCATTTACTGTCACCGAAGGCACCATTCTCAAAAACCTTGGAGATGACTCCAAACTCACTTCCAAGGACTTCAGTGTCTGAGTTATTTTCTGTCAAGAAGGTTGCCTAGAGTTTGCTGCTGTTTTGATTCTGAGGCCAGTTGAAACCTCTTTCCTTCCCACCATTAGTCTCAATTCTGAGTGTGTGTCACTGCGACATCTTCAGAGTCAAGTTTTTGGAATATAATGGCTCATCAATCCTAGACAACTGTTGTTTGGGTGTTATCTAAATGTTTTGCCCTTTATTTAGTTCTGGCTTTCTTTAAGCAGGTGTGGCAAAGCAACAACCTGCGGCTCTTCCTCCTCTGTGTCCTGGGAGGTACCCTCCAGCTTAAAAATGCTTCCACAGGTCTGGAAAGTCTTGCTCAGTTAGCTTTAGCAGTTGCCTAACTTCTGCTCAATACAAAGCCCAAGTGCTGGTGTTGCAAGATCTTTCAGCCAAACGCTTCCTTCTGTTCAAATAATCTGTGGTTATAGTGGTAGCTACTAAGAGGAAAAACTCCGGTGGGAAGGATGCCTTTAAACTTGGATTTCAAAAGCAGTGGCTCTGAAAAGCACTTACGAGTGCTTGGTGCTTAGTGTAAGATTTTGTCTTTCTCACGGAAAGGCTCTTTGTTACCTGTATTTTTTTATTATGAAAGCCCGCAATGCCTTCCATCATTTTCCAAAATAGGTGAGGATCTTGTAAAAACTGACACTTCACACAGTTTTCATACTGCTGTTGATTTTTCTAGTTATTTATTGAAGTTACGAAGGGGAAATTCTTATCTAGAATAAATAACTTTAACTTACATTATTCAGTGATTTTGCTAGGAAACTCAAACATTTTGATTGATAAGTTTGTCTTATAGTTTTATGGTAGACAACCAAGAGGCAAAAGCACTTGAACATTGTCTTGTGTACTCAACCAGGGGTCTTACTGTATGTTGTCTGAAAGAATTTTGCTTTCATATATAAAAAGTAAGAGAATGAAACTTGTCTGTTTTTTATAAAAATGCAATCAAGATTCTTAATGTGAACTGTAAATACAATTTTAACAGGAATTACCAGATTTGATCTTCTTGGAGACTTTGGAAGGTTTAACTGGCTGGGAAACTTCTATATTGTATTATCTTACAACTTGCTCTTTGCTATCGTGACAACGTTATGCCTGGTCAGAAAGTTCACCTCTGCTGTGCGAGAAGAACTCCTGAAGGCATTAGGTAATAATAACACTGAAAATATAGTTTGTGTTTTAACTTTTCCTTTCTCCAGCATAAAGTTACCCTTAGGTGCTACTGTTAAAGTTCTATACAACTCACAGAAAACGTCTTGTTTTTGTGCAAGTTTCTCTAAGTTGAGGTGAGAATGCATAACTGTGTGTTACTTGAAGTGAGCACTGAGATAGTGTTGACATGGTACATGCTCGCTGTTGCTCCCGTACGTGCAAAGCAAGTTTGACTATGCTTCAAAGGAGTGGTGGTCTTCAGTGACTTCTCTAAGGGGAACTTTGGGTTTTGTTGGTAATTGAAAGATGAACGGAACCAGTGCTAATCTCTATTCCTTTGTTTTTACACTGACTGAGACATCTGAGCCTTAAACTCTCCCATCTCTAGATCATATTGTGCTGTTCTCATAGCCTGCATTTAAAAATAATACTAACTTTTAGGGGTTTTTTTGTTTGTTTAAAACAATTTATTAATTCCCTAAAAATATCTTGGTGGAAATCTTAGCTGCCTTGTCATGATGTTTTTCTTAAGGTCTGCTTGTTCAGAAAATCCGAATCTTTGCAATCGGCTGAGTAAAACCTACAGTTGAATAACCAGAACTTTAGCCAGTCTAAAATGGTCAAATTGTGCATTCATGTTTCTTAACAATATTCACTATGGCCGTACAAGAAAGGTTTGACACATTTGATAAATACTTAAAAGGAGAAAACGTACATACTTGCTGTTACTAAATTTTGTCTCGACTGATCAGTGAAGCTTCCTAACTCCTTAGAATCCTAGAACCAAGCCTTGCTTAAATTGAAAGGGTTAGTAGTAAAGCTTAAGCAGTGTGTATTTATCACCTTGAATTCAGTTTGTAGTGTCTAAAAGATGCAGGCGTTAGGCTTCACTGGTTACTGCTTTCCAGAGTTGTGATCACAGTAAACAAAATCCAAGCACTCCTTAGCATACACCTCTACTGGTGGTGATTAAATGTTTTAAAATGTTTACAATTCTACTAGAAAGTCATTTTGTAAAATCAGACCTACTAAATAGGAAATGAAATACAAAATGCCTGATACGGTAGGGCTAAAACAAGCCATATTGTGATTTTTTTCTTTAATGTTTAATTTTTAAGTTTTGGGGGAAGAAATTAGCCAGGAGTATGTAAATCTGTCCATAGATTTTTTTTTTTTTTTTTTAATGCCAGAAATATTTTCGGAGAAGTTGCATAGTTGACCAAGATAGGATTATGCAAGTCAATTAACAGATGAATCAAGGTCATCTCATAAAATGACCTTAAATAAAAGCTGGGGAGTTGCGTCAAATAGATCATACCACATTACACTTCAATTTTTTTTGTCGTTGTTTTGACTGCTCAGATTCCTTTGTATATTGTAATGGCTGTTGCAGAGCTCTAGAGGAAATAAATTAACATCAGTCAGCATGGGCTTATAGCAACAGACCTGGTAGAGCTTTTAAGTTTCTGACTTAAAGCAAAAGATGGAAAGCATTTAACTTGATACTTCATGACATTTTACTTTATTATATTGTTTAATCAAACATACAGATTAAAAGCAGACTGACAAACTTCAAAACGTAGGCGGAGAAGGACAATGGCCTTTGAATGGTGTCATTCGAGTGGATTCTTTAGGGATTCTCTTTTGGGCTCTTGCTGTTAAATATTGTGTGACTTTGTGTAAATATTGTGAACAAAATGGAGAAGGAAAATAATTGATAAAAGGTTTGCATTTGACATGGAGTTATAAATCCTGAAGAGCTCAGGTCCCTCAGACTGGTTGGGTTTGCTAAGGATACTAAGCATAACAAACTCTCTCTCTATTATATTTATTTATTTTTAAACAGGCACATGTGCATTCAAAGAATGTGAACCACAATTTGTGTCCTGCTCTCTCCCCTGCACTGAGCGCTGTGGCTCTGAGGGCTAGAGTTGAAATATCTCGGCTAATTAGTGGAAGGCAAATTCCTACCGTAGGCCTGTGACCAAAAGAATTGGGACTTAGAAATAAGGTGATCTGGAGTAGAAGTAGATTTTGGTTTTAAGTAGTGTAGTCAAGTTGGAATTGCGGTGATGAAAGAAATTTAACTTGGTACATCATGGCACTTCATAAACAGTAAAAAAATTAATATAGTCAAAATCAAATGGATTAGAAGCTCTATCCATTTCTGATCCTTAATTTTAGAGCCTTGACAGGAGAGTTCAGAGAGAAACTGTGACAACCAAGGAGGAACTGGAACCATGCCTCTTATAAGGGATTTCATGAACAAAATATGGGTAACTTTACCATCCCCTCTCCTTCTCTTCTCCTTTCCCTCCCCACCACCACCCAAAAAGAAAGAGTAGTTTAGATACTTGCCTGGGAAAGGACAGGAGACTGTAATTAACACTTAGTAGAGAACTATGCAATAAGACAAACAAAAGGCTGGAAATGGAGCTAAATGAATCAGTTACGATGTATGTCTAAAAATATGATTAGTCATTTAATCAGTTTAGAGAGGTGGCGATTATCAGAAATGATCTTAAAATCAGAAGTGGATGCTTCTCAGAAAGGTGTTACTGTTTAAAAGAGTTATTTCAGGTTATTCTTTTGGCCTATGGTGTAGATTGACAGACTAAAGAACTGAGGAAGAATTGCAGTCCTCAACTCCTAAATCTGTGATTAAAGCAATGTGAAGTCAAGCTCCTGTCTCTTTCATGTTTTGTTAAAGCAGAAGTCCATTGTAATGGACTTTTCCCACTTAACACAACTGATGGAATTTCCTGGAAGTGTTTCATATCTAAGCTCGAATATCAATTCTGGTCTTCAGCAAATGTGGAGACCTTCACCGCAGAGCAGAATTTGGTTTGTACGCAGTATACTTTTGTTGAACAGCCATATGCACGAAACATAGAAGAATCTTAATTTTTTCTTATTGTGTAATATTTTGCAGGATTAGATAAACTTCATCTGTCAAACAATCCAAGAGACTCGGAGGCAAAGCCTTCTGCAAATGGGCATCAGAAAACACTGTGATGAACAATCATCTGCAATCAACAGAGCTGAAAACATCAACCTCGTGGCATTCCCATCAACTCATCAGCATTTCTGTATTGATTTTACTTGTTGATAGTGTGGGTCCAACCTTGTCTCATCTTTTGATGCTGTGGGCTTCTGAGGAAGTTAGCTAAATCAGATTCTCCTCTTTCCAGTTCACTTTTGGTCTGCTTGTAAATTTTCCAGTAAGTTAGTGCAGGAGGTGCCTTGAAGACTGGAAGCTGAAGAGAATAATGCATTCCTGTTTATTTTTTGACAATTTCATATCTTTAGGTATTAACTTGCTACTGTGTAAGTGCACAGTACCTCCTGTTGTAATACAGAAACAGCTATAAAGAATAACTTTGGGACTTGATTTAAAAAATACACTTGAAGTCCGATATGACCCTTACTGGAAAAATAAACTACCTAGAAGAGGTATCCTTGACAGGTGAACAGCTCCACTAAGAACATTTTGCAAAACAAAAATAACTAGCAGAGATCACAATTCCTTTCATGCAGGGTTCAGTAGGCTGTTTATAATCAAATACTACGCTGTCTTGGAAAGCCAGCGTTTTCAGCTTTCTGTTCTTAGCTCTAAATGTCAGGTTGCTTTACTGGTAGTCAGACAATGTCTTATCGAATAGAGTGAACCACAAAATGAAGATTAACTTCAGTGTTAAATCTGAGCCTAGTATGCTTTGTAAAAAGCTATGTAGACCCCTAGCCGCAGCTCTTACGGTTCTGTAAGCTCTTGTGCCATGGAGGTCGGTACCCTACCAAGTACAGCCCTGTAAAACTCTCAGTGAACTTCTGTGTATCAGCAGTACTTGGAATCAATGCAAGTAGCATAGGCCTAGGAGGCTGCAATTGCACAGTTTTTTACAATCTTCTTTAATTTGAAGTAAATTATTTCTCTGAATTTATACTATAGTTATCAGGATTTCTGTTCTGTTGCATAAGCCAGGATCTTTCACTAGTCTGTTTTTTAATGTATAGACATGAGCATGTATATAGGCCTGTACGTGTAGATATCTTAAATTACATTCTAAGCTTATAGAAATGATGTAGGTTGCTTGATAAGTAAAACTTGCGTGTTCAATCTTGCTAGTATAATTTTCTGCAATGTTACAATTTAGCTGCTCAGAGGCCTTAGATTCAGAATGGCATCGGTGGGTGGTAACGTCCTTTTCCTTAGCATTACTGCAGCTTTAGGAATCCTATAAGCAGTTTATATAAACAAAACACCACCACCAAAAACCCAAGGCATTGCTCAAAATCTATTTTCACTTTTGTCCTGTTCTGCTGCGAGTAATCTTCAAACAGGTTTGAATGCGGACGACCTCAGTACCTGCTTGTTACGTAGTGGGTCAGTCAATATTGCTGTTTCTCCTGTTTCTGTAAAACCAAAATACGTCTGTCTGAAGTTTGAGGTCTTACACTTAACCAAACTGTGACAACTAGTTCTCCAGTGTGGTTCTGAAATGAGATAAACCTTGTGTCAGAAACTTTTTGGCTGTTTTCCTGAGATGACTACACCGGGCTGTAGACCTTATTGCTGTGTGAATGTGATTTTTTTTTTTTGTGTGTGTGTGTGTGTGTGATTTTTTTTCTTCTTTTTTCCTGGAGTGTTTCAAAAAGTAAGCTTCAATATACATGAGAATTTCTCAGTTTTTTTGGGGCTGCCTTTTCTGACTTGAACTCCGACATAATGTAAATACTACTGTAGTTAATATGCTAGAGAGTTACCCCTTTTTTTGTGTCATTAGTATAAATTCAAGGCTAATTAAACTGACTATTGATGTGTTGTACTGAGTCTTGGAAGACTTAAAGTAAAATTGCTTGATTTCATTAAGATTTACAAACATCCCTTTTGTTTGAATCTAATGCTGAAATTTTGGACAGAAATCTTTTTTCTGAGTCAAAGTTCCCCAACCAAGAGCAGGGAGCTATAATTAAAAGGTGTTTTTTTTTTTTTTTTAATCTGTTTACATTTAAAACATCAGGAGACTTATTGGGGGTATCATTCAGGTATTCAGAGCTTGTAGCCTTATGTGCTAGCATTACAATTCAAAAATAACTGAAATGTATCCACTTGTCCATGCAAGTGATAGTATGACCAAAATTATCCTAGTGTCTTAATGGGGCTGGTGAATTGTGGTATATAATGAGGTTAGTTATCGTTATTAAAGTATTTCTATTATTAGCTTAAGACAGTTATTTCAAAACACTCTTTGAATAAATGAATTTAAGGAAGAAACCTAAAGAGTGTGAGCCAGCATAGGTCTCAGTCTCCACTCTTTTCCCAGCAGTCAAACTGATGTGACACTTTGGAGTGATATTTGCCCTGGCATCAGTAATCCAAAAACCCAGGAACAAATGGATTATAATGTATATGTGATTTCAAAAAATGAATGGGGTTATCTTAAATTGAGCAGAGACAGTTCCTGCTGACAAGCATGGAAGTGAAGTGAGATTTTAAAGCTTATTTATTTTTTTGGTGGAAAAAAAAGTTATGGCCTTGCCTGCTCCCACCCCTCCTACTGAATTCTGTAGTCAGAGAGATGTATGGATTAACATTACTTAAGTGAAGATTTTTGATTGAAATATGGAGGCTGGTTAAGATAGTGTGGTTTCTATGGTGGATTAGTCTGCAGAGAAATTCAGAACTACCCTGTGCAGTTACTGACAGTGTGTTTTAAATTCAACTRTTGTGACACTGTCCACGTTAAAATACTTGTTTGGCCTCAAAAATGACATTGCTTATGCAAAGCTTCTTACAAATGCAATGCTACTTTCAGATATACTGAGTGTAAGATACAGGTCACTATATATTTTTCACAGAAGCATATATTCACTTAAATACAAGCAACTGGTAATTCATTAATGGATATTAACAATACATTCCTAGTATTTTTGACTCATGTAGAGTCAGGTGGTCTATACCTTCAAGGTATATACAGCTGATCTTAGTGACATCAACATCTGCCTCGCTTCTTATGAGGCAAAAGCACATAAATGCTTCCATCTTAAACTAGATACCACACATCAGACCAAAAAAAGTAAGTTGTTTTAAGTTAGCCATTTCTTGGCTTTGTTCTGTGTTGGTAGCACAGTATTAAATACAGTGGCAGAATTGTAATATTGTGGGATTTTTAAGTGTAAAGCACACCTTCAATACTTAACGCTTTAAGCTTTAAAAAAAAAGTATGGGTTACTGTACAAGTAAGTTCTTGCATTCATAGAAAACTTTGTTTACTGTCTGTAATGTGATACTTATCTTTGGCCCTGTTTCTCCAGTATCTTTTACACTGACTGTTTTACAGTGTCGTAGAAATTAAAGGATTTGTCGAGATGTTTTCCTTGTTTGGTTCCAGAGTACCACCTTGAGTACCACAGAGTAACAGCTTTTCATGACACTTGAGCCTGCATTGGCAGGACCTCGTGCTGCCACGTGCCGGAGGGGATGGACATGTGCGAGGGGGGGCTGCAGGGTGACACTTTCTCCAATGTGTGACCTGGGAGTGATGACTGAGAGGGCTGCAGCCCCTCAGTATGGTTTGTCCCACCACTTCTCCCCTGCTGGTACTTTACGCCCCTGAAGCAGCTGATAATCGAATGCTGGTTTAGTTGCTCAGGTGTCTGTCCCACTGCTGTGTGGGGAAGACAAGATGGCCCTTTGCTTGAAAAATTGATGATCTAAATGAGAAAGAAATAAGGCAGAAGCAAAGAGTAGTTGGCTACTTCATGCATGTGACTTCTCTTGAGTTTTCTAAGAACAGTCTAGCTTTTTTTCTTCGCACTTCTGTGAGAAGAAGAAGAGAAAGAGAATGGGCTTAACTAGTCTATAGTAGCTAAGCCATATGCTTAATGGCTTCTAAGCAGCATATATAATTGTGAAATACCAAATTCAGGAGGATAGCTGAATCCTGTTATTTTACATATACTCAGATTTCTTAAACAGAAGATTTTTTTTCATCTAGGGAAAGTCATTTGAGTAGAGACAATACATTAAGGATAATTGCATAACCTACGTAAGAAGAAACATGCTTAGTTCTGTTTGATCAAAAAAGTGTTGATATGAAGTATGAGCCTTTAAATGCTTTAAGTAAGGCAATAAGATCCCCTACCCATTACTGTTAATATTTTTGTTGTTATTTTAGTGCTGGCTTGAAATAATGTTACATTAGCATTGAAAAGGTTATCTAAAGATGCAAATACACTAAGTTTTTTGCAGCATACTTCAGGAGGTAATATTTTTGATTCCTGAATATTGAATTTATTCTTAGTAAACTGTCAAGTTATTTCAGTCACATTAATAGCACTTGAGTTTTCCAAAAAATCTGCCTTTAAATTCATCCCATCCAGTAAGAAGGACCTATGCCAATAGCCATCAAGCAGTGTGACTTGACATGGATTCCAAACCAAGCTCATGTACAAGTGAAGTCCGTCCTCTGCCACCTTTTTCTGCCTTGCCCAGTGTCCTCGCTTAAAATAAGCAAGTCTCCAGCACCATCACAGGGAGTTGTGGTGCTTTTTTTTGTTTGTTTTTAGATGCAAGGAGATCAGCCCGTGGTTGTCTGCCTGCCACACAAAATTCCAGTTACTGAATTTGATGACAAAAGACTCGAGACCCTCAAAGAGTTTCTAGGGGAGAGCAGTGCACGTTCCTGAACTATAGCTTTTCACTTTCAGCTCAAGTTTGCTAAGACTAAAACGTCATACCATGTTTTCTGGTTGCACTTTTTCTGTGCAGGCAATTTCTGTCTGTGTGGCTCAGTAGTGCTGTATGATTCTGAAAAGAAGAGTGTCCCCTCAGATCTCCTCTAAAGGTGGTCTCTTACCTGTTTAACTTTAATGATTAAAACTTGACAACATCTGTCAGATACTTAGGAAGGAGAAAACGTGGGGAGGTAATGTTGAATCTGACTTTAAGAATCACCACTGTGCCCAGTCATTCTTTGGAGGGGGAAAAAACAAAAACACCCTCCTCCCTCCCCACCAAGCATGGAGATGGTGAAGCCCACTGGTTCAGAAGGTCTGTCTTCTATTCTTTTCTAGTTGATCTTTAAAACTCCATTTTAGTAAAAATAAATACAGCTTAAATTTTTTTTTTAAGTTCTTGAAATTTGGGAGTTGATGGAACTTTTTTCTAAATTTGGCCTTAATTCTTTAACATTAATGTCTTGGCTTGCTTTCCTTTATCATGTTTTCAAGTCATTTACCATCTTATTCAGTAGTATTGCTGTTACTATTAAAACTTCTGATATATACAAAATGTGAAATAACGAACAAGAGAACCTAAATAGATGTGATGTATTATCTGCAACAATACAGCCTAGCAGGAAATTTAAATAGGAAGTTGTCTTTTTTTTTTTAACATTTCACAATTGAAGCATCTCAAACTCTTCCTTCACAAAGAAAGAAGAAACATGTATTGATAGCATATGAAAGTTAATAGTTTGTTACCAAATGTCCCAATACTTCACCTGAACTGAAAAGAACCTCAAATTCTTTGTCTATTTTGTGATTCACAGGGCAACAGTACCCCCAATTTCAAATTCATAGAAGCCTGCAAAATTGTGAACATAGCTCTGTTCTGGTAACAGCAAACCTGCGGATGTTTGCTAGTTCTGTATTAATTACTATATATTTTTTTAAGTAACTTTCTCAGTTTCCCTTATTGCCAAGAGATTTTTTTTATATCCGTAGCTTTAAGTGTTTAACAAATGCAGAAGCTGACTCCAGACGGGCAAAGTGAGAGTATTGTAATTATTTTATCCTGTAAATGTTGATAATTCTGGAATATTGAAATCCAAACTATTTAAGAGTTGCATCTGTATTCAGACCTCACATCAACACTGAAGTTAGGAAATCCCAGGTCTTAAAGGCTTCAGGTATCTTGCTCTTCATCTGTACCTACATAAGTATCTTGAGATACTGTAAAATTGCTTCTAAGTCTTGGTTGCATATTAATCTCAAGTGTTTGCTGTTGCTCCCCCCTGTTACGCAGGATTTAAAGTTGACATTAGTGGAAATGCAGCGATGAGGCTGCTTTCATGAAGAGYGCTATATCTTGCGTTCCTCGTATTCAGTGCTTGCATAGATATCAGCTGCTGAAGGATTAGGGCATTTGCTTTGATTTTTTGATATATTTCCTTTCCCACACAGACTGTACAGGGAAATTCCCTAGTTACAAATGTGCTTCCATTATGAAGATATTTAATCATTCATTTGCACTTAATCTGGGTGTTACCACAGGATGCCATTAAAACAATCCTGTCATTAGGGTGTGGGTTTGCTAACAAGTTACAAGAGGTCATGTAAGGTTTGAATTTGGAGTGAGATGGAAATGCTGTAGTCATTGGGCATATACCTGCTCTTAACTTCTGGTAGTGTGAGGTAACCTATTCACTCCTCGGTGAAAGTAGTAACTTAATTTGGTACAACGGACTGGCAATGTGCAAACAGCAGCTGCTGTGGAGTAGCTGATGTACTGCAAAACTCCTCTTCCGTTACCTTTTCAGTAACTTGTTGAGTGTGGCTACAGCTCTTGATGTGCCTTGCTGCCTCGCTTTATTCGAGATCAAGAGATGCATCATTCTGGTGTCCCAGCACTGCTCTTTCCTGTTCTGCTCAAAGTCAAGTTTTGCATGTACCCAGGTAAGACTCTTGTATACCTCTTGAATTTCATGTGTATGAGCATGTTTTGGACCTTCTCTCTCTCTCTCTCTCTCTCTCTCTCTCTCTTCATGTAAAATGATCATAAGAAAAACAGCACAACAGTGGCACCTGTACCGTGAACATAATGGACATGTTTAAATGCTTAAGGAAAAAATTCTTATTGATACATGACTTCCTCACTCCCCCACCCCCACACAAATTTTCCCTGTTTAGGCAAAAATACCAAATCTGTGCAACTGCCTCCTCCCTGACTCCTCACTGCTTTATAATGTAAAATAAAGTTGAGTCACTCTTTACTTTTTAAAGGTAGATTTCAAAGTTATTTTTGTTGTTTGGCCTGAATCGTATTGCTCTAAGAAAATGGATAGAAAAGGACATTTGGGTCATGGATTTGAAATCTTAACATGTCAGAAAACACACATGTACACACACAAAAAAATATGGCTAGATTTCCTTTACTTTCATGCGGGGTTTGGAACCTAACCCTGCATTAACTAAATAGCAAACACTCATTGCACTGAAAGGCTTGTCTTCACTAAGCCCAAATCCCTGTTGAAGAGAGGGAGGATGGTCTCAGTGTTCGGAGAGCTACCAACAATCTTCTCGCGTGGTAGCAGCTTCAAGTGGACTTCAGTGATGTGACTGTAAAAATATAGCGTTGAATTAGTGTTTCTATTGATGTTGCTATTGATGGCACTGTAACAATGGCAACGGATATTTTCCATCTTGCACCTGCAGGTTTTTCACTGCAGTGTTACTGGTTAAGGTTTTAGTTTTTTAAAATAATGACGCACAATCTTAACTTTGTATGAGGTTGAGTGATGTTGAATGGAATTAGTGCTCTGCTCTTAGTCAGATTTGTGCTTAAGGGTTTGTAAGTTCTAAGATTTGGCAATACATTTTTCTTTTCTTCGTATGAATGTATCTTGGATGAAGGTAAAATATGTCTGAAAATGTATGCTTTTAGTGTAATGTCATTGGAACAATTTTCTATGTACCTTCTCCCCTCCAAACCCTTCCTAGTTTATTTTAGGTCATCCAAAAAAATGTGCTGTATAAATTTCAGTTGTGGATACTTCACTGTGTTACAAAACTATATGAAAATAACTGCCTTTTTAGCCAGTTTGAATTTTTATGTGAAAAGCAGTAGTAGTGTTTTTTCCCTTTATTTGAGATGTTACATTTTCAGTGTTTTGTAGGAAGATTTTTTTTTACTGTGTTTTCAATAAAGTTAAAGTGTGATTCAGAGTGGGCTTTTGATTTTTTTTTAATTATTATTTAAAGCAAAGAAAAAAAAATCTCTATGGGGTTCTAACTGACTCTGTCAGTAGCAGGGGCATCTATTTCCATTCCTGTTTGCTTCCTGCCTCCAAGTTAAAGTACTTCTGAGATCTCAAACTGTCGGGCTTTTTGGATTCCCTGAGGTATGGAATGTGATGGGAATTCCTGTACGTTCAAAGGCATTACAGCCCTGCTTTTTGGGAAGACAGGTACACAATTAAATTGAACCCTGTACTTAAGTTCAGAGAAGTGTGGTTTGCATATGCAAGAATATCAAGATTGGATAATGCGTAAGTCATTTTCAGTAGTTTGACTGAAGTGCAATTTTTATGCATTAAAAACCTGACCACTTTGTGTCTTAACCTATTTGAAACTTGCACAGCTTCAGACTTTCCTTGATATTTCACTGGAGATTTTAGGCCTTTTCTTAAAGTTCAAGAATCTTATGGCTGGAAGGGCCATGAAGGCCTCCAATCCATTCAACTGCATAGGATCAAACATACATATGTTATTCCTCATATTTAACTAGCTTTATAGGGCCTGTCTTTGATTTCTGTGCTGTCTGTTGGCAAGGCCCAGGGTTTAATTGTCCAAGGTTTCCTGAATATCAAACATGAATGGCTCTTGCCACACTTCAACCTTTAATTTGGTTCTACATGTCCATAGAGAATAAGGAAGTCTTTCTGCTTGCATCGGCTTTTTTCCTGACTGGTAAGTTTACATTTCCTTTTATCTTCTTTATTATAAGTGTCCCCAATTCTCTCACTGTTCTGTGTGGCCCTCTCATCATCCTTGTTGCTACCTGTAGGACTCTTGGGCGATTCAAGCCCGATTTTCTAGAAAAGCAATGCTCAAAACTGGATACAGTAATGTCCCAGCCGGGCCTTAGAAGACTCCATCCCCCTGCCTCATGTTACATCATTGCTTCATACTGAACTTGTGTTCTAAAACATTTCTGATGCTTTTCTACAGCAAGCCTGTATATTGCTGCCTATAAAAGATGTGGGTGATCTCACATGTGTGATCATTATACACATAAGTATATGCACTTGTTATTGAATTTTATGCTATTTTTAGACCACTTCTCCCACCTTATCTCCTCTGATACTGATAATTCAAAGCTTGCTCTTGAAAATATGAGGTAGAGTTTCTGAAGCCCTAAAATTAAAATATGACACTGATGGTTTCTGCCATATCTGCAGGACTCTTATTTTACAGAAATAGAACTGTATTGGTTTGATATGATTTTTGTTCTTGGCAAATCCCATGGCAAGTACTAGCTCTATTTAAATAGTTTGTACCAGTATTTTTCCAGAAAATGAAGTGAATCTAATGTCTACAATTCTCCAGGATTTCTTCCCTCCTCCCTTGTTTCAAGACATCATCTCTTCTCCACAAGTTGTTAGAGATAACCAGCCCTGAGAGCACTGTATCCAGATTTCTGGGTGCGCAAGAGGCAAGTTCAGCAGCAGCTGATCTGTAAAACTCTTCTTATTTAAGGATTCTCTAATATAACCTTTTCCTCTTCTAGCTTGAGATTTTAGACCCATACACCTGGTGCTGTGGTGATCACCTCACTTGATGCATGACACAGTTTGGTCTTCTAAGCATTATTTGGAAGCTCTCCATCACTTGTGTAGCTGATCAGTCATTTGCCTGTTTATTAAAATTATTTTCTAGTTACCTTATGTTGCTATCTCATTTTTGTTTTAGCTTGATTTTTTTTGTGTGTCCTTACGTGCTCACACTTTTCTTATTAAACCATCTTTGATTGGACTTAATTTCAGCAAGGCATACCTGGAAATTCATAATCCCTTTTTTGTTTCTTTTGAAAGTGGCCAGTACTTACCAGTTCCATGGTTCTCAGATGTTCTGGAATGATCGTGCCTCTTGGGCCACTTCTATCTATGCATGACTACCTTTGGATTGGTCAGAGTCATTCATGTGGAAGAGGCAGCCAGGGTAAATGGTTTGTGGTGTGTGCTGAAGGAAAAAATGTATTTCTTGCTACAACTATCAGTAACAGTACTGGCAGCCCTTGTAACCTGTGCTGCAATGAATCAGAAGTAAAAACCACAGGTGAGGTATACAGCAGGGTACTGCTGAATGAATGCAATCACTGAATCCACTGTGGCTGATCTCTGGTAAATGGGGGAAGGCATGAGTGACAGAGGGAGGACGTAGCTGAAGATGCTAGAAGATCACACGTGAAACTGAATATGAAAGAAAAAAAGAATTAGGAAGCAACATTGCCCCTCTAACTTTTATTTCTCTAAATATAAGGTCCATTTAAAAAAATCATTTGTTCTTAGAAAATCTGGTTCTGGAGTTGGAAGTACAATCTGTTGTCAGCTAAATTTTATTAGGTAGAGCATTATAAGCTATACATATCAACATTCAAGAATTTTCTTCTCATAATATGAGCGACATAAAGGACAAATGTGTCTTTCTCCCAAGGAAAACTCTTCAAATGCTTGAAGACAGCTATGATGAAACAAATGTGAACAAGAAAGCAGAACAGTCTGTCGTGAAAACTGATTGCTCTTACCAGAAAATATACAGGGAGGAACAGTTGGACTGAGTGGCATAATACAAATAGGACAGTCAAATATCTCTTGCCGAAATGCCTAAGTAAAAAAACAAAGCAAAACAAATCAAAAACATACTGTAGACTAGTAAAACAATGGAAGGTAAATATAGAAACAATGTGCTAATTAAAATTTAAAAATTGTCATAAATTCTAAACATGTAGTGTATTTTGACTAAACCAGTAACACTTTGACTCTTGGATCTCTTTGGGCTCTTTAATTGATTAGAAGAGAGATGCTACTTAAGTAGGAGCAAATCTGAGTAGTAAAATCTTTTTAATATTTCTCATTTGGAACAGTTGGACCAAAATATAAAAACAGACAAAAGTTATGCTTAAAGTCCCCCATGCCTCTAAAGTATATTAAGCCTCTAAATGCAAAACTGCCTGAAGAAAAAAAAATAAATAAATAAAATAAAAGCACCAGTCAACCTGCATCTGTATCTTCTCCCAGTCAAGTTTGCTTAATAACATTTCTTTTCCTTCCAACTGCTGAAACGCATCTCGACTTGCAGCTATAGAAGAATCTATTTCAGAAAAAAAACCATCTAGGTTTATATCGTAAGAACTCAACAGACGATTGCTGATATGTTGAACCTGAAAAGAAAATGAATTGCAATTGGAGCAGAATTTAGAGTTATTTATAGGTATATTTATAGAATATATACATTTCATATCTGGATGAATCATGATGGATTGGACAAGTGGGCCTGATTAGTTGCATGATCTACCCAAGATTTTCTTTTGTTTCCTCTCCTAAGAATATAGAAGTTGGGTTCTTTGGATGTGGGAGTGCTGACAGACATCTCTCTAAGGCTCAGGCTCAATTGATGTGCACTTCAGGCTGATACAGAAAAAGGAACTGCTGTTTGGAACAATACTTTGCTCAATGGTAAGGGAATCTGTTGCAATTCGCAGCTGGTGTCCAGTGTGGACTTAAAAGTTAGAAGCATGAGGTCTTCAGACTCTATTGAAGGACCATTATACTTCAAAGGAAGCACAAGGTTCTCATATCTRAAGTTTCCAGGATAGATCTAGTATTCTTAACCCATATGGGTGCAGCACAAAGATTACAGCTGCGTTGTAGAGAAAGGCTGTATAGTACATCCTGAAGTATAGGTTATATGGTGGTAAACCAGTCCATCCACTGGATGGATCAGTGCAAGATACTCAATGATAGAAGAAGCGTATTAGCGTTGTCCTTGGTATAGACTTTTGTGACCTTGTGTTTTAAATACACTTCTGCTTGTTGTACATAACTCTAAACAATCTGATCAGGCTTACTTGCATTGTATTGTATTTGAGGATGTTCCAGTCAGTGCTCAACAAAATAAATACCTAAAAGCAATGGAAGTAAGTGTATCCAAGCCCACTCTGAATTTCCTAAATGTAATGATCATCTTAAATGAAATCCAAACTCACAGCGGTTACTGTGTCTCATTACTACCACAATGTCTGAAAGTTCTGTAGGGAGTCGCACAAGTCTTAGACTTGTCCTTTGAGACTTTTTTCTTAAATGGTTTCAGGAGTTTTAAGAAACATTGAGAGGTGTGAAATGTGAGCCTTTCTCTACGTACATTCGTTGGAGTGGAGACTTAATAGAAAAACAGTTGAGCTATCTTTTCAGGGAGGATGGGATGGGAAGAGGGGTTGTTGTCAAGGTCAGACAGCTGGATGGGAGCTGAACATTTTCCTATTGTGTTTCACTTCACTCCTTTTGTAGCTCTTCCCCACCAGGACATGTGCTCCATTACAAATGCTAAAGTGACCCTTCACAGCATGTATCAGAATATTCAAAGTGAACTTTTGTAGACCCAGAGAAATAAAGAACCCAAATCCCACAAAAGCTACTCTGAAAAAGTCAGTTAAGATTTTGAGATATTATTTAAAGTTTGAATTTCCCAAGTTTTCTTCTAAAATTACAAAAAGCCTCATAGCATCACCTAATATAATAAAAATATTAGGTTCATATGATGTGCAAATATGGAAATGTCTTATAGAGAAACCCATAATGCTTCTCTTTAAAGACTTCAAAGACAAACGTTAGAAGTGTCCAGATAAGGGAAACTATTAAGTAGCATAAGTTGTTTGCTTCTTGAAGTTAGACTGGTACTGTGTATTCTTTTTATTTTACTGTCTCATTCACTGTTGTTATTATTATGACTTACTATATTTGCAAATGACCTCTAGAACAATAGTATATTGAAAGGATGTATCAATTTCTGTTCCAATCAGGTTTATTTACATTAATAGATGATGCTAGTGTAAGAACTTAGTATAACTTAAGGAGAAATCTTCAGAGACCCCTTGTATAGCATCTGTACTTAAACAGCAATGTGATATGAAAAGAAGCAACACTTTCTGTAGTTTGTGAGTGAAGTACTGTATCTAGCAAAGAGTAGATGGATAATTTTGTGCTCCCTCATGACTCTTCACTCACCAAAAAAAAAAAAAAAATCTTATTCTGTCCCATGCAAACATGCACACTGACCTTTAGTGGTATGTGTAAAATAAACAAACAAACAAGAATCCCACCACAGGCCTCCTTCAATATTTACACTTTGTGGTCTCCAAACAATCCCAAATAATCACACTGTGGACTTCCTGAATGGGACATGAAATACTAACGCACTAGAGTTTACTTTAATCAAGTTATAAGTACGTCTTGAATGTTTTAATGTGATTATGTATTTTTAATAAAAATTACTAGGAATGTCACTGCTTAATCTAAGCTGTTGTTACCCAGGTTCTAGGGTTGAATTATCCCACTTTGCAATGTTAACTGCTCTTACTGGTTTCATTTTAAAATCTACTGACTTCATGAAGAACAGGAGAAGATTAGATCTAAACCTTATATTATTCATGGTTTCTGTTCAACATCAACACTTTCAGCCTGATTTATGCTTGGTCTTCATTTATATTGGTATCAAACATGAACATACCTGAACTGTTTTCTTAAGAAAGCTAGAGGGATGTAAAGAGAAGTTTGAGCAGCCATGAATAGGCTTTTACTTTCACTGATAGCTTCTCAGGACCCAAAATTTGAGAAAAGCAACAGTATTTTAACTCAGTCCTGGCCAGTTTCTATTTCTGCAAAGACAATACCAACACAGAGTATGTGGTCAGCTCTAGGACTTGGCCTGTCTTTGAACAGTGGTATGACTAGACAGGCTGCTAAGGAAAATTAACCAATAAAGAGCTGTAAGCAGGAGGCAGATAGGGGCCAAGCTAAACTAAGCTGTGCCCCATTTCTTTCTGTGGCTGCACTGTTTGCTCCTTTTTCCCTGAGCAGTGAGAAGCCCTCCATTTCTTCCTTGAGCTTGCACTTGCTTTTCTTCCCCATTTCACTAAATGATCCTGAGACTCCCTTCATAATTTTCCTTGAATAGAAACTGTAGAAATAAGGAGAGAAAAATGCTTCTACTGCCTAAGACGGTGATCTATTAAGTTCCTCTGCTGCTAAGATACTATCTGCTTTGAGCTACTCCTGTATTTTCTGCAGTATGACCTGACCCAACCCATACCCATCAATCAGCAAATGAAGTCTAGGGTTGGGAAGAAAAAAATGTAACTGAAATTTAACCCAAAATTTATGCTAAATGGCATTTCAGTATTAAATATCAGTGTGAACAGTGGACAGAAAGGAATAAGGATTTTTTATAATTTGGATGTTATGTACTAGTGTGTAATTTAAATGTGTAATGTGTAAACTAATGTGTAATTTAAATGCTAAATCCTGCTGTGTTTCAATGCATAATACTGATTTTTTTTTTTCCAGAACAACTGAAACTGATTAACTGAATCTATTTCTGAAAACACCATACCTCTACATTTTACCTCTGTGACTTCTTAAAACTTAAATAGCATGGCATAAACTAAGTTTCGCATATTGATATAGGATTTCAGATACTACATCAGTCATCCGTACAGCAGCACAAGACTATGATAAAATAAAACGATGAAACAAAGCATGGAGGTGAACTTTGTCCACAGGGAAGCCTTTTTAAGTGATCCAATGTCAGCAAATTGCTTACTAATGTGTTGACTTATGGCAACCCTCAATAGTAAAATGAAAAGGCTGGAATTTACAGCATATCAATGAATCAGTTGATAAGCTTTTACTGGTTTAATATCCTCCTAGTTTTGCTGCTTGGAGCCACTTCAAGTTAGCAACAGAATGTTTACCATCTCTATGTGATAAAGGAAGTCAAACGACTAAACAAATTCCAGGACCATTATACTGTTTGGTGAGATTTAAATTAAAATTGTTTGGAGAAATCATGTGGAGGGGGAGGAGGAAACTGAAGGCAACTACACCATTTCACAAATGACTTACCTGGCTTCCTAAACAATGGTCAAGATTTTTAGCAAAGCTGGAGATAATGTAATGCGTTTGAAAAGATTTAACTGCACCAATAAAAGACTATACTACAATTAAATGACATATGCAAGTGACATTTATAGGTAGGATCAAAGAAATTCACTACCTAACATGCTGCCTTCTAAGTAACACTTTGCTTTCTGTGCATAGTGGTGTTACTTTTTAACATCATTTGGTTTCAGTGACCCTTTTTGTCTCCTTTGATCTAAATTATTAAAAATTTGATTGGTGTAATAAGAGCTACTGTATCACCATGAAACAAGTAATATGCATATTTCCTAGCGCTAATATTTCAGATGTTATTTCTTATTCCGTGACATTTATTCAAGAGTATGAAACTTGACATTTAGCCTTTGTGAGCCTTCCAAAGGAGGGTAGGGTTATTAAAAATCTAACTGCTAACCTCTGATATTTCCCCCCCCTCCCCAATTGTGATGCCATTTGATTATGCTAACATTTAGGGAGTGACATTTTAAAAGCACAGCACAAGTTTGAGAGGTAGAATTCATTCTAGAAAAGCTTTTTAGCATCTGGGAATGGATAGCTCCTTGTGAAAAATTACTTTAGTGTTTTCATTAACCAACACTTAGAAGTATAAGAGCTAACAGCAGGAAAACTCATCTACAATTCTCACCTGAAAGCCACTAAGAAAAATGAGTATATATCTTTTAATCATAATTGGTACTAAATTCATTCAGACCTGGCTAATCCACATGAGAACACTTAATAAATTTATTTTTAATAGAAAGTAGAAGAAGTAGTGCCCATTTTGTTCCCTGCAAAATCCTGAAGTGTTACATATGAGAATTATTTCTTAATGCTGTGGACTACATGCAGAAGCTACATTAAATGAAACATTCACTGTGGGTTACCACCAGCTGATAAAATGTAGGCAGTGTTTATCAATTTGTTTCTCCCTAAAACAGACATCTAAAGTGCCCTTAAAGGGAGCCCATGTTAGGTAGCTCAGGAGACAGCTGCTGTAGACATCTGAAGTTAGGTGAAAGAGGTTTTAGCATATAACACTCAGCTGCAAATTTCAGCATATTTGGAAGATTTCACCATTTCCCCTTACTGCAACCTTGTTTATAACTAAACATGGTATTTTGAGCCCCAAGACAGTTGAGAACCTTACTAGGAAAGAGACATAAGACTTTGTTCCCCTAATGCTCCATGTGGAAAAATCTAAACCTTTCTGTTGCTCCTTATTATTGAACTACTTGAGGACAGTCACAGTTCACCAAGGTGTTTGCTTCTTCCAAGCTTAAGTGTGTGAGCACTTTCAAAGGTAATGCTAGCTTTCTTCAGTTACCTCCACACTCAATTTCTCTACTACGCAAAGAACTTAGCGCTTGCTGATTAAAAGGCAACATTAAGGATGAAACAGTAATACCCATTTTGTTGCAAAGGTGTGCAAAATCACCTCTAGGGTACTGGCCTCACTATCATACAATTTGCATAACATAGGAAGAGAGGGTTCCTGCCTCCAAAGCTCTGCTCTAACAGGATGCAACCAAGTAAGTATGACAAGTAATGAAAGGATAGGCAGTAACAAGCCTTCTCCTGCAAGCACTCTTCTATTTAACTAAAGAAGTGATTTAAAGAAATAAATAAAAGTATTGGTTTAAACCTTCTCCTGATTTGGCTTGCAACTTGGGTGAGAGCATTTTCCCAGTTGCATGCATTGGCTGTATTAAATTGTATTAAATTAAAAGATGACTTCTGTGGCTCCACGAGGGATGGTCTGGTAAGCACTGAGGATGTGTCAGAGCAGCTTATGTTACTGGAGAGCTGAACTTGACTGTCACTAAACTGGGGAGAGAAAGGAAGTTAGCAAAGAGGGAGCTGAGGATTGCACAGGGTCTTTGCAGCTGGCTGCTTCAGGGGAGGCAGGGTCATTGCAAAATTCTTGTACCTGATCTGGCCTCATTTGTACAGGGTCAGGACTGTTTTCTCCCTAACTTATTGTAGTCTTGCATCTGAGCAGAAGTTAGAGAAGGACTAGGCTACAGAATGGAACTATCCAGTTCAGTGTCGAATGAAGGAACAATAATAGTGAAAAGCAGTTACGATTGTTTATAGATTTGTTTCTTGAATTACTATATCCTCCTCATATGTTTCCATAGGAAAATAAACTATTCTGACTTATCAAAAAGGAAAGAGAAATACAGGACCTCACAAAAGCCCCCCCTGTTGTAGGCTTAAGACAAGACAGCCTTAAAATTAAATATTTAAATTATTTTCCTCACTTTTACCTTGAAAATAAGGTGAAATGAATAGACTAACAGAACAGCTGAGTGATTCCAATGCTGCTTGTTTGACACAAGTAAGGAATAAAGGAAAAAGTACAGAGCTGATGTTGAAGGGTTTTGATATAAGGGAGCTGAATAAAAACACCAAATAAATAAATGCAGCATACCTTTTCTTCAAAGAACTGTTTTCTTAATTTGCTATCTTTAGGAGGCACTGTTTTTCTCACGTTTTTATACCATTTTCTAACAACATATCCCCTCCAGGAAGCTTGAATTCTGTGGGAAACAAGATGTTCTTTCTCAAGAAGAAGAAATACAAATTTATTTAATTTTACTCTTTATGTGAAACACTCATTTCATACATCTAAATTTTTTTTAAAACTTTGACTTTGGTAGTGCATCCATTCTGTATAGTTTCTGATTAAATTAAAATTTTAACACTTTTGGAGCACTATTTAAAACTAAATATAGTCCAGTGACAGCATGTCTAGCAGAAATAAGGCTTACCTGATAGCGCACTTTATTTTAAACAAGYGTGCCCCATCATGTATTACTCTGGTCTGATACTGCTTTTTCCTGCACATAGGACAAGACTTTTTACCTGTAAATTTTTCAAAGGCTTTCAGGCATGCCTGAAAAAAATAATTGTAATTACTTACAATACATTTACATATCATTGGAATAGAAGAAATAGATTAGATTACATCATATAAGAGCTGTTTATTCATCAATCCATAAACACTTTACAAGATGCATATATCTGTAATAAAAATGTTAGAGAATTTTGTAAATCTCTATATTCCCATGAAATCTTATAAATTAAACTATCCCTGTTTAGTATATAAATTTATAACTCAGTTACAAACTGTGTTTTCCTACACATTTGTCAAAAAAGGTAATAAAATGGAAAAAGGATCTCATCACAAAATATCCTTAAACTACATTTCTTACAATAAAAATCTGGAATCAGAATTATTTTTCAAGATAATTATATTTAATTCATTAAGATATTGACTCAAGTAGTTTAAAATACTCATGTATTATGTGCTTGAATAGTTAAGCAAAAATGTACTCACTTTATGAAATACATGGGAACATGAAAGCAACACCTGTTTTTCAAAGGAAAAAAAATAACTTGACTTTAAACCATTCTAAAAGCTGAAAAGTAGAAGAATGTTGACAATAAAATTCTGACTGCCTGAAAGGTCATTAGTTTCTTTCTGTTATTGTTGCAATCTTTCTGGTGAAAGTAAAATTAGTCTTCTATAGAAATTACTTTTATAAACTACATCTTAAACCAATGTGTGAATTTTGTGTTAACACACATGGAGTGGCAGAAAGCAAGAAACACCAACTGCTACTGATTGGAGCAAGAGATTATGAAACAAGTACTTAAAATGAAAGCTGATTAATTTTTTCCCCTTTCCCCACAAAGACATTAAATTTCAAGAAGTGATATACATCAAATGCAGCATTTCACACACACAAAAAAACAAAAGAGAAAGTATGTTCACAGGCCTCAAGAAAACTTCACCTTTATCTGACCTAAGTTCCCACCAAACGCTGGTGATCTCCATCCTGACAAAAGATACTGAGTTGGACAAAAAAGGCAGTTGGTTCTTAGAGGACGGAAAAACTGGGAAAGGAGTGAAAACCAGAACAAGTAGTGTGCACTATTGAGCTGGCAAACACAAAAGGATTAATGGCTAGCAGCCAGCTGAAGGGAAAGCTTTCAGATACAGTGGCTTTTTTCCCTTGAGGGAGGAAAGCTAACGAAACATTCAGGACAAAAAGAATTCCAGAGGCATTTCCCTTTTTGTGCCAAATCTAAAGTAAGTAACCTTTTGAATGATTGCTGTCTTTTGCTCTCTCTTGTCAAGGTTTAGATTTTTAGGGTAGCCAGAGACTGGCAGAATGGTCTTGTTATGCCAGATCCATCCCCACCTGTCTTTGGACAATTGTACACCTTTTGTTAATGCTGAGGTAAAAGGAAGCAAAAGCCCTGCTTCTAAAGTTATTAAAGACCCTGATTCATATCACAGACTTGATGGCAAAAATCTTCAAGAAAAATGAAAATGGGGAACAGACAGAAAAAAATACCGTAAAATTCATGTGGAAAGAAACTTGCAATCAGTTTGGACAATTATGCTAACTACCATCATCGCCTTTCTAAAGCAGCACTTCTCTTCAATCAGTCACTTGTCCCTTTTCTTTAACATTTTCAAGATGATACAGGAGAGAATCTAATAAAACATGATGTAAGTACGCTTATGCTACACATATGCATCGCATAAAGCTACTGAGGTAAAATGCAAGCATTTCTCCAGATAACCTGAGTGAGTGAGTGAATGGTATTAAGAGCACACCTACTTCATTTTCCAAATACAAATGTCTGTTGAACTGAAAAGTAACAAACTTGTGAGAAAATAAAATATATCTTAAATTGTATAATTAGTGAATATTCACCATGCTGATGAACTAATGCTAAAATCATAGCTAACTGGAGTTTAAATGAACCTATACAGTAGCCTATACTTGCTTTGCAAGAACAGATAAAAAGGCTGATTTACACTCTTCCCTACTGTCATAACTTCAGCAGTGAAGAAATACTACCAACCTTTCTCTGTCATGTCTTTTTTCCGAGTATTTTCAGAGTTGACCCATAACAGCTGGGCCACAATATTAAATACTAAATGACATCTTAAAATAGAATCTTTCATTTTTTTCCCTTCTTTCAGCTAATGATTTTTAGCAGTAACCGTGGAAAATCTTATTTAAACATGACTTTGTGTAGTCCACTTCACAGTTATACACGTACCTGAGGCTGAAGTGCAAATTCTTCCCTGCATATTGCACAAGGCTGTACAGAATCTCCATGCTTGATGGATCTCTGCTTTATTTTTGCCCATTCTTCAGCAGTGAGTGGCAAGGGAGGAGGCTCAGCTAAGCCTAATTTCTGAGCTGTGGACAGTAACGATAACAAATCACTGAATAAAACCCAGTGACAGATGCAGACAATGGATTTCTTTTTTTCATGTGAAATTCATTGATAATGCACTTATTTAAAAATACTGTATACAAATTTATTATCAGACAAATTACCATAATGCAAAATACTTCTTACTATTAGTTAGTTATTTAGTAATTGTCAGAACCAGATCCTCTTTTTCATACAGGATTTATATAGGAAATTTTTAAATGTAAACTTTTATTTGCCAAGTAATATCAATTTATTTTGATATCTGTTCAGAGCTATTAAGATAGGGATTATTAACTAGATTGTAACAATGCAAAATAATGTAATTTTGAATCATGAATATATACAAACAAAATCTCTGTTAGAATTTATTTCTCAGGGTTTTTTAACATTACATTCTTGTTTTCTCAAAATTAAAAGGAAAATGGATAGGGTAGTATAATAAAAAAACAGTTGCTGCTGCAAAAAGCTGAAGTATAATATGAGACTGTGAAAGATGCAAGAGGAAGAGCATAAAGAAACAAAGAGATGGTCACAGGACACCACTATTTTAGTGTCACTGTAATAGTTGCGCTTGTCAGTCTCAAATCATAACAGTGAGGTCCCTTGCCGGATGTCCATATGAAATCTCTACCTTCTCAAGCAGGGAAACAGTAAAGATGTGTGCAAAATTTCCCCCCAAAATTGGTAGAAAAAGGCTAGAGTTGGTATTTCAACAGCAAATAAGATGAGAGTAGGTACAACAAAGAATAGACCTTTTTCATCTTTGAACACTAGAGGAAGCAGCTTGTGTGGACTGACCCACGTCAATGGAGGGATGCCCGAGACACATGCACTAAGCCAAGGAAATTAGTCCATGATGGGGCCTGTGATGATGCTTGCTAAAACCAGAAAGGAAGAGGGACTTGCAATAGTTAGAATGCAAGCTGATGAAGTTTAGATGAGAGGTTTAGTTGGGCATGGGGAAGGAAAGGTCAACTCTTTCATTCATACCAAAGAACAGAGCTTACCAAAATCTTTGCATAAAACAGACATTAACAAGCAGCACGTATTTGTTCTGAATAAGCTTTCAAAACCCAATTAGACAGTGTGTCCAAACCCATTATACTGATTAGTCATGAAGAGAAAAGGAATCCTGACAAACCAGTGAAAGAATGGGGTTTTGGTGATCCACTTGCCCAAATACGTGACTATTCTAGAACAGGATCTGTCAGTTTTTGAGACAAAAATTCTGCTCCTGAGCTCATCTCTCTGCAGATGTATATTGTTAATCATTTAAAATTTGCTCAAAACTGTCTTTGATCTTTTTGCTAGAATTCTATGAGGTACTGAAGGAATTCTAAGGAATATTTTCTTCCCTTTGGCTCAAACATCTCTACCTAATCTACTTCCTTGTGAGCTCATGACTTTCTTCAAATGTACACTAATTTGATTCCATGTCTTAGAACAAACAGATGACTCTGAGATTTCAAGCTGTGTCAGTTTATGCTTTTGGAACTACATCTCAATCTGACTAAAGGAAAGTGCTTTCTCTTCTTCAAGGTAAGTTTATATTACTAAGATTTAATTAGCTTCTCATAAATTTGAGACAGTCCAGCCTGTCCTACTTTGGTCAATATAACTGTATGATTTTTGGCTTCAGTGATTTTTTCTGGTCTTGTTCATATCCAGAAAATAGACTTGCACAAGAAGTTTTCCTGAATGATCACTAAAGGGTTCTACTTTGGCAACCTTAGCAGATCTTTGGCAGTCCTGATGAATCCAGCCTGACGAATTCCAAGTCCTGAAGTTGAATTTTTGAGTGTTATATGTTCTAATCTGAATTACAGGGTTAAAATGATTCAGATTCTTTAACCATTCACACATATGTTCAAACCATACAGGCTGCTTTGTTACTGTTATTTCCCTTTTCAAAGGTATCAAGCCAAAGGTCAACCAGTGGTTTCACAGTGCATATAAACTGAAGTATCAAAAGAAAATTTGAACCTGTGCTGTAGATTACACGGTGGCCATATATGAATTGTCTTACAGGCACACTGTGTTAGTTCCCAGACAACTTGGTATCCAGGCACTAAATGCAGCACATCCCCATATGTTCTGAACCTCATAGCTCTGCCTACAAGCTGTAGGCTAGAGTTCAAGCCAGTCAACATCAAGCAGCAAAGTGCATACATATGTATTTAAAGAATTATTTTCAAAATACAAAAATCCATACCGCATTAACTTAAAATAGCATCGTCTATCCATTTTCGTGCAGTAAAATGCACTTATCTGGTGCTATTATTGATACTGCAAAATAGTGTGAGCTTCAAGAGAAACAGGAAGGATCCTGCAAGCTAGAATCTAAAAACCAGTTCAGAACATGTATTCTGCTTAAAGCTCATGTATGAATTGCTGAAATGGGTATCTGAGTGGCAAGAAAGTTCTCCTAACCAGGAATACTTTCTCTTTTGACAATCCTTCTCCTGAAGAGCATATACTGCACAGATCATTGTTTCCTCTACAAAAGAAGATGAGTCAAATTATATAACACATGATAAAGGTTTCAGTAAAAACATGTATCAAATTTTGTCTTACAGTCATACCTAAGGGTGAACGAGTAAAGAAACAAGATACCATTTTGATAGTCCAATATACACACAGTGCCTGTCTTTATAATGACAAAATGTGGATACACAGGGAGGGAACAAGATAGCAAACCAGTCACAGCATGAAAGACAGTAACACAACATTTAAAATGCTTACCAATGACTTTCTTCCAAGCATTGTGGTCAGAGAGTGTTTAAAGGAAGACAATGAGATGGCTTTGTGGAAAGCCTTTTGTATCCCCTCGGGGTAAGAAAAGATGCTTATTTAAAATTTTCACAAATGGATGATTAAAGCTGCCAAATAGGAAGAGATTGGAGGTGAAACCTGACTTTTAAATAATATAAACCAGATGGAATACTTGTGAGAGCCAGGCTATGCATGTCTTTTGAAGAGAAGCTTTTGTACAACATGGTTGAGGAAGGAGAACTGGCAGCAGGACACACAAGAAGTGATATGTGGTTGAAGCAAAAGGCTCTCTACAGATATTCTCAAAACAGCACTTTGAATAAATACAAGCAATAAAAGCTGTGAAAGACTACATTTATCACATCTCAAGATGTGCAAAAGTTTTCACCCTTATGCACCAAATATTTACAAACCCAACCCATTTGCTGACACACCCATTTATAACTAAATTATTTATCTTAAAGTGAACATTAGCAAAGCTATTACATACATTAACCTTTAAACCCTAGTTACTAGCTTTCAGGACGCAAGTCCCTATTGAGAAAAATTTAGTGATGGGGGCCTCTGAGATGTTGTTTGATATCCACAGACTAAAGAAGAGAAAGTTGCATTAAATTACCTTCTCAGCATTGTTTCACAACTGTAAGGTTTAAGAAACACAATTCTTATTAAAAGAGAAAGGTTGATACAAGCATTACAAAATAAGAAAAATTATAGGTGAAAATACTAATAAGCAAAACCCAGAAACAATTGAAACAACTTTTTAAGATCTTTCAGCACATTCTTTGGAATCACTTGCACAAACATTCATATAGGACCTCTCAGTCAATGCTGTGATTTAAAGAGAAAATACTTTGTCTTTCTTATAATTGCAGAGGAACATGCTCACACTTGGACTGCATTTTTTCACCACAACCTTTAGCTTCCATAATCACTTGTTATTTATATTTGTGTTAACCTCAGTCCCTCTTTGCCGTTTTCTTCCCCACTATCCTCTCCTCTTTCAAATTCCTCTTCAAACCGAACCAAACAAAAAATCCTCCCATCTTTAGAATTACAGCCATGTAAACATACTAATAATCACCTTGTCTTGCTACCTTTTGTCCTATCCCTTGTTACACTCATTTGTTGTGTATTATCTTAAGTTACCCTCTTAACCTTCGGTTGATTCCAAAAGGCAGATGCCTGTGCTTGTATGGAGCCTCACTGATTTACATGGTTTTCTTCAGAGCTGGGACTACTGTGACAGTTACTACTGCAAAGGCAACATGATCTTCAGAGAGGCCTAAGGGCATTTTTAAGGAAAAGAATAAATAAAGCAATTACTAATGATGATGAAAGTTCATTACACTTAGAATTGCCAATTGTGCAGCTGGAAGGTCCTTTAAAAAAATCCTAATCAAGACAACCATAAGGATGGAAACAAAAAGACGTTCATTGCAAGAACATTGTAGAAACCTTTAGAAAAGGGAAAAGGAGGACGGAAACTGATACCTGGCAAGCATATTTGGACTCCTGGTCTGCTAAGATGCTCCCTGGTGTTGTTTTTTCATACCAATATTATCGTCGCTGCTGTACTACTATAATGCTTTTTAAATGTGAGTTCTCTCACCAGGCATGATTCCAAGCCCTCACATCTGTGACTTTTATCTTGTTGCATGTTTGCTTCTAGATTTGAAAAAGGTATTTAACTACAGGTGTTAATTCTTCCCGGGTTTAGCCCCAGGACCATTGTAAAAACAAACCTTTTTAACTTTGAGCAAAGGTGGGTATATATTAACAAAGAATACATTTAATGCAGCACTAGTCATGTCTTCTTACTAAGTAAAAAACCAAACAATTTTAAATAGACTTACAGAATTATCTTAATACTAAAACATACCCCTAAATAAATACAAAATCCAAATAGCTGATATTTTGAGAATATGATTGTGAAAGTTATGACTGTTCATATATAAAAATTATATTAAAAACTGTAAAAAAAATCCTGCCTCTTAATGAAGAATTATTCTTCATCAAGACATACCAGTTTCCTTTTTTACCTTCATTGTCATAAGAAGAGTAAGTTTTAATACATTTCAGATATAAAAAGACATATTCAAGCCACTGATGAAAATTCTGTTGTTTAAATGACTGCTTACATCATGGCCTAAATTGCTGAATTTTGACAAATTTTAAAGTAAGCTCTTATGCTATTTAGCATTAAATTTGAAAAGAAAGTTTAGCTTCTGTTTTTTAGATTATTTTAAATAAAAACAGCAATTCACAGATCAGAATATAATGGTTTACCTAATGTTAGTTGTGGAGGATTGGGATCAAGAACATACTCCTTTTCTGAATCTTCCTTTTTTTTGTGGTGAGTGCTCTTTTTTCTTAGTCCAGTATCTACTATTGCTCTGACCATCTCTTTGTTCACAGGTTTGTAAATGTTCTTTATATTCCTTGACTTTGACTTAAAAGGATCCACTAATGAAAGATCCTGGAGCTGAAGATCGTGTATAATATGATCCTGTAAAGCAACTGCAGTAACTGCTATCCTCTTCTGTTTGGAGGAATGGCCCTAAAAAAAACAAACAAACCAAAAACAACAAACTTTTCCACAATTAATACTATAAATGCTTTTTAAACAGGCATATTATACTAAATTCAAAGAAATTCTGCTCTTCGCCAATGTTTTTTAGTTGTCAAAGGCTTTTATACGCATACAACTCCTGTACTTGAAACCTAACATACAATTACCATACCGTGAAATTTAAGATTGATGTTTCTGCCACATCCTAGTTTCAACTTATAAAAAGTCAAAAGAAATCTTTGATTTATCATTTATATTAAATAAAATAGGAGTAATTTTTAAGTTTTAATTACTGAGCCCATAATTATTATATGCAATAAACTCATCATGGACTATAAAAGTTTGGCATGCCCAAACACATTTTACTTCAATATAATTAAAAACAATCCCAAAGGCTAACCTCATCTTCCAAAACACTGACTATAAACAAGAATATATTATTTTTATAAAGGGAATGGTCTTATCTATTCCTCCATCTCTCCCCACCCTGCCACCTTATTTTAAAAGATGTGAACTTGTACCTTGCAAAAATCAGGATGCTCCATTGATAATCTTTAGTTGATTTTTAAGTCAGGTGGCTCTACAAACAGAAATGTACAAGAACTTGAAGAATATTTATCAGCAGAGATAGTCTCATTGCTAGCAGAATAGAAACTTAAAGTTTAATTCATTTTTTCTTAGGCCTGTCAGCAGGAAGAGCTTAACATAATATGTGTTCGATCCATCAAAACTCTGAATCTGTAAACAACAGATTATGCCTCCTCTGCTGCCAATCTTACCTTACCCCCAGTGGACTGCACGTAATGCATACAGAATACCTTCAAACAGGAACTTAGGTGCCCCTCTTCTGGATAACCTCCCTCTCCTCATGTGTATTCCTGCATACGTTATTTTAATGTCCAACACGCCTACAAAGGATCAGGAACCTGACACACTACAGAAACACAAAGAAAAGGGAAAGAGGAATCTTCTTTTCCTAAAGAAAAAGAGGAATGCACTCCAAGGAGCTTTCTATGTAAGATCTACTGCCTCTTGTTTCACCTGAGGATTTGGAAGCTAGTTAAACTTCCACTGTTGAATACTCTTCCTCTTGCCACCTATTTATATTGTACCTTACCATTGCTGTCACTGGGCTCTCATTCTCCTGTGCCATTTCCACAGACATTTTATCTTCACTATGTATCGCCCTCCCCAAAGGCCAAAATCTGCCTACCTGGAACTTCACTCAGATACTTCATTTGCTCTCTGTACATGTAATTGAAACGTTTGGTTGTTATGCAGTACAACTACTGCTGAGATGTTTGACCTGGTTTGCTTTTCTCTTACTGCTCCTTGATCTCAGACCCAACTTGAGATACCTTACCCTACCCGAGATTCCCATGGCCCTTTAAGCTTGGGAAGTCCTTACAAACCTACTGCCTTTTCTTAGGACATCTTTCCTAACAGCTTGCTTAATTCTTTGACTACTTTTTCCCTACATGCCTCCGAGGCAAGGCAACACCAGAAGACACTTTTTCCTTCACAATGAATGGTGATAATAAATTTCGAGTGGACTGAGGGAAAAACAAGGCTTGTAGCAATGAGCCCCGTTGAACTGCCCTGCCAGATCGGTTTATTACAGACAGGTAAGCCTGATGAAGAGAGAGAGCAAAGACCACGTTAGCAACTCCTCTGGATCACGCTGATCCGCTCCACCGCGATCTCGACATCCGAATCAGCACAGCAGCAAAAGCTGCGACCCGGCTTTGCAGCGGAGAGGAGGCTGGCAGAGGGTGAGGAGAGATCTGGCTACGGGAAGTGGTCCGGGAGCCACTACTTGTGATGCTGCTCTCTGGTTTTTGCTTGCAGCAGCGCTTTGGGGCTCCCAGAGCCTCCTGCGGGCCCCACAAGCTGCGGGGGCACCGGGGTAGCAGTGGCACCACTGCCGCAGCTCCTCACACAGGGACAGACGGTGCTCCTCGTCCCTCTTCTCAGGGGGGACAAGGGTGCGCACCCTCTCAGGGAGGCATCCTCGGGGGCAGCTCCTCCCGGCTTGGCTTAGCACTGGCTCTCCAGGACATGGGCTGGTTGCTTTTTTTTAACCTCTTTTATTTGGGGGTGGACGAAGGGTGCAGACCTCTCCCCTGTGCTTGACCACAGACACCCTCCCCCCACCCCGTTCCCTCAGTCACGGCCCGGCGCTCCCTCGCCCCGCCCCGCCCTGCCCTTCCTGACGGCCGCCGCCGCCCCTCCCCCCGCCGCCCTCAGCACCTGCGCTCGCCCCGCAGCCCGCGGGCGCCCAGCCGCTCCTGCCCCTTTAAGCCCAGCCTGCGCCCCGCACGGCAGGGGCCGCGTTGCCTAGCAACGCAACTCCCCAGCGTGGCAACGGCAACGGCGGCGACGGGGACGCCGCGGCGCGTGAGGGGGGAGGGGGCGCGCGCGGGAGGCTGCCGCGCAGGCGCGGTGCGCGCGCACGCGGGGCGGTGGGCGGGAAAGGGCGAGGAGGAAAAGGCGGCGCCGGCGGCGGTGCCTTCTCCCTCTCACGCCTTCCCCGGCTTGGCACCAACGGCTGCCCACAGGGGCATCCCTGCGAAAGGCTCCTTGCCGCTTGTGCCCCAGCACCGGAGCTGCACGCTTTCCCATAGCTGCCCCTGCCTGTTTGGCTGTTTCTCCCTCAGCTCTGGTGGCTGCAGCTCATAGCTTGTGGGCTGGCCTTCGTGATCGTTAGTTTTGAAGGCTATTTTTCACTCTGCGTTTTTTTAAATAAAGGGTGTTTTCTTTAGAGCTGTTTCTAATTTGGCAGGTGGTTAGACGAGAGGGATTCCCTGTGGTTATCATATGCTCGAGGACTTCCTTCAGCTGGGGCTTTCAGCAGCGCCCTCCAGCTTCTCTTAAAACTTCCCAGTGATGGAGTTTGGGCCACACTGTCCTTGGCCAGTTGTCCCAGTAGCCCCCCAGTTAGCAGTGAACACTGTGTCATTTTGGATGGCCCGTGGTTTTGGCAATTCTGTAGAGTCATCGTTTCTAGAAAATCCTTGGTACGCGTGGGAAACATCCACGACCAATATCCATAAGGGCATAAGAATGGGTCAGACCAAAAGTCCTCGTAGCCCTGTGTCCTGTCTCTGGCTGCGGCAAAAAGCAGAGGCCTCGGGGAGACTTGAGTCTCTTTTTCTCTCAAGTCGAGAATAAGTATGGAAGCTGACTTAGGTCCAGGTGCACCATTTCTTTAGTCTTTTGGGTTTAAACACTTTTCAGGGTCATCAACTGCTACTGACTTGAGAAATTTGTTTTCTTGTAAAAGTGATGGTTTCTTAGGAAAAAAAATAAAAAGCAGGGAGGCTGTCCTGAGAGTCATCCTTCCAGCAGCATATAAATGGAGTGATTAATCCACTAGATGCATTTCTTCTCTGTAATTATAAGTAATTACTTTAAATTCAAATCTGCAAATGAGAATACCTCTGTGTACTGTGGGGGAAGATGCAAAAAGCGACTAAAGTGGCAATCTTTAAAATGACATTAAATCACTGATTGTTTCTAAGGACAGGGACAAAAAGATAAAATAACATTTTTTAAATGAACTAACAAGTTAGTTTGACACCAAACCTGACTCAGTAATATCATAAAGGGAGATTTTACAATATAAACTTTTAAAGGTTTTTCGTAATAAATTTTTATTATGAAATAAAATAGCAAATTTGATCTGCTACTGTCTAAAATTTAAATGAAAGGGTAAATGCTGCAATATTTGCAAAAATTAGCCAATTGATAAATAGAAAAATCCTTTGTATCAATTTTAATAAAAAGATACTGAGAAATACATCATTTGTGCGTATTTTTGTTTCACTATTTATTATGCTTGAGCTTGGTCCAGCATTCTTGTCTCTTCCCAGTATTATTACTTTTTTTTTTCAAGAATCCTCAGCTGAATTTTTTACAGTTGCTAATAAGCATCTTTTAACGAAAATGTTTGCCTTCTCTTCCATTTCTGTCATACTTCATTAAGGTGATCCTATACACATGTATGCTTAATTAAGGCTTTTCATTAAAATAAGCCTTTAATCCAAAGGTGCTGGGCCTTAATTGAAACTCAGAGAAGACTAGTGTCGTCCCTCATTTTGGTTTTCACTGTTACTGTACTTCCTACTGCTTCTAAACTAAAATGTCTGTATTAGCCCTAGCTGATACATGGTCAGGAAGAAATTAGCATTCATACTGCAGCCTTCTGCAGAGTCACATGCCTCTGTAATTGCCATTTCTTATTAAGTGCCACCTTTTACCAAGAGCCTCCACTTCAAATGCGAAAGGTTACTTTAAACACTCGAAGGACATTAACATAATGAGCATGCTGCCTGTTTCGAAGGTGACTAACAAGTGACTGATGATACCTGTTTTTATCCATGTGTATAATGCAACTTTAAAATGTTAATTGTATGTTTAAATATTGTTGGAATCATGGATCTGTCTAGAATGGATGTGTTTTACAGAATTCTTTTGCAGTAGATTTATGAAAAATGAGAATACTAGTCACAGGTTGGCAGCACTCTTCAGAGATACCATGCGGCGTAGTAACTTTTAAAATACCTGTGAAGGGTGAAGACACAGATTCAACAGTTCCTATTCTCATAGTACCAAATGCATTAGCAGAAGAGCCTGTCCATATTCTTGTAGAGCTGCAACTGCGATGGGTGCTGCTCATTTACAGAGGCAGGTGGCCTGTTGCCGTTGATGAGATGAGAGTAACTTTTTAGGGTGGGCTGATGAATTGAGTGGGTTGAATGAAGTTAATGTAGAAACTGCAGGAGAAGCGATGCTAAGACATGGGTTTGAACTAAACTAAAATATAGTGACTGTAATGAGCCCCACTGAAACTTGGTCTTTATACTATAGTATTGCCTGTAACATATTTTGACAGTTTTCCGTGTCAGAGGAGTGTAAAAAATGACATATATGAATAAAAAATGGTACTTTTGTGGAGTTTATTTCAAAATGATCAACATTTAAATGGTAGTTTTAAGAGAGCGCACTGTAAAAATGTATATTGACATGCTAAATAGAGCCTGCGTTATGGACAGCAAGAATGCAGTATCCAGCTAAAGCTTTTGTAATCTTGCTGCTGGAAGAGTTGTAATGTAGTATTGTGACCATGACATTAGGCTGCAGTTTTAACTCCAAACCAAGCTCCAGGCTGTGGACACTGAGCAGGACAGGCAATGACCTTTGCATGTGTGAAGATACTGATTTTTTTTTTTATTGGAAAGAAGGACATTGATGCTGCTGAAAGTATACAAGCCAATAATTCTTCTAAAAGTCAAGTGCACTGCTGTCATGAGCAGCTCATGAGAGCTCAGTTTGAATGAGTTAAGGAGGAATTCCAGCTTGAAATACCTCTGCTGGCTGAGGAAGGCAGGTTTTGGCAAATCTGCACATGTAAGCCATGCCTTTGACTCAGCAAGGAACATGAGGTTGCAGAGCTTTGTAGTTGCCCAGTTAAAATTTTTTTAAGAGAACTGAATCCTTAATTATAAAAATGCATTGGCTGCTTTTTCTTCTAAGAAGTTTGGAAATGTTTTATCTTGTTTACTATTTGTTCATACATGTATATGTAAAGCATATATATTTGTGTATTTGTTGGTATGTATATGTATACGCACAAACATGTATTTTTCATTGTTGTGCTATTGGTTTGTTCTTTGCATTTTCTGTCATTTTCTACTAACTTCAGGCATGTGCTTCCAACTCACTAGCAAAGCTGCAGAGTTTGTAGCTTTAAAGAGTAGTAGAGATGTTATTAGGTCCTATTTAAAGCTTTTTCAAATCAGTGTAAAGACTGTCATTGTCTTACAGCTGAATTCAAAATCTGTTTTATTAATTGAATATTATTCCTTTTGCAGGGAGGAAAGGCTCAATTTAAGGGAATTTTGTGTATGTGCTTTTTTTGAATAATACCAGATACAGGGCCAAATGTGATTTCATGTCTGACCTTTGATTTTCATTGGACACGTCTCTGAAAATTTTCTTGTATTCTGATAATACACATTTTAGTAAGGATTTATAGTCAGTAGTGCTTTATATTTCTAAAAACTCTTTTCAAAGGAATTATAAGGATGCATTGAGAATTACGTAGCCAAAGTTACTGTAAAAAACAAAACCCACGTGATTTGCAGTATTTCTGATGCCTGTCTGTATTAACTGTGTAAGCTACTAAGATGTGTAGTATTGTAGATACATGAATGTTTAGTTTTAGAGATATCTGGGAAGCGCCACATATGTTCTAATCTGTAATTTCCAGTTGGCAGATGAAAATTTTCTTAATATAAACTTTTTCCATTTTGTGGGAAATCCATTTAATTAAGTAAAAGCAGAATTCTCCACAAATGTGTATTGTAGAGTGCAGGTCTCAAATTCATACAGTTGGAGCATTTAATGCACTGATTTTGTTTCTTCCTCTCTGTTTGTCTTTTGAGAGGTTCTCATTCCTTGGGAATGAAGTAAAGCCCTGGTTCCATCACTGCAGACTTCAGAATTAGCACTGAAAACACAAGATTCTTTCCCTGGGTTGATGAAAGTAATTTCTTGTTTGCTGTGTCAAACAAAGCATGCTATTTGTCACATTGTGGTTTGTGTATCTTTTTAGAAGCTTTCAACTTTGATCTGAGTCAAGGTACACTCAGTAGCACAGATGACAGAAGTAACAAACCGGTGATGTGCATTGTCATTCATACAAACTCTTTAAGTCAACAAATACTGAGACTTAGATGTAGAAAACCATATTGCTTTTGAGGGGGCTTGTGCATTCTTGTGAGAAAATGCAGACCTTTGCTTTTCTTGTTTCAGACAAAGGTGTGGAACAATTTATTAGTTGAGGATTCAGTTCAGTGTCTGCAATCAAAAGGTGGCTCTTCTAGTCCAGATTCTGGCCCTTGCTTATATTTTCTAGGTAAACAGTTGCATTTAAAAGACATTGTAAAGGTGGGCTCAGTAGCACATAAAAGCTGCTTTCTTTAAACTGTCATCACAGAGGTTTTCAGAATGTGCTTTTAATACTTCCAGAGCTCATGTTTGTGTGTATGTCTCTCTCTCTCTCTCTCTCTCTCTCTCTCTCTCTGTTAAATGCTATTTGAAACAGTTTTTTAGTGTAACTTTCACCTGCCTTTTACCTGATCTGTCTTTAGGGAAATTAGCCTTGTGTGTAACAAGACAGATGGTTAGAAAACTGTTTCACAAAATTATCTTTTTAAATGTCACAACTTTATTAAAAGCATGTGTCCCAACCCTGCAAAGGAGAATGCAGAACACCTAAAATTGTTGTAAACAAGTAGTTGTTCTGAATGGTCATACTGTGTGAGGCCCACTGATGTTTATGGTATGATGTTCAGTTTTGTTTGGGATTTCAGTTATTTCACTTTCTGAGAATTGACTTTGATTTTAAAATTAAAGTCCACAGCTAGAATGAATAGGATTTGATACATATATGTGTTCATGTAGCCTCTGCCCTTAGACTGTTGTGGATCCCTAAAGTGGTTCTGAAAGTTATGTCTTTGCATATCAAGTCTGAACGTTTTAATATTACATTTGATCATCTAGTCTGACCTTCTAACATTGTGCAAAGAATTTTATGCAGTTAGCTGAGTTTAGAACTAAATACATTTGTTTGATTAAAGTGTATCCTTCAGAAAGCCATCCAGCCTTCATCTAAAAATTTCAAAACTTGGGGGGATGTTGTTTGTTCAAGTGGTTAATCATCATGACTGTTATTCTTTCTTTACTATATCTCATTTGAATTTGTCTGGCATCAGCTTCTAGCCATTTGTTCTTTTTATGCCTTTCTCGGCTAGGCTGAAGAGCTCTTTATTAACTGGTATTTTCCCCTTGAAAAGATACATTAACACTGTCATCAAGTCATCCCTCAATTTTTGTTGCTAATCTGAACAGATTGGGCTCATCAAACTATTCATTCTTAAGACATTTTCCTAGGCCTAAAATATTTTTGTCTTTTATTTTCCTGTTCATTCTACAATTTTTCAACATTCTTTTAAAAATTAGGATACCTGAACTATGCAGAGTATTCTGTTCTTTGTTTTATTGATGTCTTAACAAAGGAAAAATATTTTTTATTCTTTTTTAGTACATACATTTCCTGATGCAAAAATCTTAGAGCAGAAGCCCCGTCAGCACAAAACTTTCTTCACAAGAAAGAGTATTTTTCCATTATGATGTTGTTCATTTTTTTTTCTCCTCTTGGTATTTTCATCTACAAATGTCCAGTTTCTTAACTGCTCTTCAGGCCTCTCATTATTACAAAACATGTATCCAGGAATAGGAGATAAGGCAAGCAATTACAGTTGTGCTGGAGCAAAGCTTAAGAGATACCTTTAAAAAGGAACTTTTTAATAAGGTAATAAAACTTGCAAATACTTAAGACTGATACAAAGAGTTTAAAGGAAACTCTGGGTAAGGCTCAATGTCTGGCATCAAGATAATATAGACATGACTTATCCCTTGTGAAATATGGTGCTCATGAAAACAATCAATGAGGTACAATAATTCATATCTGTTTACCATGTAGAAAAGACAGATCGGGATGTGGAAGTGGGAGAGTGATCCTAAAAATTTAAAATCCCATAGATTTTTCTCCTATAAGAAAAGTGAGGAGCACGTAGGACCGTAAGAGAGTGTCTGGGCTAAGTACTACCTTGAGCAGGGTGAGCGTAACAGTAAAAGTGCACAAAGCAAAGATCATTTTCTTCTCCAGTGGGAACTTGAGGGTGGAGGTGGATGGCACCATTCCACGTCCAGTCAAAATGTGGTGTACAGCACAACATAAACTAATCACTTTATAAACCTAAAGCTTTGTAACACATCTAAAACACAGAATGGGACTCTTGGTATGTGTTTTTCATAGTAGGTATTTATTATTATTTCAAAGTCACAGCCTTCCAATATAAGAGTAATTTCAAATCAGATGGAGGAAATCAGGAGAATACTTAGAGATGTAATGATAATTGATACGCTACAAGTACGACAGGAAACACAGGGGGTATCATTGGCTGCCGAGGCACAAGGGGAACAAACTAAAAAGACAAAGAGCTTATGGAGAAACAAAATCTTGTAGTTGCTTAGGTCTTCAGCAGAGCAGAACGTCGGAAACTACCTTCGCCAGCGCTGCTCTTTGCAAACAGTAAAGATTGCCAAAAGTAGTGATGTATATACAGAGTTCGGAACAACCCAAGGAATTAAATGTCAATGAAAGTCAGAACAGATGGCATTCATCCAAGGCATCTGAAGGGGCTAAAGAATCGCTAGCTGAATTCTTATTAAAACTTAGGTAATTAATCAGCAAAATGTGATACAATAGAGGAAAGCTGTAGATAGCTGGTTTTGCAGCAGACTGTTTAGGGGGAAATTGTTCTACGAAAGATTCCAGGAATTAGACTGGTGAACCTTACTTTGGTGTCAGGGAACTTAATTGATAAAATCATTAAAGATAAAAAACTATAAAGAACACAGATGGAGTATAATTCTAAGGAGAAATCAGTGTGACTTGCAACAGTATATTATGCTTCTCCAGCCTTATAGTATCCTTTAAAGGTTAACGATTTAATGGAGAAGGTTGCTAGTACAAGTTCCAATAATTTCATCAAAAAGATGCAAGTTCCACAAAAATGCTAGAGTGGGGTTTTTAGCCGGTAGCTGGTAACACAGCTAATAATCAAAATGAACTTGATAATTAAGGTGACACAAATAAAGCCAACATGTAGGGGAAAAGCTAGGTTAGTGACAGAAAGCAGAAGACTTTATCAGGAAAATAAATCACTGAGTGGAGTGTTCTAGGATTGCTGTGGATGTGTTTAAACTGTGAGTGAGACAAAACACATGCCACCTCTGGTGCTGAAGCTGCACAGCTGCATTTGCAAAATACCGCTGGTGAGCAGGTCTTATTGCCTGAGATGCCACCTCTGCTGCACCACGCCAAAACGTGGGGACGCGCCAGCCTGGGTCAACGCTGCTGCAGCTATTCATGTGCTGCGCCCTATTGTGAATCTGTGTTTGGAGGGTTGGCTAGAAGTGATGACTAACGACGTCCCAATTTGCTGATGAAACAAAATAAAGCATTTTGTCACTACGTTTCTAAGATAAAAAAAACAATCCCAAACATAGGAAAGGTCAAGAGGGAAAATAGAAATGATTAGAGGCATGTGGGGAGCTTCTTTACAAGTAAATTAACAAGAATGGTCCAGATTTGCAGCTGATGAAAATTGGCACGGTTCCACTAAAATCAGTGGCACCATGCCAATTTACACCAGCAGAGAATCTATCCCAATGCCTTTTTAATGTGAAAAAACAGGGCGATTATAGCACAGACCTACAGTAAAAAGAGCAATGTAATTACAAAATCAAGGACTTGAAGGTTAGGAAATGCCAGAATTCACACTACCCGAGTCTTTAGAGCTGTCTTCTCTTTTGTGTGTTAAAAGCAGTTTTTACAGTAAATGCAAAGTCGCTTCCTATTTTTGCCCTAGAATCGAGGCTTCTCCTTTTTTATCCCAATCTACTCCAGTATAGCCCATTCTCCTGCCTTCTCCTAGTTCCTCTTCTCTACTCCTTTGGTGTTTGGGAGTTTTTTATGTCTATTCTGCTTAGGCACCTCAGAGCAGAAAAGGGGGAGCAAGGAGAGCACTGGATGCATAAGGAATATCTATGCTGCTGTCCCAGTGTGCCTGCTGGACTGCAGCCGTGCCCACGCTCACTTTAAGGTGGGTAACTCAGTTATTGCCAGTCAGACCCTGCAACACAGAGCTTAGGGAGCGCTGTAAAATCTGCCTGGAAAGCTGAGTTAACACCTAGGTGGTGAGCCCACACTGAGCTCAAGGCCGTCTTGGCCGCGTTATTAAGCTGCCTGGGTTATATCACCGAGGTGCGTATGCACAGACCTTCGGCTGCAGTGTAAGACTAAAACCCATAGCTTTCCTAGTCTCCGTCCCCATGCTCCTTGCCTTGATGTCCCCTGGCAACCGGTGGAACAACTGCAGAAAAAGTCCAGTGCAGACTTTCAGGCCAAGGATAGAGCACAGTCGGGCAACTGCTGGGCTCATAATATGCTCAAGTGGTTTGAATTTAAGAGCTTTGGGAGGAGGGAACATATTAGTAGCAGACAGGCTGCTAGATCTGCCAACTCTAAACAGTACCCCCTTGAGCATATATAGAAGGATATGCCCAGGAAGTTATAYGCTGGTGAGATATGGGTGCATTTTCACAAAAGCAACACAGGGCACATCACCGGTTCCCAAATTTTATGTCTCTTTCCCAGTTATGGCAGCAATAATATTAGTAAAAGGCACAATTTTTTGAGTGTAGATGAAAAAAAATCCACTCTCATGGAAGGTTTCTACAGAAGCTTCCCAGGAAATTTTCTTCCTGAGACAGAAACCTGGCATGAAAAACAACTGAAGTTTGGCAAGGTTGTAAGCAACTGAGAAGACATAATAAACTGATGTTAAACCACTTAATTATAAACATAGTTACCAGATAAATAATTTGCATAGGGAAGAGTGCTTGATGCAACTAATTGCACTTCCTGATACTACCTGAAACAAAAGGTGAATTAATGAGAGGAAAATACACAGCTGATGAGAGTTAATAAGATTCAGGAAAATGTGCATATAGATATATCCACACGGGGGAGAGAGAGAGAGAGTTCATGTTGCTTTTATAGGGCAAGCTACTGCATACAGTAGTGATTCCTTTTATTATTCAATTTCTCCCTGTAAAATTTCCATTTGTTTTTCCAATCCCCCTTTATTTTATAAACTGCCATTGCAATCTCTCTGGGTCGTCTCCTCATTTGCCCTTGACTCCTTTTGGTCTGAGTAGAAAGTCATTCCAGGAGCCGACCTGCTCATCTCAGAGAGGAGAGGGATAGCTGAGGCTCTGGCTACGGACTTGCTGGGCGTTGTTAGTGGCTGTCCTCAGCTTGTGCGCATACCCAGCCTGAGAGAGGATAAGCAATTTCTTGGGGGTAGGTCTTACTGAAGAACAATTTCAGATGAAATAGTAGTCAGAATGGTTTGTTTCTAGTGATAGTAACTAGCACAATTTCACAAGTTCAGATAAACCCAAGAATTTTCTATTTTCTCTTAGCATTGCATTGCACAATAATAGATATTTTTAAGGGATTGTTTCTTCTTTTGAAACAGAAGTCGCTTAAAGTTTTAGAGACTTGTCACTGGGTTATCGGTACGCACTGGTGTCCTAGTATTTCCAACAGTTCTTGTTAAAAAGGAGTTAAAAAGATAATAAAAAAGCTACATTTTTGTCCTCCCTTTAGAACTTCCTAATGACCCTGATTTTCTAATTAGAGTTTATCTTGTGAGTTGGACAAACCAATAAAATATTTATTGTATAGGAGACCAAAGTTTGGAGGGAGAAGCACTTTTTTATCAGACTTGAGGAAGGGCTTATGTGCCTGAGAGGAAATAAATATTTATTTCCAGCGTATCTGTTAGTCTAATAAAAGTTATTATGTCTCTCTACATATATCATCTCTTCTAAGTAGAACTTTGCATATTTTTTCTAAAGGTTATATTTCAGTTCTGGAAGAATGAGTTTAAAATCAGACATTCTGTCAAAAAAAAATAGGCAAATATATTTATAGTATTACATACAATTCAAAAAGTAAATCACAGTTTAGGTTTAGCCTTTACACTGTCAATACTGATGGAAAGGTAGCTGAGCGGCTCTTGTTGGATGAGATTTTCTCTAATGTTTAAGCCACCAATAAAACCCCTGGTTAAACCCTTCATAAGAAACTTAAGAGTTGACTGATGGGAGTCACATGGTTAAATCAGTGCTTGTTATTCATAATTTATTCAATGGTTGATGGAAAAAAATTGTCCTATTATTTGGCAAATACTGCTTGGCAAGATGATTTACAGAGAATAATGCAAGTATTTGTTGAAGAATTTAAAGTGACAAAAAATGCCAAAATTACGGCCTTTATTCTCAATGCAGTGATTAGAGCTGATTGAATGATATTCAGACAGTTTGACTAATTTTGAATAGTCCTTACACAGGCAATATTCCCATTGACTTCAGCTGGAATTTTGCCAGAGTAAGGGCTACAGGATTGGGCCTTTGAGTGTAAATGTCTTGAAAGGGTCCCTTTATAAAGCAGCAGCTTAAATTCTGAACCGCAATGAAAACCCATTTTCACTTTTCTCTGTTACTTTGCCTGTTCTGTGGAATTGCTCTGTGTGAATGTTAATCCCATTCCCTCTTTATCAGTAGAGGGTGCTATGGGAGTTTTGTGCTCTCCAGTAGTCTTTTGTTTATGCACAGTTCAATCTAATTTAAGTAGAACTGACCATTTCAATGGGAGTCAAGTGTGTATTTAAATGGTGTGTGGGAGAGCCATAATTTAATGGCAAACCATTTCCTTAATTGATTCAAGTTAAAGAAGGGAGACATTTTAAAGTGGATAGTTTCAGATGCCTGGCCTCTACCCCCGTACCTCCTAAATGGGGCACTGAACATGGTCTTATAGCAGAGTTACTCTTAGGCAATAAATGATAGCATTTGTGTGTATATTTGAATGGCAGGTTCAATATTCCAAGTTTCTAGAAAAGTATCGTAGACAAGTATTTTTGAATACAAAGTAGAGTGACTTGTTAAGTTCATGAATTTTTTACATTAGTGGGACTTTAATACAAAAAGATGTTTACAAATCTCTGACTTGGATATACTCAGAAATGGAAGAATTGTTTGGAAAAGCCAGCATATCATATGGTATGGCAAAGGAGTGTTAAGGTTGCAAAGTCAAGTGTGCAGAAAACAGAAAATACATGGGCAATCTTAATTCGGGCAATTTTTCCCATTGTTCATCCACATCCTGACAGATATTAAATTACATGATTGCAGAGTTACTTTTTTCTACAAGACGTCTGCGCCTTTAATGCGTACAATAGACACCACTGAATAGGAGCTTTATTAAATGTTTCTTTTTATCTGAATTGCTCAGTGTCTTGCCACGGAGTTATTTGCTGCTCCCCATCCATCCAGCAGTGATTGCGTGATTATCAACTTCCTCAAGTACCTTTCTATAGCGCTGCCATTTTAAAGAGGGTAGTTTATTAATGCTTTGATTAATCGCCATTTAATGTATTTTTACTATTTAACACATAGGGACTGAGAAATGGTGAAATGCGGATTTAAAGTGCACGCTAATTTTGTCAATCCTATTTGAGATGCCTTAAACCTGACACGTTTTGAAATACTTTGCGCTTCATGTGGCCAGCGCAGGTCCGTACCTGGCTTCCGCTGCAGTTCTGCATTCTCACCCCTTTCAGAAACCAGCATCTGGGATTTCAGAAAGTCTGGTTCTTAAGTTCTTAACCTTGCAGCCAGGCTTTTTCCTTTCCTTGTGCCCTGCCCGTCTTTCAGCTTCTGCTACGAATGAGACACGATCTTAAAGCTGGCGGTCCCCTCTCCTGCATAGCTGTGATGAGTTCCCGCATTATTAGCCGCTTGCTACAGCGAGTGAAATGGGCTCATGTGGACAAACATCCTCTAGCTAAAAACCACCAAGGGGCTGAAGTAATTATGGAGGGATTCCAGAGCGGTGGTATTTTATTTTAATTTTTGCAGGCTTAATGTTTATAATGTCATTCTTTTGAGGGAAGTAACATCTCAAAAATGTGGGAAAGGTTGTTGTAAAGCGACACCTGGGAAGATGCTGGTTGCCCGAGACAGTGGCAAGGCTGGGGTCCTCGGAGCCTGCTGCCCGTTGCCGTTGCTCTTGACATGGCCCAGCTTCTGCTGCGCGCGTTGCAATGGAGCTTTTGATCCAGTCGTCCCCAAACTTTTTTTCCCTGCTCCTCATTCCGCTGTGTGCGACTTGCAGTATTCCTCTCCCACCATAACCGAGGAGAGGAAGGATAACAGACGGAGGCAATAAAAGTGCAGGAGGGAGAAAATTTACTGCTTTCGTTCTTAGGCCTAGGGCCTGGTAGGGACAGACCTGCAGTCCTGGGAGGATGGGGCCCCGCTGGCTTCATAGGTTTAAGTGGGTGGAGTGTGTTTATTATTGTATATTATTATATACTTAAAATTTCCACTCAGCCTGTGTGGGCAGATTCATAGTAGCTCATAACTTGGCTGAATTCGTGGACATTTTCTTAAGGCAAGCAGAACATTGACAACACAACAGCTCCTGTGCCACGTTTCCAGATCCTGCTCTGAGTCATGCAGGGAGCTGTAGCATCTCCACCAGACAGCTGTGAAAGGCATTTTTTTCTTTAAAAAAAAAAGAGGCAGAAGAAGGTGGGGGGAGAAAGGTACTCATCTTCTTGTCTCTCTTTGAGAAAAAGCAGAATTGTTTTAGTTCAAAATTCCGCAAAATGCTTGGCCTTAGTCAGAGGTATAGTCAGAGGTATTTTCAAAAATTTCATCCCTAAAGTTTGAGGAAGTCGTGAACTTTTAATGGGAACTTGGAAATAGTCCTGTTTGAGAGCACTGTGCTCTGCAGACAACATGTTCTCCCCTGCAAACTGGAAGCTTCTTGTGGTGAGAACTTCTTCTCATTCCCTGTTTTTGTAGTGCCCCCTAACAACTGAGCCTTGTTTATGCTGGGGGGTGGTGAACAATATGTTAATAAAATATCAATACAGAAAGAGGCTTTTTCATTATCTTCGGTGAATATTGTTTGGTTTTAATTAGAAATAATGTACTCTTTTTCTTGTTAGTTCTGCTTCACATCCAAATTTTTTTTCCTCTGACATGCTAGAAAGCCTTTTTATGTTTGGTTGTTGTTGTTGTTGTTGTTTTTAATAGCAGTTTGAAATTCAAAGGGCACTTCCGTATCATTTGAGGCTGCTGCTGGGACAGGTGTGAGCTGGTGAGTTCCCTAAAAAAATGCTTGTAATAATAACAAAAAATGTTGGCTTTCCAAATTGAAGCATATTCATCTTTTGTGTGATGGTGACTGTAATAATCAGTGTTATGCGCTTCCAGAGATGTAGTCCAAATGTATTTGAGTGGAGTTTGTGCATATTGCTTATTTTCACAGTTGCACTCTTAGTGCTTGCAATAATACAGAAGTTTCTCATAGGTGAAGTTAATGTCGTTCTCACTGGTCTGCAGATGGCTGTCTTCCTTTCCAGCCCCTAAGTAATAAGGATATGGTTGTTAAGGATATTATTACAAGGCTTTTAAGTACAGAAATAAGTATTTAGGAGAAGCAATATAATACTCTTCTTAAACATAATGCTTTAGGAAAAGATTTGATTTTTTGCTCATTTGCTTATAGTCAGTGGGTTGAAAGAGGATTTTAAGTGATGATCTGTACTGGAAGGAAATAGGCACAGGGAAAGTATAAGAACTGAGCCTAGGGAGGTTTCCCAGCAACTCTCTCACCTCATTAAATCTTTTGTACTAAAGGGACCAACAATCAGTGACCAGGCCCATCAGCATTTGAGCTGGATATATAACTGTTGAAATCATGACTGTATCCATACTTTGATTTTGGAATAGAGAATGGTCAGATTTGGTTACACTAAAACTCTCCTTTCCTTAGGGCCTGATCCATGTTTTTAGTTTGCTTAAAACTGACATTTTCAATGTAATGAGTGCCTCATCACTCAGGACTTAATCTGAAAAAAACACTTGGGCATGTGCATAATTCTGGGCCTGTGAACCAACCTGTTGACTTAATTTACACTTAAGCATCTGAGTGTAAGTAAGATTCACTTCCAGGTTCAATCCTATGGCACGACACATTATCTGCAGGAACAGTGCAGGTGATCAGTATCTGGGGGTATGAACTTTGCAGTGCAACTTTGGATAGTCGATTGTGGCAGTTTATTAACTAATGTATCTTTAGAGATGACCCAGTTAAATCTTGTAGGCATCCCAAGTAATTTTTTTATTTGCATGTTGTCTACGTTTTTCTGTTTCCAAAGGCTCTTGAGCAAACCGCAGCATCTCAAACCATTTTTGAATTAGATAATTGTAAGAGGAGTTGTTATCTATAGATACGTATTTTCAGGTAGGTCATGTCTTTTTCTTCATAAGGGCCACAAAACTGTAAGTGATTTTACAGATGAAGGCCTGGGCCCTGCACCAGTGAAGGCAGTGTTATCTTGTCATTTGCTTCTGCAGCCCAAGACCATTTGGTAGGCCATTTTCCTTGTACACATTGAGAAGGTTAAGGAAGGACTAAGTTTCTTCATTGCAGGTAAATATTAGGATCTGCATGTGTTTTTACTGCCGCTATAACCCTCTTTAAGAAGTGCTGAGCCCCGAAACATAAGCAGGCAGGAGAGAATGAACTAACAAAACTCTGCACTTGCTTACCAGAAGGAGCTTACTTGCGGTGTCCTGTAGCATACAAAAATTTTGATTTTACTTATTCTTACTGTTATAAAAGTCTCTTTAGGCTGCTATTCTGCAGGTTGCAATAAAAAAATCGACAATTTTCCCATATGCCTTCCTAGTTTATTGAAGTCACTTGCAAAATTATTAGCAGCAAACTTAATATTGATCTTTCCTTTTCTTGTTTTATATGTTGCCAAGCTCTTGTGCCATGCTGTCTGTTCTTATGTTGTATCCAATGTGAGCAGAAGCTGTCCTCATATTGATCCTTGCGGTGACCTGCTAATCGCTTGCCTGTGCCTTACACTTTTCCATTCACAAGGGCCTTCTTCCTTTGATATCCTCCCTGTGCAACAAAACAGCTCATTCCTAGTGCTGGGGATGTTTAACATTTAGATTAGGGCATCAAAGGCCTTAAATCTCAGGCATATTATATCCAAAGCTGTTTGATATCAACCTTTATCAGATCCGCACTGGCTACAGTCATCTAAGTGGTTTTTCCCATTCTATGTCTCAATGTTTCCGATATCATCCAACATATTGTTTTTTTTTTTTTAAATTTACCAGTAAACAAGCCCCTTTTTTCCAAGGATTTTGATTATTTTTACAGAAAGTTCTTGTTTTGAAAGCATTTGGGGATCCTTTCCAAGAAAGATGGAAAAAGGAGGCACTACAGCAGCGAAAACTTATATGCGTGAAGATACTGGGAGAATGAAGAAAAAAAGTAAGGAGCAAAAACATCTAGTTATTAATCTCCCACACATAAATGTTTAATAATTAGGAGTCATAGCTCCATGTGAAAGAAATATATTTGCTCCTCATTACTTTATATAAATGCAATGTAATGTCCTTTTGCCAGGATGCTGTGTACTATATAAATTATACCTGCAAAATATTTATTAGTCATCAATGCATTATAGTGTGTGTTTGGATTTTGGCCTGAACACCAAAATGCCCTGGAAGATTTTGTTCATGATGATCCAAACCCTCCAGAGGGCCAGATCTTTCCAATCTGAGTCACTTAAATTAGATAATAAAATCAAAAGGCCTAGACGTTCAGAGGGCAGAGTGCATATGGTGTGAATTGGAAAGAATGGGAAAGTGGGTGCTGCTAAAAATAAGACCCTTTACAAATAAAAATGATCAGTAAAACAGACTGTGAAGAAAATGTGCAAGGCTTTCTTTGTACATTGTAGCATGCTCCCTGGTTATTTTGCCTGCTTCTATAAGGAGGAACCAGGTAAAAGACGACTCCTTGCATATATTTGCTAGACATATGCTAGTGTGATTGTTTCTTATTTCCCAATAAAGCCTTATAAGGAAGTAGGACATAAAATCCCAGTTCCTGTCTATCTTCACCGGTTTCCTTGATGTCAAAGGCAGACTTCTGTGAAAGGCAGACTGACTGGGAATTACCAGAATGTCCCCATTCAATAAGCAGCATAGGAAATTCCAGTTTATCCTGCTTATGGAAGCTTAGACATAGTCTAAAGGCCACCTGAGGTCATTTTGTATTGCATTATCTCCCAGCGCTTTTATCCTGGGAATTCCAGGAAGTCGTTTATCTCATGATACAATAGCCTTTGGTCAATAGCTTGTACTCTTTGTACGAAGAGTGGATAATGGCCACAACTAACAATATTGTCATGGGAGTATGGGTTGTAAATCTCTCCCAGGAAGCTGGGCAAATACTTGGGTATTTAGCAGGAGTATCTGAGCTAACTCCTTTGAGGGTAGCTTGTGTATGACTTTGTGCATGGCAGTGACGGTGGTGTAGACTTGTGCCAGTATATCTAGGGTGTGAGTAGATGTTTGCCACCTTAACTCCACTTGTTTAATTACTGGCCACATTTCCATAATTTGGTAAAAATATAGCAGAGAAAACTGTCCACAGTACATTGGCCATTCCATTACTATTCTTGGATGTTAATTAAGGAGAGCTGACATTTCATCATTATGAATAGTATTTCATAAAGCTGATGTTATCAGGTTGCTGCTTAATTCCTCATTTGTCACCTCTGACCTTATCCTAGTGCTGGCTGAATAAATACACACCCTTCCTTTGTAAGTATATATAGAACAGTCAAATAATTGCCTAATATTTCAGTTATTCTGTCTGTAATTACTCACTATCATTCTGTAAAAGCCTGTTGATGTCATATTTCTGTCATCCACATTAAGTGAAAGGACATAAGCTGAGATTTGAAGTTCAGAAGCATGAAGTGTTTTGATGTTTGCTTTTCCTCGTTCTACTGCATTTAGAAGAACAAACCAGATCAGCTTCTGTTACGTTTTTATTTATCACTTGGGAAACCCTTGAGAACTACTGTCCTGGAGACTGAGTCATGCGTTCAGTCTCAGCTGAATGAGTAACATTGGCACAGGGTGGAGATGCGAATGCTATGTGTTACTTTTTATTGTCCCTTCCCTCTCTTCCCAGGACTGCAGGTTAACACCAGCAACCTTGGAGAAACAGGCTATGGATCTGGATATCTAGGACCATGATTCACACAGCCTAATCTCCACTCAGTCCAAAATTATTTCTTTCTATTGCTTGAGAACCTTGAAGGCCTAAAAGCAACCAGAAGCAACTGTTCAGATTTAGGCTGCAAGAGTCTGGGCCATGAGATATTAGGAACTCAAGCGTGACCCTCAGTGTGTTTCTTAAAGATACTAATATGAATACCTTTGACGTCAGAGGGGAAAGGAGGAGTTGTTTTTTGTTAATGGCTTTTTAAATGCATAAAAGACTCTAGTATTAAGAGAGTAACGCCACCTTGCAGCATCTCTGGATTTACTTTAGATCGGAATGGCCAGCTTAGAAGGCACAAGGTCCGTGTTCCTTCACAGCCCTGTGGCTCTCAGAGGTATGTCTTATCACGTGGTCTGTTCTTTCTCGGATCTTTGCCACGATGTTCTTTATCTGCTATAATGAAACTCTTAAATGAGTTAACTTCTTGGAAGCCACCTGTACACATCTGAAAAACACAGCAAATTTACTTGAGTATCCAACTCTAGTACTCAAGACTGGGAAAATACTTTATTATGTTTTCATTGGGAAGTGGGAAAAGAACTTTGCAATCATTTTGTTTTTTACATTTGAATCATATTTTACTTCTCTGCAGTATAAGCAAAGTAAGAGACAGTGTTTCTGAGTGGTAATATTCTTAAATAAAATACAGAAATATTTCTGGATGTCTGCAATCATCTGTCCAGATTTCCTAAATCCAGTAGGATTTGGCCTGTGTTGTGTATCCTATATCCAACCCTTAAATAATGACATCATGTTGCATAATGTTATATTTTGTTGGCAGCCCTAAAACTTCTCTCTGCTGGGAAGAAATTTCCCAGACTATATTCTCACAAGAAGTATGTTTTAATATGGGTCTCCCTGCTCCTTTTGTCTTCTGTTCAAAGAAAATATCAACTCTCTTTACAATTGGCCAGGAAGCATTTGTAAGAGGTTAAGTGATACTATAAATATTCCTTAATTGAGTTTAGATGCATTCCATGCATTTTTACACCAGCATCAAAGAAAACATCTTCCCAAAGATAAGCAGCTTCTTCTCATATTTCAGAAAATCATCACGTATTTTCATCAAGCTTTCAGGAATGAAAGCTACTGGACTGCAGTGTTGTCATAATAAAAAAGAAAGGTGCGCACAGAGGTACTGTGATCCAAAGGTGACAAGTGCTGAACAAATAGCGCGTGAAGATTTCTTCCTGGCTGACAGCGTCCGTCTCCATCAGTTATTGCTCTTGTACACCAGTTCAGATATGTTTGATCAACTTTTAAATGATCATCCTGGCTGAAGCAGGTGAAAGCAGTGATGATACTTTGACACAGAGTAAAGTACAAGGCAGTCTGAAGGAACCTTTCATTAGCAGTTGATACTGAGTTGACAGTGAGATTCATATGAGGAAGTCGGGATGAAAACAGTTTTCTGCTTCTCTCCTTTACGAGTCAGGTTTGGTCACCGTAGTATGAATGCAGAGAACTTCCACTGACCAAGTTTTGTATTAACACATCTGCTATTCAGATTTACCTTTGCCAGATCTGAGTGTAGAAGGAAGGCCTATTCTTTTTCTAGCATTCATTTATTTGCATCTAATATTTTCATCTGAAGTGATTATCCTTTCACTTGGCTTTAATTTTTAAAAGTTGCTTTGAAAAACACCTATTCCTTGTCACAAAACTAATGCAATTGTCTGTGTACGGTTTCAAAGCACTCCGGTTGCAAGCAGCTCAAACTAAAACTCAGAGCTCCGAAAGGTCCTCCCCAAAAGAACTCCTTCCCCAAAAGAGGTTGATTATATTAGTAGTCACAATGCTATCGAATGAAATCAATCTTTTTTTTCCATTGTAAATCATTTGGCAGGTAGATTCCAATTTCTGCAAATGTATTTCTTTTTCGTAAGTATTTACCAAGTTATTCATTACAATTTATTTTCACTTTATGGCTTCTTGTGAACCATTTCCCTGCAGTATCTTTGTTCTTCACCATGTGATTTGTGGTTGATTACGTACTACCCATGATAATGGTTTTCCTTTCTGATTAGATAACATGGAACTGCTGATGCACTTTCCAAAGTGTTTCAAGTCTGAATCTTTGAAACACCCTCCATTCATGTAAATGAAAATCAGTTCAGGCGAATATATGTGAATGACAAATAGGAAAGATTGAAGACCTAGTTATTGAAATTCTTGTCAGCACTGAAGCGATAACATCATGTCACTAACACCAGCGGGGTTATCATTTCACTGTATGTTTCATTTAAAAATTCTTGGAACCTGCCTTTTTTTCTTTCAAGGCCACCTTACACAGACAGAAGGGAGTAAAGGCTCCATAATATGAATGAGAATTGGGCCAGTGGTGTATTTTCATATCCCTAATATCTGCATCTTGTCAGCATTCATCTGATCTCTTCGTCTTGTGATACTATTTCATGCACTTTCCATTTCTAGTACCTCACATCGTCGTGTTGGTCTTTTAATCTCTAAGCATCTCATCATCACCTCTGATACTTTACAATCTTATTTGATCCTAAACTTTGTGTGACACATCCTGGATTAATCGGGTGATTGGCTTTAGTTGGCTGCTAATGTTGCCTGCTAACATTTGTTATCAAATTAGAAATTGGGAAAGCAATGCCTTCTGTATTTCCGCACTTCACATTTTATTTTTACATTTTATCAAATATTCATATTTTATGAAGTATTATACGTATTATAACAAATTACAGATTTTCCCCTCTGCTGTGGACCAATTGGATTTTTTTAGTAAATAAGTGCTCCTACAGGCTCTAAATACAGGCTCTAAATGTAATTTTTGCACCTTCTGTTCACAGTTTCCTCAATAGGAAAAACTCTTTGGTTGTTCTGTATCTTCCCTGAACCACAAGTCTGCCAGGAGTGAGGTAAGATTGAACCATATTGGTGCATCATGAGACATGAAGGTTGGGAAAGCAGAGCTGTGAAACAGGGCAACCAAACCCATAGTCTGAATTTTTTACCATACCCTATTTACCCTGTGAAAACTGGGTTATCTCCTCACCTGAGTAAAAGATAATGAGATATTAAAATTAAATTCTGTGTAGCCAGTTTCCACATACCTTCTTTTTGTTATTAAAAACAGGAACTTATATGAATAAATTACATTTTCTGCAATAACTTCTTGGTTGCTTCTGCAATGAAACAAGACCTATCATGAGTCAAAGTTTAATTATTTATAAAATTGAAAAAGGGTTCCCTACCTTATTCTGAATGTCTTGACATAATATTCTTCAACAAGCATGTGAAAGTAGAGTTCTCTTCCTGCATCAATAAATAATTACAGTGAGCACAATAAACTAAAATTCAGAGCGGTTAGCTCCTACAGGTAACACCCTCCATGAAGTATTCCCTTAAAGACAAAATCCTCAGGAGCTGAAAGGCCTCAGCATCTTGCAGTGGTTGTCCCAGCCTTGTACTCTGAGGTTTGCAGTGAAGGTCTGATCAAGAGCTCTGATGTCTTCCAAGTTTGTTATCTTCGTTGTCCATTCTTATGTTCCTTGTTCACTGCCCTTGCAAACACCCCTCTGGTGTCCTGACCAACTCCTTTAGCAGAAAGGTGCAGGAGGAAGTGTCTTGAGTCATTTTTTTTCCCCCTGTTATAATGAGGCTGCATTGTTGAATTTCTCTTTTTGTCACCTCCACAGAGGAAACTTCGTTCTCATGTATATTAAATTGCTAGGTTTGTAGTGTGATGTTCAGGCCAGCTGTTCCAAATTAAGCGTACAGCATTTACCTTGTAGGGGATACCTGGTTCTTGATGCAAGGGATATTAATAGGTGAATAATCTTTCCTTAATCTGATCAGTATTCTCTTCTAATCTGGTTTCTGACTGCATTGACAATGGTCTTGAAAGCAATGGAAAGCATCTTAAAAATATGAATAATCTGCGGCCAGCAAAAGCCATGCAGCAAATAGCTTCCTCCTTACTCCTCAAAGTTAATCAGTGATAACTTGTCATAATAAACAAAGCTATTTAAATCACTCTAATGACATTGAGAAAGGCTAGATATGACTGTAGCATACCGTGCACAGCTAGTAGGTATAATTCAGGAGAGGATGGGTTAAAACTATTTGGAAAGCATGATTCTTACATCCTGGGATGGAGAGAAGTAAAGTGAGATGCGTTTTCATGATGATGTTTTGAAGACAAAAAGAATTTTGACATAAGAAGATGCACATTGAAAGCCGAAACCTTGAAATTCCCACAAGTACTGTCCCAACAAATACCTAATTCTCTATTATAGGTCACAAACTTTTAGACTCTTCTTTTTTTTTTTTGACAGTGACAAATTAGCAAGCAGTCTTTGAGCCTTAAAATGATCATGTTCACTCTGTGTTAATTGAAGAAAGAATATAAAGCCAAAAGGCACCCCAAAATACATCCATAAACATTTCAGGGAACATAACAATTGTGGAAGAAGGGATCTTTACTGAGAAGTAACATTTTTCATTCCCAAAGCAGAAGTTTTACTGGTCATTTTGGGGACCCACCATTTCATACGAAACCGATGCAGCATAGGACAAAATGCAGCACTGATTTGGGGCGTCTTGGTTGTAAGAGGGGATTTCCCTACTGTGACATTCGCTGCGGCGCAGAGGCCTGCACGGTTTCAACTGCCTTAAGGTGATGGCCAGACCTTACAGTGATAGTGTAGACACAATAAATTTCAGCACTGGAAATTTTCTAGTAGAAAGCCAATGTTTTTTCACTGGCATTTACTCCTGTGGCAGGTCCTTTTGCTTTCACGACTGGAGTCGTTGTTAATTAAAAAGCAGTAAAACATATACCTCTTTTTCAGGCTGCCCCGTTTCTTGGCATGACATCTGGCTCTTCACTGCAGCAGGGAGAAGTCACATTTGGAAAATGTCTGATTGCTCCCATGCCCTTTGGAGTTGTTACATGCTGCTGGATTCTTGCAGTTTAACCTGATATCTTTCTTTATTTTACCAAGTCTATTTTCCATCACTGAGTTTGAGTCCAAGGAATTTTTTTCAGCCTTCTTCTGAGAAAGGAGGACACCCAAGGCTTTTCTGACTGTTCACATACATAAAAATGTGAAGAGAGATCAGGCAGAATATTTAAATGCCACCATTTATTTAGTATAAAATTGTGAATGTCCACAAATTAAGGCTAATCAATGTCAGTGTCTCCACTRACTGGCTGTTCATATTCTGTCCTATTCCAAAAATGTCTATTAAATAGGGGATTAGCTAATGACTAGCTTATCAGATACCTGGCATCAAATAACTGAGTGAGGAGATGTTCGGACTTCTGCGATTCCCTGGAGCTGTGTGTATTTTTCTAGCTGGGATAGGCGTTCCTCAGTTCTGGGAAAGCAGGGAGGGGAAGTAAGCCATGGCTCCAAATCCCATTTACTTTCTCCTTTCCCACAGGACAGAACCACTTTGTTGAGAGAAAAGGTGGTTAGAAGTTAATTGCAATTTAATTACTCTGCATGTATACCTTTGCAAATGAAGGAAAAGAAGGCCTCTGAGTTATCACCTTCAAGCTTCCAAAAATGGTCCAGGAAGCTTTTAAAGGAGTGAGGTTTTCAAAGAGGTCTGTAAAATTGGGGTGCACTGTCTGCATATGCAGTCAAGCAGGTCCCTAATCTCGCTCCCACAAGTGCAATGGGGCAGCAGCCTCGTGTTTTGGGAAAGGTGTTGTGCATCTGATTGATTGAAAGTGTAGGATTTCTGAGCCTAAGCTAGATCTCATCATCAACAAATTAGCCCAATGCTAATGAAAATATTACTAGTTTTTTACTATGGTTTTTCCTCCAGATCCTGCACAAACATGAAATAAATAGGCATCCCATCTCCCAAAGAACTTAAAATTGAAAATACTCTTTTAACGGGCAAATTTTCAGATACATTTCTGAAAATATAAGCTATTTCTGTGGCCTGGTCTGTTTTAAAAATAAGATACTTATTAGGCTGATAAATACATTTTAGCAGGTTTTTATTGTGCCATTAACTTGAAAATACCATTATTGTAGTATAATTTTTATTATTACAGTTAAAGATTGACTTGATTTTATGGGATTGGGTGTGATTTTACTTTATAGAAGCTTCTATAGTGAAGTTCAAACATCTGAATTCAAAAGTGCATTTGTTGGTGGAAGTTTACTAAACTTAGGTGGTAGAGAAGTGGTGTGAAAATATATGTGTAACAAATTAAATGTCAGAACCTGCATTTTCTGGGGAAGATTGATATGTAGTGGTTAAAACACAGAACTGAGTTTCAGGAATCAGGTGCTGCTTTTTTTTGTTGTTGTTTTCTTTGTAAAATGTTTCAAATTCTTGTGTGAAAAGGCCTATCTAAATGCTAAGTGTTGGCTTGTTCCCATTTCTTCCACCAGCTCCTTGTTTAACCAGGGACTAATAATCACTTAGCTTTTGTATGGCCGAGTTTACTCATGAATGTCCTCACTATGAGTATTTTGTCTGAAGTGTCTTTAGGTTCCGTTTCTTTTTCAATCCTCAGATGAAAGGCTTTATTTTAATAACTATCTAATTCCTGAAGTAGCACTTGCATATTAAGTAAAACAGTATACAAGTTTTATCATTTCTTCTATTAAAAATAATAAGGCCTGAATAATTTAGAGACATAATAATTTAGAGACATATTTTTCTCCTTCATCTTTAAAGAAGAAGAAGGAAAGATGAAACTGAAATAAGGAGGAAGGGTAAGGCCGAATGTAATGACACACCAAAGCACAACTTTTTTATGAATAATGATTGTTCTCTAATTTAAAATTATGCACACGATCACACGTTATGCTGTGCTGGGGCTGAACAGCTTGTTATTAATAGCATGATATTGAGAGATGATTCACTTGTTATGCTCTTCAGAAATGGTTTGACATTAACGTTCAGTTTTGTGCCTGCAGATATACAGAATAAATATATGCATTTGCCATAGAGAATTCCTGTAGATTAATGACTTTTATGTCAAAAAAGCGTATAACATTCAACAGATTTGTTATTGCTAATGTATTTTTTCTGCTTTTATAAAAAAGGTGTAAGCTGTTGAGTGCAATGTGTTTGTATAGCTAACATATATTACTGATATCAAGTTGCCCCAAAGTAAAGCTTTGGGCTTTGGAAGGAACCAAATGGTTTCTAAAGTTTTTTTCTTTTTTTTTTTTTTTGACAGGATAAAAGAATGTAAAGGACTATTTGTACTAAACAGATTAAGCTGTTTGTAAACATGTCCCCTTTAAATTAAGTACTGGTGAAGACAAAGAAAGTGCTTTGTTGTTGTCAGCTGGATTTGTCTTAAGTCAAATGGGCAAACAAGTTAAACATCAGTGCTCTCTAAATCCCTAATGGCTGTGCAGATTAAACCTGAAAAGGTCTGTAAAATGAGTCAAAAAATTAAATTGCCCAACTTTTTCCTCTCATTTACTTTGGCTAAAGCATTTTTGCTTCTTCCTTTTCTTTCTTCTTCTTATCCAGCTTTAGAGAAGTTTGTTTTCAAACTGCATTAACATACAGACAAATATTAAACAAGAATTTCACTTCTCTGCGGTCTTGTCACTTGTGATGAATACATCCTCGCTCGGTAAGTGCTGGCGACACATCATTGTGGCAGCTTCTGCCTCTCAACAGAAGGATAATTAATCTTGCTATCAACACTCCTAAACAGGGGTAGCTAGTTCAAAGTTTTATTCCATAGAGTGGCTTTGTGTGAGGTGGGATTCCTTCATTTGAAATGGCTGCCTATGGATCACGGCCTTCCTGCGATTAGCTTTTCTTTAATGCTGGGGGTGTTGACCTGGGTGGGAACGACAGAATGAGCAGGCTTTGTGCTCTTCTGCCATGACATTTTTCTTCCTTGATAAAGTGGGTGGGTGCAGCATGCAATTCAGAAGAGGTATCTAGAGCTGATGTGGCTCTGTACCGGTGTGGAAGTGAATTCAAGGTGTCAACCTGCAGATTGCTCTTCCATCCTCCTGACTACAGTGGGAATTCAGGTGGTTCAGTTTCTAGCAGGAAGAGATCCTGCGTGAACACATCGCTTGCTTATCCCAGCTATGAGTGCAAAAAGGTTTTTTATGAGCTATCCAATGGCTGTCAGCATTAGAGGTATTAGAGGGGGTGCAGACTGCTAGTTAACTAAGCATTTAACACTGAATATTCACAAGTTTCCCTCCCCTGAATTTCAGCATTCCAGCAGCTATGTGAAGATGAAAAACAACCAACAGAGTATTTGCTTCAATTGTCTTTTCATTCAGTTTAATAATAATAAAGAAACCCAACTTCATGCATATTAAAGGGGTGTTGATTGAAGGTCACAGAGGTGTTAGCTGTGGTGTCCTGGCTAAATTCCAGTTGGCTAATTACAATCTGCCTTCCTAAAACTCCCTTGTAGTTTCATTACTGAGATCATCAGCTCTCTATTTTTTGTTCCAAACTCTTAGTAGCATGGTCATATTCCTGTTAAAGGGCTGTTGAACACGTTCATTCATTAGAAAGTGAACGGTAAAGACAACGTTCTGCCTATTAGAATGCAATATCACTAATATAGATATGATATTTAGGTGGAAATGCATCTTCCTGCCCATGGGTAGTCATTTATTCGACAGTCTCAGGGATTACACTGTTCCTGCAGTAAAAAGCAACTGAGGTGTTGTTTTACAATGTCAAGTCACACTCTGTGATAATGACTGTCATGCTGTACAAGAATCAGATGGCACACATATGGAAAGGTGCATTTTTTTGCTGTTGAGTTTCTTCCAATTGTCTCAGCCCATCATTTTACAAGATTTGAAATTTTCCTAACTCTTTCACTTTTGAATTCCGTGTTACTCCTGCTTGCCTGATGCTTTCTACCATTCTGGTGAGCATCCTTTTCCTGCAAAGGTCCATTCAACCAAGAAGGTCAGATGGGCAGCCCTATTCTTGTCCCTTGCCTCATACCAGTTGCTTTTTCCAAGGCATGTGAACTATCTGTGGCCCTTCTGAAGGGATTTAACTAGGAAGAACATACAAATATGTTTTCTATGGTGTTGCAGAATATGATTGCCCTCCATTCCAGCCAAACTTCTGTTTGGTCAGGCCTCCCTTAAGTTGCAAAGCACTGTTGTCTATTCTACTGCATCATATCTTTGGAGTCAAGCCTAGGTAAATATCACTGTGAAAGCTCCCCTCTCTATAGCAAAAAGATGGGTTCTGCACTCAGCTGACAAGCAATCGTGTTGCAGCTTACAGAACTGATCCATAAAGTTAGCTGGCATTTAGCATCTGCAATATTGATTTCACCCTTAACAGGGGCCACACATCAATGTTGTCATCTGGTAGTGACGGCTTCGTGAAAACAATGATGTGCTGCGTTTCTTTCCATGTAGGTCGTGCATCCTTGGTCTTCATTAGTTGCAAAACTGCTAGTTTAAACTTTGGTCAGCTAAAGGAGTGCAGCCAGCGCCACTGGGGGAGCCGATAAGAGAAAGAGAATACAGGAGCAAAATAGTTTTTTCTTGGTTTTCTGTACTTATCTGTGAAGGTGATACCAAAATCTTTAGAGTGTCATTTTTTTTTCTTATTTTAATTATTTGCTTATGCTCAGTCACTGATATCTGCCATTATATTACTATAAAGTTTGCTTTTGGAGTTGTACATTTTAGGATCAGTGGGCCAAATCTGCTGTTGCTGTAGCATGGAACTCACTACAGTGACAATAATACGGATTTATCCCAGCTAAGAATGTGGTCAAACACTGAGATCAAAATTGGCCTTCGTCTCTATTGACTTTTTTCTTATGCTGTGCCTCTGATTTTTGGTTCCTAAAGGTCCATTGTGAACTCTGCTGGAGGAGAAGCAGTGAAGCAGCTTTTTAGAAATGGGTTCAGATGCAATTGAAATAATTGTCTCTAGCGATTAGGTCCATGCTATTTATTGTAAAAGGGAAGGAAAATGATTTATCAATTATTCAAGATGTTTTCTTTGTACAAAATGCTGAGTTTTTTTGTAAGTGTACATGTCTCAATATAGTGTTTTTATTGAACTATTAAATGTAATTAGAAGCCAAAAGGTAAATGGTGTCTCAGAGAGTCAAGAACGCCATGGAGGAGCTGAGTGGTGTCTGTAGTGTTCTCAGTACTGTCAGTTCCCGGTGAAGCCTATCTAAGGGTGGTTAGCCCTTTACTCACACTTACTTCAGATTGTTTCCAACTAATGATGATTTACCATTTTGCTAAATGCTAAGCAGCATTTGTTTGACAGTGCAAAGTGCAGGCTTAGCGAATAGCAGGTAAAGATTCTCTACAAAGGGCCTGTCAAAATACTTCTAAAATATACTGTCATAGAATTAAACAATTTATTAATAAGCCTATTAATACCCAAAGATTTTTTTTGTCTTGAGGTTTTGTTAAAAACATCAGTGTTTAAGATGCTATCCACACAGGCTTAATGCCAGGGAAAGCAATCCCATTAAATTGGACCTCATAAATATTTCATGAGGTCCAATTTAAAATTAATCTTGGCATGAAGCCAAACCAGGCAGTATATTTGCTACTGTATTAAAAAGAAGCAGCAGATGAGGTATTTTTTCACAATAGTAATCTGACTGGATTTTTGCACAATCCTAACTATTTTTAATAATACAGCTGTTATTTTTGGCAGGAAGAAATGCATTTCTTTCATCACCCGTTCATGTAAAAATCATACTGCAACTAGCATATTTTAAATGTCATCATCCTAGAAGATGTTCTTTTTTTTGCAGTGATGAAATCTCTGTTTTCTGAAAAAATTTTCACCTTGTTACTTGAAAGGAAATGGACAGATCTGTAACTTCCCAGCGAGAGCATAGGCTTCCTTGGGAAAGGGCTATGAAGTCATCAATTTTTAAAAGGGACTTAGGCAGATAGAAGAATTTAATGTGATTTAAGTCTGAAGTATCTAGGCACCTGGGAAATAAAGTTTAGGTTTTTAAGTCACTTTGGTACACTTGTGAATTTTACTCCTGGCTACAGTATAGTAGGCAAATTGGAAGCACTGAGATTAGACAGCAGTTGAGACCCAGTGAAAAGATATCCTGAAGTATGACTGAAATCTTCTAGGAGAGCCTTTATATATTTTTCAGAGACACTGCGTCCCAATCTTATGCCTTTTTGAGTCAACAGGGATTTTAATCGGTGGTTACAGAATACAGATACTCAGAAGACAGAGAAAGGGCAACTCATTTACTTTGCTCATTTAAGAGATCAGATGGTTCTAGGGAACCACCTAATGGGAAAAGACGTCAGACTCATATTCTTGGCAGTAAGCATCAGATGAGGTTCCTAAATAATTGTTCATTCTTGACAAGCATATTAGGAGACTTTCTCTTTTCTATCTTTAATATATTGCTTGTCCTCTTAATGTGTGACCAAATTCCAGTCCCAAGAATTTTCCTTATACTTTTGGAAAGCACCTAAAACTGTGTATGTGAGCACAGAGAATAAGTGATAAATACAATGACAATTTATGAGCTTGAGTAACTGTTTGTGTTGTATGGCTTTAAAACTGGTTTGAGGACGAAGGAGAGAGCCTTTTATGCTGAATAATTTCTGGGAGACACTGGTAAGGAACAAGATTACAGGGTGTTTAGAGATGTGCGTTTCAATAAGGAGCAATCACCATTCATATGCATACGTTTCATTTAAATGCATTATATACGCTAGCAGATTGGGAGGCAGTCCTGAGACATTGAACGTAATTTATTTGGATTTGAAGAAAGCCTTTGCTTTTGTGCCATACAATGGATTTGATTTACTAAGTCAGGAGACATGGTGGAAGCAATTCAAATGGACTTGCATTTGGCTGAGCAAAGGGGAAGAGCAATAACATCTATGTGGAAATGGGCAAAGGTAACAAGTAGGAGATGGCAGTGTTCTTTAGTATTCCCTTAGGATGGGGTTCGGCTCACCTGACTGTAGCTGCCTGAAATTGTTGTTTAGGAGAAATTGAGTGAAGGGAGAAGGGGAGACTTTGCATTTGCGTTATAGGTAGCTCGTGCCCCCTTTCCACTGAGAGACTTCTAACTAGCAGAATCCTCCTGAATCCAACTGAGCAGAAGTGTCTGTGGTTTTATGTATCTCTGTCAGTACAGCTGTATCTACATCTATCTGTCTTCATCAACGGAGCTGTATTTAAATGTGCTCGGTCACCAGGATAACATCTTCTGCATAGGAAGAGAGAACCGTTTTGGCACTGACCTATCCGAAAATCTTTCCAAACTCCGCTTTCCAAAGGCCAGACTTATTGAAATCCCCTCTGCTTTATAAAGGACTGGTCTGCCTCAGCAATTTTGGAGCCACGGAGCAGGTAGTTCTGCAAACTATCAAGCTCTGAGAAACCTGTGCTTCTTAGCGACAGTGAGATAGAGCAGTAGGCGTCTGATTGATCCAGAAAAGATACCATTGATTTCTTCTTGCTGTGGGGCTAAGGGTGTACATGAAGAAGAGTTAAGACACAGAAGCCTCTTTGCAGACTTTGAACTATGCCGGAAATACTAGCAGAAATGCTGGAATACAAAAATACAGTGAGAAAGAGAGCTAAGGTAGCATGATAAAAGCAACAGCATGAAGCCTAGGACAACAACTACTATTTCTGTCCTGAACTGGCTGTGTTAGGGAACCAGCTTTGCAGCCTTCATACTAGTGAATGTTTCCCATTACTGGTAATGCCACTGGGAGAAACAGATGAGGAATACAATCTCAGGAAGCAATCTGAAGTTTATAAAGCTCACTCTGCTGACTATTGGTTTAAGGACAAAAGCTAGAATTGCCTCTTTTTTCAGGAGTGATACTGAATTTCTTTGCTTCTCCAAACATTTCTGGAGAAGCAGAAAAGAGAGAGAGAGAAGTCAGAACATACAGTCTGCTCTGGAACTTGTGTTATTAGGGCTATGTGAAATTTTGCGCATACAATTTACAATGAAACATTTCATGAAAAATGGGTGACATTGCTGAAAAAAGCTTACTGAAAAGGTTGATTTTTTTTTTTGAGAAAAAAGCTTTATAAAAACATTGTCAGTTTAGTTATGTGTATTTTTCATTTCATGAAAATTGTGTTTTAAAATCAGATAAATGGAAAGTACCAATCCCTAAGTAACAATTTATATGTTCAAATAGTTTTTAGAAAAACAATATCTGTGGAAAAAACGTTAAAAAGTCAAGCAAATTCAAACTGTTCAAAGTAAAAAAGACAGTATTTTTTTTTAAATCATTAGATTTTGACTTTAAAATGTACCCCCACAAGTTAATATTTCTAGATCCAGGTAAAAGGTGACATAAAATAGTTGGGAGGTAGGGTTAAAGGAAAGGGTAAGGGAAGGCATATAAAAGCTGAAAGATCAGGAAGCAGGTCAAAATCTCAGGTTCTGAGATTCTTCTGCTAAGATCTCTCCCTTCCTGGGACTTGAGACTGTCCAGGAGTTCGACAGCAGGCAACTTCCGATGCCATCTGCTGGAAAAAAAGAACCACTAATACTGGCTCTGCTTGCCCACAATATATGTTAATCTGCCAATCTCTGGATGAAGATAGCTATTTTTGAAATACAAGTTTTATTCTGTGGGACCATCCATTATCAAGTATCAGCTCCTGGAAAACAGTTATGCAAATGGCAGATTTCTGTAAGGAAGGCCAGCTCATGGTATGTACTCCCTTACATACTGGTGTAGTTCAAGCCCCTGGTATTGCCCTTGTTATAAGGCTCATCAGCACTTTTAGCATTGTTTCCTGTCCAGTCTCAATGCTGCTTACAGTACCTGTCTCTACATTCCAGCTTTAAATGCCCAGATTCAAGAAATCAGGTTGCCTGAATGGTCCGGTGAGAAAAGGAAAGTGCTTTATAGAGGAGGATTCTGAGCTCCGAAATGGAGAACCTCAAATAACATTTCTGGGGCACTGGCCTCTGTTGCTTATATAGGGAGCATAAAAAGCTTCATCACCTAGCTGAGGTGTCTAAAGCTCCACAGTGTGCGTTATCCACCCACAACCCCTTTCTCCAACCTAAAGGCTTCTTAGTGCATCTACACCACCATATGAGCTACCTGCTACTGAATAGTGAGCTAGGATCTTCCAGTTAGGTTAGAGCATGTTTGATCCAGAAGGATATAGCTTTTACAGCCCTCCCCAGTGTCCAGATATATAAGACTGCATTAGGAAATTTTTTTGAGAGGTTCACATTAAACTGCCTTGTTCTATAAACTGCCGGATCTGACTGTCATGAGTTAAAGCAGAGCTGGTCAGTAGTCGCTTTTTAGCTAGGACCCCTTTTCTTTCTCTAGCCTACAGCATTTCTTGCTGGCCACCAGCGATGGCATGTATATGAGCAATCACTCCAAGAAGAAACTTTGACTTGTCCAGACAGATCCTATGACCAAAACTTTGTTCCAGTTAATCTCCAGTCTCTTGCAGGACAGGAATGGAAACTGTACGATCCAGACACTTTGGAGAGCTGCAGTTACTGCAGATAATTGACTGCTTTCATCTGCTTTTTTCTGCTCCTTTCTTGCTTGTATTCTCTTAATAGAAAGTAACTCTTTTCTTCATGGCCCAGGATGTAAATTCTGCAGTAATAAAGACTTTCCTCAGTTACACCAAAGAATGGAGTGTTTGCAGTGATTAAGAGTGAAGGTATGAACTAGTGTTTTATCAAAGAAAGAATGTACTGAACTGTGGAAAAAGATAACCTGTCTGGATGTATATGAAGGAAGGAGAGAGAGAAAAAAAATTGAAGTAAGATCTTAGAGTATAAATTAGAGTTAATAAAAAGCAAATCTACTGTAATCTGGAAGCTCACCCACTCAAAATGACAAAGGGTAGAAAGACCCGAGGCTGCTGGATAATAATGGGATGACTGTGATTCACCAAAGTGACTGCAGAAAAGGCAAATAGAAAGTCTCAGACAAGGTATTTCTAGAAGTGATGAGAAGTACTAATGTCATCACGAAAAGCATTGTTACAGCCTAGTGTTGTTTAGCTTAGCAAACCCAGTGCTGTAAGTGGATATGGTTGCTCCCTGTAAACATGTCAAGGGAGGAAAACACTAGAGCTACTTAAGGTAGAGGATAATGTTGGCATTAAAACAAATGGGTATAAATCACGCATGAATAAGGCTGGCAATATGAACAACATTTGCAAGTATCAAAAAGAGCAATAAAGTTCTGGAGCCACCTCAGATTACAAACTGTGGGGAGATAAAAGTTTAAATAGCTTTATGATGGAGGTTGATGGGTTTATGAAAGAGTATGATGTAGTAGCCTATGACAGCAGACGCTACGTCCCAAGAGCTTTCTCCTAGTCCCTATATTGCTGAAATCACAAGGAGTGGGATTTAGTTGCCTAACTGTAAGTGTCTTATGTCCCTTGAGGTGCCTTAGGGTCTGCTGGCTGGCCTTCAGCTGCCACTCCTGAAGGGTGAAGGTTTCTCAAGCTCTGCATCACATGTGATGGGTGTTTCAGAGGCTCTGGTATTTCAAATGGCACTAGCTGCCTATGCCTGGGCAGCTGAATCAAGCCCTAAGAGTCAACAGAGGAGCAGACATTAGGAAAGTTAGGCTCAGCTTTCCTTCCCTCTGTTTTGTAGTGGTAGTGCAATATCTAGCACGTTATGCTGATGTAGTATGCCCTTGCACACTGATGAGCTAATGCTCATTAGCTTTGGTAGATGTGTTTAAGTTTTTTGATAAACTTGTTAGAAATGAAGGAATTAAAAATATATGAAACATATTTTGTGAGTTCAGCAACAACAAATATTAAAGTATGCTGTAGAGGACAACATAGGAGCAGCTATCAGAAAATTATTCTATACAGTACAAACATTTTTTTCTATCACAGTCAGTTGTCTATACCATCCTCTCAACTCTTGCAACTCTTTCTTCAGTAACCAGTATTCTTTCACATTTGAAAGTGCTGGGTAAACAGTGAACTCTCCAACCTCTCTTAAACATATCAACTTCCTGAGATGACAACACATATCTTTTGCAATAGTGTCACTGTATAAGACCATTTTAAATCTCTGTTAACAATGAATGTTTGTCTTAAATGAATAAAAGGTAGGCTGACTCCAAAGCCTACTGAAATGAATAGTTAGTTGGATGTTATATTGGTTTAGTGAGATTTAGAACAAGCTATGCTTATGGAGACAGGATTAATTCATTTTTAATGACTGCAAAATATAAGGAGAACATTCTCCAAGAAGAAGAGGTAGAGGTGCCCTTAGAAGTGGGACTGGATGATATTTACTGAAACTCTGGAGCTGATATCAGATAAATTTGGCACTCTATAAAAGAAGATCAGCATTCCATTCAAGCTGTCATGCTCCCCTTTCAGAAATAAACTTTTATCTTTTACCTTCAGAAGGAAAGTATGTGATTTTTGCACCCAGGTGTTTCTGACCACATGCCAATATAATTAATATCAACACATTAATAATATTATTAGAAGATTATCCACTGTGCATAAGGACCTACATAGCATTTGCAATTTCATATGTAAATGAACTCTGGGAATAAGATGGAAGTTGAAGTAGATTTGTATCTCTACAACAGCATGAAGTGTCCTGATAGCATGCTACTGTTTCTCCATTATATGGGGTAAGATTTATGGCAGATTACTGGCACAGAAAGTTGAAAGCATTATCTCTGGCTATACATTTTATAGGGGAATTTTTTGAATAGAAGGAACTTGCTTGATATTAGATAAGCTTTTCTGTGGAAATTAGGGAGCTGCAACTCAGGTATGCTATTTGTAGGCTACACCTGGAAAAGGAGAGTCAAAAGGTGTTTGACTGGGTGGAGTGTCTATGCCTCCTTACAGTAGTTCAAGAATGTGTATCAGATATAGGTGATGTACACTGTAATACTGATGCTTTTTTTTCCGGTAATGACCTAGTTTCAGTTACAGTTCTGGCAATGTTTTACTCTCACTTCTCTTCATTCTCTGTTTGGAGCCACTGGTTTCAAGGATGAGGACATTGCAGAATTATGGGGTTTATGACTGTGGTAATTCTGTCCTATGCTAATGATTTAGATATTTAATGCACGCACAAAGCAAAGACCTTTTAGATTTTCCATAGTACATCTAGATTCAGCCAACGTTTTAATTTTGACTCACTTTATGGTGTGAGATCTTTGTCTTTGGAATCTATTTCCTTTCCCTCCTCTTCCCACTTTAAAATAAACCAGCAAACTGCGGTACCTTTAAGCTGATTTCCTTTGCAGATATATTTTTAGACTGACCAGTGTTGTCCTATTATTTATTAACTTCCAGTATTCTTTCTTTCCTTTTATAGTTAGATGGCCCTAATGTGTTTTGATGTCATCTAATTCTGTTTTTTATAATAAATACTGGGGTATGTCTCAAGGCATAGAGAATCTCATTAAAACTCTTACCTTTTAGAAAACATCCTTGACTTAAATAAATGAATGAATAAAAGTTCTTTTGTGCAGAATCCTCAGGCTGAGTAGTCAATTTAGGCTGAGTAAATATGAAATGTTAAAGCATAAGGCATGGAAAGGCCAGTTTGGATCCATATTTTGCAGTCCAAACTGCAAAATATGCAGTTGGATATGCATATTTTATATGCATATCACATTGTAGATTCCAGATATCTATGCAGATATCTGGAATCTAAAATGTGATTACGTTTAGGCTTAGCAGAAAGCAAATCATTGCCTGCTTAGACAGGCTTGAGCCACAGCAGAGAAGCTATTGCTTACCCTAATTTTATGATTTTTATGTAGCAGAGATAAACGAGTATCCCCAAGTTGAGTGAAATGTCTTTTGAACTCTCTCTGGAATCTCAGAATTGAAATTACATTGTTCTTCTGGTGTAAATGGGTATAGGCAGGTAATACAAGGCCAGGTGAATTGTAACAAGGAGGCATTTTTATTAATTTGGCATGCTTACAAAATGCTTTTAGCCTGGATGGCAATCAAAGCTCTGAAATTTGAATTAATGTCAAACCCTTAGGACAACTTCTTGTTATCCTATTACCACATAGCATGATGCTTACAGAAAGCTACGGAAATCTAGCAAATATCATGTGTTCTATGAGTTTGGCATACCTAAAGCATTCTTTTGGTTCCCCAAGAGTAAATTGGGAGGGAGAATTAGGTGTTCCTTTTGACAAGTGTGAGTAGATAAAATTCTCAGTTCTGCTAAAGGAACATGTATGGAAGTCAGTTTTAAAATTTATCCATTTTGAAATGTTTCAGGGAATTTGAGGAACTCCTTACATATGCTTAGAGGTAAGATTGAATATTTTTTAAATATGGTTTCATTCCAAAGTTTAAGATTTCTAGAAAGAGGTATTTGTGATTTACCCTTTTTAAGACCTGTATCAGGTCAGCCATAGATACTTCCCCCCAGACCAGGAGCATATTCTGGGTGAGACATGAGATGCATGTGATATGTGGCCTTACTAACCAGAATGGCTTGTCTTTCTCATAATGATAAAGTTTTTATTTCATAGATAAAGAAGGAGAAGGAGAAAATTTGATAAATAATTGAGTTTGTTCCAAACAAATTGGGTGGCACAAACTAAGGAATATACATGAAAGGTGATGGAGGGGATAGATTTGCCAGAGCTGAGTGTAGGAGGAGATGAAAGTAGAGATGTGGGTTTGAAAGAAAGCTTTGAAAGAAAGAAGAAACATGGATGTGGGAGATTTGATGAGACACACTGAACGAAAGGAGCCATAGGGAGCTGAGTTTCAAGTGGAACTGAGCTGGAAGGGTTGAGAGAGCAAGAATGTATTATGTGAGATAGGAATTTAATTCAAGTCTTAGCAGTGAGGATAAAAAATACAGCTGGGCATGTAAAATGTGGAGAAGCTTCAGGGCCTGGATATCAGGACTGCACAATGGAAAATGATGGGGATTTCAAAAATAAAAAGGGTGGTGTCATCAAAAAAGTAAAAGGGAGAAGAAATGCAGAATTATTCATATTGGATCATGTTCTATTTGAGTTAAATTATCTTTACAAAAGGCAGTTTATCTATTGAGGTACACTACTAACTTATTTTGAGGATTAATGATCTCATAAAAATATAGAAATCTTAGGTATAACAGGATCTGTAGAAAGTGGAGAGACAGACCTTTAGCTAGGCCAGAGGAGGTCACCTAAGAGACTGAGAGAGGTAATTAGTCTGGAGGAAATTGTCTTAGAGAAAATCAAAAGAAGAGCTTCAGAATGCAAACTGAGAAATGTCACTGTTTTATATCAGTTCTGCCTCTTCTAAAGATTTGTAGGAGACATTTATTGCACCAAGCGGTTGCTACTATGATAATGGACTACAGATACAGGAGCGTAAAGATTGGTATTTAGAACAGATGTAATTGACTCTTGAGAAAAGTAGGTGACAGTCTGCATTTTGAATTTTGTTTTTAAATATTTATTTAATCAATTTACATTTCCATTAAAGAAGAAATAGGTTTGATCCTAATCGCATTTTTTCAAAGCTCTCAGATTTTAGAAAAAAGTTTTGATTTTGTCTTGAATCTTATTTTCATGAGTCAGCATGCTGTTTGAGAAACCTCATATCTAGGCAGACAAAGTTGCATTTTTGTTCTGTTTTTTAAAATAAAGTTCTGTGTGTGTTTGTGGTAGGTAAATTCAGACAGACTTTATATTTAATCTAAACCACTATGTTTCAGGAAACAATCCAGCATAAAGTCCGTAGTTTCTATTCCCCTCTGCATTTTATAAATAGGAAATCACTGATTGTGATTTGTTGTGAAAAGAAGGTGTTGGTTTCTTAAAAAGAGCTAGATACTAAAGGTACTCAAAAGAAATGTGGGAGTTCAGGATCTCTTGGTTTCTCTGTGTGTTTTTTAGCCTCTTGCACAGATTTCATTTGCATTGCTCTTTTTCAGCATTAAAAAAGGGCCCAGAAAAAGCCAGTGACTTTTTGAGGATTTCACCATAATAACTTGCTTCTACTACACTGTCTTAAATCAACTGATTTACTCCGCTCTGAAACTGAGTAAGCCTTACTCAGTCTTATCGCACATATTTATCAGCACAGTTCTGTTTTAAAATGTTATTGGCTGTAGCAATTACAGTCTTCATAATTTATGGTATTATAATATAAGTTCTTATTTTGCCTGGAGTGCTGTAATTTATTTATGTGTGTTTTTATTTACATAACATATTTGTTACTTATAAAAGACTTTTCAGTGGTAATGCTGAAGAACAACAACATGGAATGCCTGCACAGAGCAGTGGTTTTAGGGTATGTGCCATCTTCTCGGAGATCATCTTGCCAAGCTGGTGATTCTAAGAAGAATCCAGAAATGATTCATTCCTTTCTTCTAACTCAGTCTATTCCCATTTCAGCAAACTACTATGTAAATGGTATGTTTTCAGTGTGCTCTTTGTGTGTGTGTATTTAGCATTTGGGCATCTATTCATATTAAAAGGACTATGTGGCTCAGCTTTTGTCCATCTATTTGGAAATACATCTCCAAAGACCTATGGAAAATGGGGCTGTGTAGGAATATAAGTTTGGTATTGGTGAGCATACCTGTAAGGTGTTACTTTTTTCTAAAAATTGCGATTGCTACTTTGTAAGTATTCCAGGATCAACTAATAGGGAGATGTAAATCTTGAAAATAGTACCAGTGAGTATAGGCTCATCACGTAATGCTTCCAGATTTGATTGTATATTAGTGAGGAACAGTCCATCTTCTTGCTTAATCCTTCTGGTGTATGACACCCTCACTGTAGTGTCTAGATTCCTTAGCTATTGATGCTCCCTGAAATTTATCCTCTAGTGGTCCACCAGGCCAACATTATCAGAAGTACTAAAGAAGCAGAACTAACGTATTGTCCTTGTTTTGGAGAAGCTGCTGCTATAAATATGGATGTCAGTAAATGAATTCAGTAAAATCACCGAACCTAACTGGGCTCCACACAGTTGCAGTATAAGATAAGATTTTTAGGTGTTCTGTAATGTAAAATTTGTGTGAGTCCACTATCAGTTTTTAGGACCTGTTCCTTGCATGTAAGAATCCTTCCTACAAATATGTGCAGTTCTGGGGAAATCAGTAGAAACACTAAAATGGGTAACGGCTCTCAGATTGTGCCTCTGTTTATAATAAGAGTAGGGAGCAGATCTCAATGTCAGACATAAAACAAAACCTCATCTATACACAAAACTGTAGCTTCCATGCATCTACATCACTGTACATGTAATGAAAATCTTACACTTACCCTGTATCTTAAATTCTAATGGAATATTGGGAGTTCTCAAAATGTGATCAATAGGCTAGCCTTAAAATATGACATATTAAAATACAACATAGTGTCTTGCTTTTAAAAATGAATGGGATCAATACATTTTGTTTAGATGTCCACAATCATGGAATTGATTAATCTTTAATTCTGGAAGGTAAGTGAAAGTGCCTGAAACATTTAATATAATAATACATTAAGACTATCGCTATAAATGCAGTGAACCCGATGCCCTAGAGATGCCAGGAAGGAACGTGTTTATCATAGGTAATGCTTGTTGCTCTGAAGGCAGAGGTTCTTCTGCAGGCTGTACATCCAGCACGACATATTAATGTCAGTGGGATTTCTTTTTAGTATCTGTGATTGCTTGGTATTCAAGTGTGATTTTTGCTTTTGTTCAGCAAGGTGTTGTCATGGGCTTCCATACTCATGTGTGACTTGCAGATTAAGAGCTAAACAATAATTGAAGCTCAAAATGAAAGTGTTGGCATCACGTTTTGGCACTATAATTTTAGGTGGTTCCTTGCGACAGCTGGGTAGGAAGGTCATGCAAAGAACTTGATATTGCAAGAAAGTATTACGCTTCGGTTAAGGAGAGAATAGCTTCAGAGCCGAGGAAATTTAATCACCTCTATGCCAATGGAAGAGTTGTACAGTATTTAGCAGGAAATATATGTATATTTTTTCCAGTCTGTGAGAATCACAGAATCACAGAATCGCTGAGGTTGGAAGGGACCTCTGGAGATCATCAGTCCAACCCCCCTGCTCAAGCAGGGTCACCTAGAGCACGTTGCACAGGATCGCGTCTGGGCAGGTTTTGAATATCTCCAGAGAAGGAGACTCCACCACCTCTCCGGGCAACCTGTTCCAGTGCTCTGTCACCCTCACAGTGAAAAGGTTTTTCCTCATGTTCAGATGGAAGCGTCTGTGTTTCAGTTTGTGCCCGTTGCCTCGCGTCCTGTCGCTCGGCACCACTGAAAAGAGTCTGGTCCCATTCTCTTGACACCCTCCCTTCAGATACTCGTACACGTTGATAAGATCTCCTCTCAGCCTTCTCTTCTCCAGGCTGAACAGGCCCAGCTCTCTCAGCCTTTCCTCATAGGAGAGATGCTCCAGTCCCCTAATCATCTTTGTAGCCCTTCGCTGGACTTGCTCCAGTAGTGCCACATCCCTCTTGTACTGGGGAGCCCAGAACTGGACACAGTACTCCAGRTGYGGCCTCAMCAGGGCTGAGKRGAGGGGGAGGATCACCTCCCTCCACCTGCTGGCAACACTCTTCCTAATGCACCCCAGGATACCATTGGCCTTCTTGGCCACAAGGGCACATTGCTGCCTCATGCTTAACTTGGTGTCCACCAGCACTCCCAGGTCCTTCTCCGCAGAGCTGCTCTCCAGCAGGTCAACCCCCAACCTGTACTGGTGCCTGGGGTTATTCCTCCTTCGGTGCAGGACCCTGCACTTGCCTTTGTTGAACTTCATGAGRTTCCTCTCYGCCCACCTCTCCAGCCTGKCCAGGTCYCTCTGAATGGCAGCACAGCCCTCTGGTGTATCGGCCACTCCTCCCAGTTTTGTATCGTCGGCAAACTTGCTGAGGGTGCACTCTGTGCCTTCATCCAGGTCACTGATGAAGAAGTTGAACAAGACTGGACCCAGTCCTGACCCCTGGGGGACACCGCTAGCTACAGGCCTCCAACTAGACTCTGCGCTGGTCATCACAACCCTCTGAGCTCTGCCGTTCAGCCAGTTCTCAATCCACCTCACTGTCCACTCATCTAGCCCACACTTCCTGAGCTTGTCTATGAGGATGTTCTGGGAGACAGAGTCAAAAGCCTTGCTGAAGTCAAGGTAGACAACATCCACTGCTCTCTCCTCATCTACCCAGCCAGTCATTCCATCATAGAAGGCTCTCAGATTGGTTAGGCATGATTTCCCCTTGGTGAAGCCATGCTGACTACTCCTGATGATCTTGTCCTCCACATGCTTGGAGATGGCCTCCAGGATGAGCTGCTCCATCACCTTTCCAGGGATGCAGGTGAGGCTGACTGACTGGCTTGTAGTTCCCTGGGTCCTCCTTCTTGCCCTTTTTGAAGACTGGGGTGACATTGGCTTTCTTCCAGTCTTCAGGCACCTCTTCTGTTCTCCATGACCTTTCAAAGATGATCACAACTGTTATGAGATCAAATCAGTCAGTGGCTGCTGATATCACTGCTGAATATGGAGATAACTTCTGTCAGGGAGAGTGATGCAATGTAGAACATTTTACTCATGTTACTCATATCTGGAAAGGAGACAGTCCCACTTTGCAAATAAACTTGCCTTGGCTGTAAATGTTTATGGACCACTTTCTTCCTGAAGTGAGTACTATGTATTCATTTATAGGTGGAACGGGTTGATTTGTAAAAAGTCTGAAGCAAACCTGGTTAGCAGCAACCATCCCATTTTAGTAGCAGACTCTGAATAAAAAAATGATGTCCCAGCAAAGTATGTCTCTAATATGACTTGAATAGTCCTTCCACTGCCTTCTGAATAGTATATTTGCTTTGAAAAATGTTATTTCAGGTGAGTCAGAATAAATTGAGAATTTAGGTTAAATAGAGTGAATGTGTTTTCCTGAAGAAACTATCAAGGAAAAGAAGCAAGCTCTGTTCTAATTACATAGGCATGCCATATACACTTTACAGTGCCTATGCCAAGATTTGAGAGCTTATTTGCTAATTGTGGATGAATATGCCACTTAATTAATTAGGTGCTACACACCCTCAGTTGTATGTATCTATCATAATGATTTAATTTGTAGTGGTATATTTGTCTGGATTATTTATTGTCCTCGGAGGGAAGTAAATCACACTGTTTATTTAAGGCATCTAATTTAGGTGTGATTCAGAACACCAAAAGTTGGGAACTTCAGTTTTGCTGTGTTTAAGGGGGGAGCAACAGGTACCTCCAGAGGGCAATTCAAAGCATGTACATCTGGACACATGAAAACACCCCTCTTCTGGGCAGTAGTGAYGAAATTAAACAGTTTATCTTATGGAACAGGATAAGTAGTCTAATAACTAGGCATTCGCAGGAGCTGGATTCAGTTCCTTTTCATCCCAGTCTTCCTACGTGCCCATGCAGATTCCTGCGCCTCTCTTGTTTGGCACCCAGCTGCTGGCAGCCGAGTGACTGTCCCCAGCCCTGCGAGGTGACAGGCCCCTGKGTCAAAAACCTGGTTCTTGCTTGCTGAAATTAAACCAACACTTTGCACAGTCTTTCGGACCCTGTATAGCTTGTTTTTTTTTCTTTCTCTCCTCCATCTCTAGCTGCATGCTGTAGAGCAACATGAAGCTGCTGTGCTTTAGAAGTGACCATAACTGGAGAACAAGAATGATTTGGTATATATGTATGTGTGTATGTATCTAAATATCTGTTTATATATATTTAGTACAGGGCATTGCAAAGGCAAAGTGATGTACATAGTGTTACTGTTTTTAATACAAGCCTTTTAAGAGTTAGCAGTTCACCAAGGAAGCAGAGAGAATCTTAAGCTTTTTTTGTATGAAATGACCGTGATCATAAAGATTTTTAAATTAAAATCTTTGCTGAATTTTGGAGGGGAATCTCTAACTACAAAACATCCTCCAGAACAAAACTGAAAACAGATGAGCAGTAGCTTTGTAAAAAAAGAATGGAATTGCTATACAGTCTGTTACTGTAACTTTGTTAAATTTACAAAGGAGGCTTATGCTGCGGTCGTGAGAATATATTTGCTGCCCATTGACATATAAATAAATAACAAATCATGTCAATACATTCAAGAGATCTTAATATTGTTAAAGAATTGATTTACTAAACACATAATTTGATGGTTTTAATTAATAATATGCTGTAGTGTGGAGTTCTGTCACAGTGACCTTAAGGTCAAGACCTGTAGTTTATGGACTATTAATTAGCCATTAAGTCATTCGCTCATCTGACCCGCAAATCTATCAGATTGATGGATAGCAGAGACCTTTATGGTCCTAATAGGTATTCTATTTAACTTTCAAAAATTTCAAGCAAAGTTTGATCACTGAACAAAATGAAGTGAGAAGAGAGCTTAACAATTTTTAAGGCTATTTCATCACTTGAAAGCAGATATTAACTTGAAGAATACCATTGCTCTCTTCACTGTTCTCCTAGGACTACTGACTGAACAGTTCAACTAGTACCTTAATTTCTTTTCTTTAAAAAGAGGAAATCAAAATGATTTTTACAGATCTTTTGAATGTGTAATATCAAGCATAAATTTTAATTGCACTTCATTTACTAAGTGGTGCATTACCTCATCCTTTGGTTTTAACAATGGATTTTCTATAAATCTTCATATGGTTAAACATGATAAACTGCTCAACATATCATGCAACATGGCAGTGCTTATTAGCACTTGAGAAGTTATTGATTGCTTATCTTGATTAATCTTTTATGGGTCTCTAGAGTATTAATTCCACAGAAAAGACTTTGGAAGTTCTGTAGCATTAGTCCCCTCATTCATACATTCGGCTTCAATTACATGGATTTCTCTGACTGCTATTGCTAGATTAATTATAACCTCTTTGTCACCAGATCTTGCTTTCAGTTTATCAAGAATTAGAATTTTAATGAAAAATACGTATTTAAAAGATTCTAAGGAAAGAGTGGCATTAATGAGATGAAATATTTCCTGCAATTTGGTAAAGGGAGGAATCCTTAGGTTTCTGGCATAGGGAGGAGAAGTGAGTATCAATTTTAGAGGCATGATTTATGATAAATGGGTTTTGCCAGATATTCAGCTGCTTCATTGCAGATACAGCCTGGGAATTTTCCTCTCATTTTTTAACTTAATGACATATCTTTTCTATACCAAGCAGTATCAACTTTATCATAAAGAAGAGAGGGAGATTGACTGTAGCTTGCTTACCAGGTTTATCTGGGATACGGTAGGCAAAGATGCAAGACCTGACTGGACAAATGCTGAGTGTGCCCTTGAGCATAGGTTTCCTGTGTCACAGAGAAGTACATGCTCTATGCAGCTACAGGCAATTTTAGAACCTCTTGTCTCTCATTTTTAATATGGAAACCTTAGTATGACTGGGTTTCCTTTCTGGTGCAAGATAGAAACAAATTCCATGATTACGAATTTCATAATATCTTTGTTTTCGAACAGTCCCAAAGTCAAAGACCATAATATACTCAAACGTCATTTGAAGGCATAAGGACATGGTAAACAGAGTTCACTCTAACAAAAACATCTTGCCCACAGATTTGTGAAAGTGCTATAAGACACTAGATCAGAGAATCTAATATTCCAGTTTTCATTGGGTAGAATAAAATGTGCATGTCATTTGTTTCACAGTCAATCACTGATGAATACTTGAGTGCTGTCTGGGTTTTAGCACTCTCATCCCACTGCATTCTTAGTCTCAGTCTCTGCTCTCCCTCTACTCTTGTTTTGCAGTCACTCTGTAAATTTATTTACGAGCACTGGGATTTTGGTAAGGGGAAGAGAGGACTTTCTAGCCAGTCAGCGCCCAGCCCAGGCTGTCGCATGGCGTTACTCTGAACTTTGCATTTGCCACCTTTCGAGTAAAGATGTTAAGGAAGTATACAATACTATCTAGCCTATGGATATATTGAACCCTTGGTGGATTATACAGTTATGGAGGAGTCTTAATCCAGTGCTGTGAAATATGGAAGTTTCCAGGGAGTTACAGAGGAGTTGGTCCTGCTCCAGTTCAAAAGAATGGAAAAACTCTCGCTGACTGGCGTGGGAAGGGGTCAAACTGGTGTCAYTGCAGGAGCACTGGTGATGATCTAATTTTCTTATAGGTCTAAACCATTGGCAAGAGCCACAGAGCTCTGAAGTAAACAAACAAAAATCCCATAGCAATAAAAGACTAGCTTTATTCTGGTGTTAACATCTCATCGAAAGTGTAATGAGTCATCTACCTCATTAATAACAGGCAGATTTTCAGTGCCAGCGTATTTTATTGTCATCAATCCCTATTGCATGTGGAGGTGCTGGAGTCCAGCCAAAAGGAGAGGAGGAGTAGAAAGGGGCCTTGGTTTCCTAGGTTAAAAGAAAAAAAAAGAGAAAGCAACTGAACTCAAGTCCTGTCTCTAAGTCAAAACCAAAACATTTTTTGACCTTGAAGAGGCCAAGATTTCACCTTGCATCAGGACTTCTCCTTTCTGTTTTTGCCTTTATATTCCAAGCTATCTGTTGAGAGCTCTGTCATCTTCATAGATGTGCTGTGATGGACTTAACTAATCTTGGAAAAGTGCTTTACATGAAGGTGCTGGGAAAGTGCAAATCATGTATAGTATTGATGACTGATTAAGTACGCACAGACATCTGTAAAGGAATCTCTGTGTCTGGGATAATAGCATAACATTCCTAGGAATATTCTGTATTATGTATCTGTTCTGAAAACTGTTGCATGCTAACTATTGAATATCAACAAATTTATTACACAGGCAGACAAATTTACCCCTTCCAGGTACATTGAACAAAGCAATGAACATAGGATGACTTCCTGGCCCTAGGAGTTTTATCAATCACATCACTAGGTCTAAAATTTCACCACAGAAATCACTAGGATTTCATCTAGTGTCATAAAGGGCTGATATGGAGATATTTTATTGTACGGGGGTGTGCAGGCTGCATAGATAGATAGCAACCTGCTATGAAATTCTCGGTAAGTTGGCATAAAATAGGATTTATACTTGGGCTGTAAACTAAATGGATACATTAACCAAAAGATCTCTATAGAGGAAAGGAAGTGGGCCATGACTCTAGTGTAGCCTGAGGGTCATGGCAGCAGCTGCAGAGCAATTGTTCTTTGTGTGGTGCAAAATGTTCATCTTCTCTTGTTTCCACATGGGTCTCTACAGAGGGAGAAGGATTTTATTCTGTAATAGTATTGGGATGTTATACCAGTCATTTTCAAAGGGTAAACAAATGATATTCCTTATTAAGCTATCCTGTCAGATAAAAAAAGTCTGGTCTAGAAGAATCCTTGGGTTCGTATTAAGCTATTTTGTAAAAGTAGATTGGAAAAATGTCTTTCAAACCCAAGATGGTCATGTTATGTCTCTAAATTAGTCTTACTTTCGAGATTATATGTGAGGGGTCACATTTTTCAAGCTGGCTTCCTGAACTTTCTAAGAAAAATTGGATAAATAAGTAAATAAAAGGAGAGCTGAAAATACTAAGTATGTCTATATGAACATATATGGAATTTGCACAGGGACAAGTTTAGTTTACAATTTAGTGGGATAATTTACAATTTTACTCTTTATATTTGCAATGTTTGCAGGTAAGAGCATTCAGCTTCTACTTTGGCTTCTACAAAAATATACACACACAACACCAGTGTATTTCTTGAAGGTGCTACCGCAGTTTGACARCACTTGTGTCCTAGCATCTCCCACTGCCCTTTAACATCTGCACGCTCAGAACATCTGTACCTCACACCAGGCACCTCTGCCTGATAGTGCAGGGTCCCTTTAAAATCAAGTAAGGAAGTCTGGCAAAATACTTTGCAATTTTTGCTATTTGGGGCCATTTGCACTTAGAGGGTTTCACTAGGCTGTGCTGTATTCTTCTTTATTTAATGGAAGATGCTTTTATTTTAAAAACAATTTTTGTAAGAAAGCTTTTCTTGCTCAAAATCATGCTATACAACATCAGAAATGAACATGTTAAATTAATTTTCACTTACAATCTCTTCACTTAAAGGGTAACCCATAATTCTCATAATACTCACTTGAACTTAATGTTTTCCTGTCTTCTAATGGACAGTAATTGAGAGGGATCCATCATCTAAATTATACTCTAGTGCAGAGAATCACTTAGAAAAATGGTGCTATAAACTGGAATCTCTGTGGTAAAAATCAATCCCTGGAAGCTGGTTAGTTTTAAGGAAAGATATTACCTAACTGGTAGAGTTACATGTAGCTTTACTGTGTTTATATTAATTTGCATATGGAGCTTAAGTCCATCATTTTTTTAATATGCAGTAAAGTGATGGCCCTCGTACTATGATTTTTTTTGTTTTGTCTATTTTGGTCTTATCCCACTTCCATGTAAGACAATATCTTCTTTTTCACTGACATAACCGGGTGCAGCGAGGAAGATTTTAATGAAGTGCTTACAGCATTAATTAACAGACACAAAATTTTTCTGTGAAGAGTTTCAAGAAGGGCCCAGGAAGCCCTTTCTTATTCGCATTGTGTCCACCTCTCACTTTAGGTTACTGCCATTCATTAAGTTGTGGGAAAATCCTTGGAAAGGGATGCAGAGGGTAAGAGAGTAAGAACACTACTATTTTTCCCTGTTGCAGAGGGGGATCTTCTCTGGCTTGAGTCCTTTCGTAGTATCAGAGCTTGGCCATCTCTGCTGAGAGACCACCAAAAAGACCGTGGGAAAAGCCTGCAGGACTCCAAACATCTGTAGGAAGCCCCTAAGCATGGGTTGTATGATGTGCAAGAGCATACTGGGAGAGGGGTAGTTTCATACCAGCCCAGTCCTCACCATCCACTCCTGACTGCCACCCAAGACCTGACACTGGGGACATATGGACGTGACCAGCCAGCAAACATATTCCTAGCTATAGTTTACTGTGACAGGTAGATCCTTCCCCGCTTCCAGCCTCCAAATACCCCTTTTCCAGATCCCTGGTGGCTTCCTTCCAGCTGTCGTCAGTGTCTGATAGCTTCATTTCCCCAGTGGCAGAAGCAGAGACAGTAGCTGTCAGCACAGCTTTGGGGTATTTGCCCCCCAGGACATGTTCTCCCCCTACCTTTCACATGCCTTTGCTCGCCACTTTTAATCAAATAGGGAGCAGGTTTGGCCAGGAGCTCATGACTCCTGAGCCGTTACTGAGAAAGGAACTAATGAGGGCCTCCAGACTATGATATAAACACGATCAAATATCTGTGCTCCCCATATATATTTTAAGGAATGTTGTGCAAAATTTTATATATCTGCTTTACAGATAGAACTTTGAGATGGGGGTGAAAATTTTTCTCCAAAGCAATTTAGGAAATCTGTGGAAGAACAAGGAATAAATCCAGTCCTGAATCCCAGTCCAATAATTTAACAGAAAATCATTATCTCTTCACAGTTTTTTACAAACTCCAAGAGCGAGTAGGGCTAGACAAAAACTTTAGCAATACATATTGGATGCCATCTTTGAAAATTATTAAGAAATTCATCATAAAAGACAGAAATGAGTCTCCTCTGACCAGCTCTGACCTTGAAATATCCTGGCCCCCTGACACATTGGTTTTTACTTTCAATAGCTCTGGGAAGCATCTCTCTGAGAAACTGTGGATATTTCTTTTGCCAGTTTGTAAGCAAAATATGAAGCAATTTTAAAGGCTGTCAGCTACAATGACTTCTTCAGGTTAAAAAATACGCTTCGTTTTTCCAGGAACTACTAATGGTTTAAAGCACTTTCATAAAAATCTTGCGTGATTTGAGGAACGGGCTGGTTTTATATATCTTTATTGGAAGCAAAACCTCCAAAAATCCTGCAGCCTTGATATATGAAAGATTTCCTTCTTCCTTTATAGAAAGCTGTACCATAACATTTTTTTTTTCTCCAGATTTAGACAGAGCCAGCCTGACAGTGTCTGGTGCTATTCTTCTTCTTGCCACTTATGTATGCCTCCTCACAGACTATGATATCACGACTCATTAATCAGGCAGCAGCCTGGCTTGAGTGRGATCAGTATGTGGGCCAATGCCAGTGCTCCTTTTGTCTAATTCATCAGGTGATTTTTTTTTTTTTTTTTTTTTTAGTATGGTCACAACAAGTGTATAAATAGGAACAATGTTCAATATTTCATCCTCGAGCTAAATTTAAGTTTCACTGAGATCAGGTGTATGTGATGGTCTGAGCATCTAGAAATAAGATTTGTCAGGCAGATAAATTAGGTGGCAACTGTTAAAATACTAAGGACATGATAAGGGAGTCTATGCCACGCTTTTATAAAGAAATATGAAAAGAAATAAGGAGCCTTTACTTGCTTTACATGCTCATTTAGGGGCCAGTTGATTTGCTCTGTTTTTTGTTAGTGATCTATGGAAGACAGATCACTACCCAATGTCCAGATCTGCTAGCAGGGTTACCTGGCTGTCGGAAAAGCCAGATCGTCCCAAAGTCAGGCAAGGTCTTCCACCGAATGAATTAATTAGTGGGTTCAGCACTACTCACATTACTATTTAGTAATAGGCAGCACAATCCAGAGGATAGCTTTAGACTTTAAGAAAATAAGTTGGTGCAGGGGGAAGGCAAAGAAGCTGTGATAAGAAGCTCTGTTGGTTTAACCCACATCTTCAGACCACCTTGTAAGTGGGGAAGAAGCTGGGGAGGTGGTTGAGTTTGTGCCTCTGTCACAAGGGGACAGAGGGACAAGGGGTCACAAGGTTCATCATATTGGATGTTCATCATGATTTTCCTCCTTCTGTATCAGTTCTAAAGAGCTGCAGAAAAAGGACAGTCAGTGGTTAAGGAATGAATTGTAGCTGCCTTGTGTGTAGTGCAAAGGGTCTCAGGGCAGCATGAGGAGCAAAGAATAAGCTCTCTACCACCTACAGATGTCTGTGACTGACCGTTCTTGGAAGGACAGAGAGAGGTACATTGCAGCTTTTTCACTTTTCCAATGTCAGCTCAATGTACACTGAGGAGGTTGTACCATTGCCAGCAAGATCTCAGATGAGGCCCCACAAAGTGTGGAAAAATACTCATCAGTTTGAACTAGAAGTCACATTTCCATCTTACTGAATGCAGAAATCTGTTTGCTTTCCAGGAATATCTGACTATTCCAGGCTGCTGAACTTGTGTACTCACAGGGCAAACCAGTATTGATTAACAGTGAATTTCTGGGTATGGATTCTGACTCTTGAATGAGGTATTTGTTTTCACTTTGATGGCAGTAGCCTAGTTGCAGCTGAGTGGTGTAATGGGGAACCAAAGTGTTATCCTGTGACATTAGGGGGTCATGGTTTGTGGTTCTGAGGACGAACTGTAGTCAAATCATCYAGCAAACTGAACCTCAAAAGAAAGCTCTTACCTGTCCATAACTTGATTAGTACAAGCTTTTCTGCTTTCTTCCTTTGCGTCCCATCTCTCCGTTGCAGCCCCTACAAATAAACCCTGCTCGCCTATCTGTTTCTTCTTTATCCTTCAGGTAGTTCGTTCTTACCTACCTCAAAAAATTCGAGCCTTGCATTCAAGCTCTTCTGCACCCCCGTCCTTGCCATTTTATATGCTCCTGTCTATGGTTTCTCTGTTTTCCACTGGTGCCAGCCAGATCTACTTTTTGTTTTCTCTTCTCTGATAAAGTGAACTCTGGTCTATATATCCTCTGCTCCTTGTGCCTTAAACCTTTCTTTAAGATCTATTTCTGCCATGCACCATCCAAAAACTAGCTGACAGGCCTTAAGAAGAAGGCTATAGATGCACAGCAGTGCTTATGTTAGCATAATGAAAAAATTACCTAGACTCAGAAAAAAAATGGTCGTGGCCAGTTGAAGTCCTTTGCTTGTGTGTTATGTTACTTCTTCCTTTCACTCCATACTTGGTTCATGTGTATTCTTAGATACTAAGGTCTTTAGGCAAACTGTTTAAAACTATTTGTATGGCACCTTACACCAATACAGCACAGGGACTATAGTCACTTTTCCCAATCAACAGTATCTGTAGCTGCCTGTGTGCTTCCACCATGCAGAGGTCCTGTTTCTTTCCCCACTGTGTCAAATCAAGCCGATCCATTTACAATGATTTAAATCAAAGTTGAATTTGGCCCAAATTTTAGTAAAACATTCTTCCTAAAGTATCACAGTGAAGTCAATACTCTTATTGTTTCCTGCTGTGTCTTTATTTGCATGTTAATGGCAGATTATTGTTGTCTCTTCCAGTGTACTTCCCAAGAGACTCTATGCATGGTTTTATTGATTAGTTCCTCTTCATTTAACATTTAAATGGATATTTTCAAATTGGTGCAAAATTATAATAGTGTGCTTGCTCAAGGCACTTAACTGTGGTATTAGCAGAATCATCCACTTCTGCTGATTATGCATGCTCTGTACAGAAGGGTTTAAGGGCTGCAGTGCGGACCCGCAATTAGGTCTGAGTTACATAAGTAAATGAATACTTGGGCCAAAACTACCAGTCATCCCTTATATCTTCTCCAAATGTTAATGCAGGTGATCGGCAAAAATAGAAAGGTGTGTGTACACATTATTGTAAGGAGAAAATAAATCTGAGTGTGCTTGAGCAGGGGTGTTGGACTAGATGATCTCCAGAGGTCCCTTCCAACCTCAACGATTCTGTGTGCAGTCTTCAAAAGAGTTCTTAATTCTGTTTCAATTTAAATAAATCTCATATGTCAGTCCTATGCGTTAAGTTACCTCTTTCTGATGTTGGAGAAAGTTGGGAGTGGAAGCTGTTTAAAAAGGGAGTTTTGTCGGTAGGCATGCATACACTTACCGCATGCAGTAGAAGTTTTGGCTACCTGAACATCCACTGCAATGACTGGTTTAGAGCTGCCTTCAGTATGGGTTCAGATCTCATCAAATCACATAAAACTCTGCTGGCCTCCTGAATATCTACCTAGAAGTGTAAAAGCTGAGGATTCAGCAAGTAACATTTAATTCATCTAGTATTTTTTTGTGTGGGAGTGTTTCAGTGTGCAGGGAATGTTTATGGGATCTACAGGCATCACACATGGGCTTTCTTTATTCTTTCTGCAGGGCTGGCAGAAACAATATTGTTTTTCTATTGTTTCTGAAAGGCCTGAAGATAACTCTGGGCGTCTTTGTTTGTTTCGTCTGAATTAATCTTTTTATTTCTAGCCAATGCTCTTACACAGTCTTGGGGTGCTATTTGGTGTCTGCTAGAAGGTTCCAAATGGCAGTCATAACCTGTTTTAAAATAAATGACACAGTGGATATTTTCACAAAAGACTGGTGAATTCAACCTGGTTAATTGTGTCCAACCTTAGAGAGTCCTGTGGTCTTTTGTCTGCAACGTATGTGCTAAAAACATATGTGCATTTCCTGTGCTAAATGTATTAAATATAACCATTGTGCTCAACAGCTTCTAAGCTCTGCCAAAAAGGTCCTTCAGGGCTGAGCGAGGAGAAGCGCAGGTGCATCTTGGAAAGCATCGGGATGCTTGAGACAAAAGGGAGCACCTATATTAATAGTATTTGGTGTGTATATTTCTTATTTCACGGTATGTTTTGCTATTAATGTCTAAACAGTGTGGATATCTGAAACTAGAGGGCTATGAACAACCCTAGAGGCCTGGGAGAGTAGGCTTTTGATGGACTGCGGGGAAAAAATATGGTTCACCTGGGGTGGAAGTATTAAATGACAAAGCCCTGAGTGATCTCTGAGTGAGCTGCACTGTATAGCAACAGCTGACATGGATAACTGCCTGCCAGGGAAAACGGGGATTTCTGCATGCAGAGGCTTTTTGCAGTGTGCCAAGGAAGGAATCTGGCTCTCCTTCACTCCCCGAGGCTCTTCTCGGACCTAACCCATCATGGGCACATGGGTTACTTGGGTCATTTAGGCCACCAGAGGAACCCGCAGCACTGGGGGGCACTTGGGGCTCTCACCCAACTCTGTGGAATTGGAACTAGTATTAGAAAAGTCCTGTAAGAAGAAAGCCACTTCCTATTTCAAATAAGTGGAGTGAGCCTATATCCATAAAACTAACATATTCCTTGAGTATTTAATCAAAGTAGTTGTTCTTTCCTTTAGCATTACACAGGAGTCAGTTAAAGTTTGTATAAAACATTTGGGCCTGCTATAACAGCAAAAGCCTAGAAAATTGGGCCACCGGCTGAGACCTGGCTCTAGCTGGCTACTATGGCACGGAAGCACACGTTGCTTACAGAAACTGAAATTACTTATGGATTGGTTAAAGACAGAGTTTTAGCCTTTAACTCTGCATTTCCTGGCTGTTGTCAGCAAGTCCTAATGTTATTTTAATGTAGTTTGGTGTGTGAATTGCATCAAAATAGGTTATATATTGATTGCTCCAACCTCAAAGCTCTAGAGGTAAATCTCTGCTGAGAAGTGTCAGAACTTCAGTTAAGACATGTATTGAGAGGCACAAGATGTCACTATTGTGCTTACTGCAGAGATAACGTTTGTGTTGAAATTTTAATGCCCATAATGTTTAGCCTTTCTAGACTACGGCAAGCTAATCAAAGAACCTTTCTCTGGCATATAAATCATGGCACACTGCTGAAAATTGTAGACAAGATAAATCAAGATTTTCGATCAATTCAGTGTTCAATCATTCTTTCCAGCAGTACAGAAAATATAGTCCATGTCATACTTAAAGTTTGATAGCAAGGAGATGTTTAACATCAAGGCTCAGGATTAATGGTGACAAGTTATATTGTGGAGAATGTGAAAGGGTGTTTAGACTGAAATATTAATTTCTAGATTGATGTAGAATTCAATAATTGAGGCTATAAATCCATGCTAAAATCAACCAGATTATTCATCATCTAAGCTAATACTCTTGGTCGACATGTTCAAAAACTAGTCCACAATTTTTGAAAATATGGTAATTAATGTGGGAAGGTGAATTTGTTATTGCACAATATAGCCTCAAATTTTGGTTCTGTTCACCATACTAGATGAAAAGTTATTTTTTCTCTTCATTTTCACAGACTATTTCTCTTCTTTGAAGGCTTATGAAGTGTTTTATTAAAAGATCTGTATCTAATCAATAAAGAAGGTGGTTTATTTGTAATGAACAATTTATTGTAGAGTTCAGTCTCCCTTGCTGTTTGTGAATTATCTATATATAGTTTTTGACCTTCAGCATTTGTTCATTATATGGAAAGATTTATTTGAATACATTGCAGCCTATGGGCTGCACTTACCTTGAAATCAGTTTATCGGTGTCTGCTGTTTATTCGGCATGATTGGTCACCAAGGGCATGTGGGTTTTTTTTGTTTTTTTTTTTTTTAGTTTCTGCGCTGAAAACCGCAGAAAGCTTTTAAGCTGGAGCTACTTGTTTTGCTTGGGAATTTAGGTCCACAGTGGGTAATGAAGTACAGAATAATCATTATATATTTGAAGTCTTCTCCAGTATCAATACTGGAGGCACGTCTGGAATAGACATCTGCAGTGATACCTGGAAAGGCAAAATGTTTTTGTTTTTATTAACTTCCCACCGGACTTTCTTGCACATTTGCCAGTGGAGGGCTGAACTGGTAAATGGTTGCACAGTTGAGGGTCTAACTGGTATTGCAACTATTTTTCTCTCATAAAGCAGATGCACAGTGTGCAACTGGTCAGAACTACATTTCCCAAAATACAAGCTATTAGAAAAATAAATAAAAAAATGGAAAAGTTCTTTTGGTGTGAACTGGGAAGTTGCATGCTGGGAGTTGTAGTTTTGGCTGGCCAGGCAACTGTATTAAAAAACCAAAGGTGGCTATATATGGTGTTTTGTCACGTGTAATTGCTTTGGGTTACCCTGGTTACTATGTGCAAGACTTTTGACCAGGTAATCCCTATATGAAGTCAATGGGAGAAAAATCAAACTTTCATAGATTTTTGAGCATTTCGCTTCCCTCCATGTTTCAGGTGGCTCTGTGAAACTGCTGGAGTGAAACGGTTCGCTTCCCTGGGTGGACAAGAGGGAAAACGCATTGTGGTTTTGGCAGATTGCGTGATGAATTTTGGACAGATTAGAAAATACTCTGCTAATTAGGGGAATTCCAGTCATGTACAGGAAGCATATTTCAATATCCCACGATTATGTTGGGTTTCATGTAAAGCTATTTGTTTGGCTGCCAAAGCGTTTTATGGTGTGATGCCAATGGTAATATATTCAGAARCATCCTAAAAAAACGCCAAACTTTGATGCTTGATGAGTTCATGGGATGGGAACACAAAGACAAAGAACCTTGAAAACCTCAACATGAATAATTAAGGTCAATAGACAGAGTGTTCTGTATTGTGATTAAAACAGGAGGAACTTTTGGGCATTGCATAGCTCTCTAGAAATTCAAAACTTTTTAAAACAAAAGCATGTACTGTAATATTTGTATTATCTCACAATTATCCTACACAATTTATTATGAACTGACTTACTTGCATATCCTTTGTGGAAGGAGTGTGCTACCATTCCAGCATGTTTCCAGCCTCAGAGAAATACTGGCAGACTTTGGAAATACACTGGAATAAAAGTCTCCTGCATGTTAAATTTTCCAAGAGGGTCCTTAATGGCTTGTAGAGGCTGGGTAAATAATTTAACAGATTATATTTTTTAGTATATTCTATGCATTTAGAAGTATATTGCAGGGTTTTGTAAGTACCAAACTTGGTAAATTCATACTTGAAGCGGTAACTGGAGCTAAGTCAGAATATCCAAAGCTCTTGTGGAGCCAAATGTTTGTGGAGAAAAAGAAAAATGAAAAAAATGAGAGGAGTAAGGTGGTATGTTGCATTGCTTGCGGATGCAGAAACGCTGGCAGAATAAGGGACGGAACGAGCATGGTGGCCTGTGCCGTCGCAGGCTGCAGGTGATGGCCATGAACTGGCCCGCAACGGGGCTAGTGAAGCCCCATGCCAGGCATCGTGCTTTCAGGTCATGGTTTTCACACACTTGTGAACAATTTGGGACCCCRGGATGCAGTGTGAAAATGCAAATAAGTGTTTCCCTTCTCCAGCGAAGAAACAGCTGGATCCCTGGCTAGCGGGACCATAACCTAAGAGCAGTACTGTGACCGAAGRACAGAAGAGGAGGCTGCAAAGCCGTGTCCCCCTCCTGCCTCCATCGTAAACTTCTCGTTTAGTCTTTGTGAAATCCTTTGAGCTCTGTATACCTCTGTTTCCCCCTTGGTGTAAAGGCTGATCTCTGAGATTACAAACCGCAGAGGTAGAGTGAGGTGTAGCCTTTTCATGTCAGGTCCTCCAAGAGAAGGTGCTATGGGAAATGAAAGAAATCGTCTTGATTTTATTGTGTCATTCAGCACCTGGTATTGGAGAAATTCTCCCGCTGCAATTTTGCTCCCTACAGAAGCTGAGTCTCTGGCACGGGGATGAAACAAATTCCTAGAGAGACGCATAATCGCACGGTGGTAGGACTCATCGTAGCTCGAATGCGCATTTGTTGTTTTAACCTGGAGGGCCGCAGCGGTTCACCATGAAACCGAGGGCTGAAGTGGGCTCGCGTGTGCTATGAGCAGCAGCATTTGCACAGCAGCATCTTCAAAGACGAGGATGGGTAACAGCATCTGATCTGTTCATTCTTTTTCTGAATACTGGGAATTTCGTGTTTGCTCTCCCTTTTAAATACGTGGTTTTGGATTTGGTGCAGTTTGGAGGCGATGGGTGCTCCCTGCACACGGGAGCACTGATTCTCCACTGCCTGGAACTGCAAGCAGCAAAGTGCACCCTCCTTCCCCATCTCTGCTCATTAGCGAGCGACTAACGGAGATGCGGGAAGAGAGACCCAGGCCTTCAGCTCTCTACCCTAAAGACAGCTGCAGTAAGTACAAGTGATGGACACCAGAGTGCTCCAGAATTAAGCAGTCTCCAATTCCTGCTGTTCACCTCCTTCCTCTTTTGGAGGTCACCATCCTTGGAAGAAGGTCGGTAAAAATGCCTGTGTACCAGCTTTTTGGCAGCTGCCTTCTATAGGCTGAGCATTATATGCTATTGATTTCAGAGTAAGCGAAGGTGCCGGGTTATAAACCATGGTGCTCACTTGCCTGTAACAGCTCTGGTCCATTCCTGGCGGAAGAGCCCAGGGGGCAGCTAGGGAAGTGCCAGTGTGAGCGTCTGAGATTCATAATCTGTAAAGAAACCCTAAGTATAAAAAACCCACTTATCCAGGAGAATGGGGTGGGGGTGGAGCAGAGAGGTGATGTGATAACCCAGTTACAGCCAGAAGACGGGCAAGGTAAAGCCTGCATAAATTAGGCCATGAGAACAAATTTAGTACATCCACTAAGAAAAAAAAAAATCCTTCTTTTTAGAGAACAGGAGCAGTGCTGATTGGAGTAGTACAAATTGTGCCAAAGTTGACAAACATGGAAAATTACTCGATCCTCTTATTTGTTCCCGAATCTCACCAGCAGCGCAGTCGCTACGGAAATGTTCTCGGAGGGATGAAGTCCTTCTCGTGATGGGAGGGTCATTCAAGGCTGCTTCGGGAGGAGAGGTGACTGATGGGGGATCCTACATGCACGGCGCACCCCGAGGCCAGATTCATCAGGGAGCCACAACAAGGCCGTGGGTTGGCCCAACGCTGGAGAAGACCTGGCATTCAGGGCTGTGGGGCCGTGGGTGGGTGGAGGTGGGCGAAGGGTGCCGCCAGCTGCTGCCGTGCTTCCAGCCACCGACTCTTAGCATCTGGGGAGTTGCCAAGCGTGCACCGTGCCGAGGCTCTTGAGTCGCAAGTTGTAAGTACTTCACTTCCGAGAACATCCTGCGTGTTTGTGTACCTGCAATAGCCATTTATTAAATCGTATGATAATCCTGGCGTGCTCCTTAGCCCGGAGATTAAAAGGAAATTTCGATCCAAGATGGGGTTTGCCACGATGTTGCAATAATTGTTCTTTTCGGTGCATCGTTTCTGAGGCCCCGTCAATCAAAAAGTTCAATGTCTTCATTATTCTGTAGGTGCATGTCATGCTCCAGGGGAACACTCACAGGCTCGGTGTCAGGACTTGCCCAGAAACGGCAGGAGAGGTAGCTTCACCAAGAATCAACAGCAGCTTATCTGTACTACAGGTCTTTTCTGGAACGTCAAAGTAACATCTTAAGTTCAGAAGCCCTTAATGAACGCACCAGGCCAAATTCTGCTTGAGAATACGTATGCGCGGCTCCTATTGAAGTAAATGGGCACTCTGCCTGCATTTGAGATAAGGATCTGGCTTGTAGCAAAACTTAAGGAGGTATACGCTGTGTGTTAATGGACTGTTGCCGACGACAGAATTTATTCTTAAGCTATTTTTGGTTATTTGTGATGTTGCAATTGGGAAACTTCTTTTGTTTTGCTGCTGCATCTTCTGCCTACCGGTTTAATAAGGGATAGAAATGGAAATAAAGCAATCCAACCAGATTGTTTATTGTGGTTTCTTTAAGGCAATGTCAAGATATTTTATAAGCTTGCAAAATTACATTTATTACACTCCAATCATCTGGCAGACCATAAACACTCCTGAATATTTCTGTTGGAGGAATGGCAATTTTTTTTAAACCTAGGTAGGGAATATGAGTTTGTTTGAAGAACGAGTGAATTTGCCTCAACATCTTTTCATTTTCCTTTAATTTGGCCTGTTTGGCCTTTAAGAGCTGTGCCTCTGACATCTGTTTTTTCTTTGCTGACACCATTCAGGCAAGTAATCAAGGAAAAGTCTGCCACTGCTTTGCACTGCCCTAAATGTATGTGTGTGTGTGTGTGTGTGTGTGTGTGTGTGTGTGTGTGTTTGGAAATTACAAGGCTTTTTCAAGGAGGAAAATTGTGAGATGTAAGAAAGAAAGGATGAAAAAAGATTAACAAGGTGACAAATAAAATCAATTCCAAATGTATTGAGTCAAAATATAACAGTTAAGAAAAGAAAACCCAAATATAAATGCTGTAATAAGGATTATATATATAAGGAAGAAATATAAAACTGAAAGGTGTGATTCTATTTCCTCTCACAAAACCTGAACACGGGGCTTTTTGGGATACCATACCTGAGCCGGATATTTGACATAATAATCCTAACACAGAAAGTGAGTATGGAGCCCAAACACCAGCACGTCTGGATCCTACACCATGTCCGTGGTGTAGGGCCTTGCTTTAATGCTTTTAATCCAGGGGATGCGAATCCTTATTACACAGCAGGACATTGGTAATTCTGACCCAGGATAAATGGCACCACTGAGCTGTGCCGCTTATTTACTACATGCGCAATTCATGGACAAATGAACTGCAAAAATATGCCAAATATGAACAATCCCATATCTAAATCCATGGAGAAAGAGCTAATGCAGCCTTCTGTATAATACTTAAACTTGGGAGCAGCCTGTGCCATGAGTAAATCAAAAAATGAGTGCTTTCCAAAAGGGGACAGAGCTGATAGTGGGAATGGCAAGATAAGGTGTTTTTCTTAAAGTTAAATTCAGAGTTTAAGGGTTTAGTATATCCGTAACTGGGCTCAAAGCCACTGTCAGTCTGTGAGCATGGCCCATGTGGACTAGGTATTTCTTCAGGACTGAGTTAGAATAAATCATGTGTTTGTGCCTAGGAAATGTGCCAGTTCCATATGATTTTCTCCAAGAATCATGATATTTGGTGCTTCTTTCCTGCAAAGTCTTATCAATATGATATAGCCCCCCCACCAAGGTATTTCTGAGCGCTCATAAGTTTTAAGTACATCGTGCCCATTAGGGTGAACTGTTGGAAATGCTGCTTCTGTCATTAAGGTGCTGTCTACAGCAACAAGGCAGTATATGTGTAAAATTTATAGAGGGGAGCAAGTAAGAAACATGTCTGGGAAGGACAATATTCCAGAAAAAGCTGTGTCAATCATGTATCATAATTTGGGCTAATGAGGAACCGGTGAAGAGCAGTGCAAAGTCGCYGTGCACTGAACTGTTCCATCTCTAATGTCACACAGGGGAGACTGGAGCTTTCTCTTCCTTGGGGCGTTGGTGATGTCTCCCTTTTGGGGCTTCTCTAACAGTGTGGTTGTGCTGTAGCCTTTCTTTCCTTGGGAATACAACGCTAATTTGGGCACCTTCCCTCAAGCTGGTTGCCTGCTTTCCTGAAGTCCGCTATGAGCTTCACATTTTTGAAGCTCTGCTCCTCTTTCAGGGATGATTGAAAGTTGCCAGCAGGTTTAACAGTGATTGAATATAAACTTTGTTTCCTTGCTGGACCAAAGTATAGGGAAAAAAGGGAAAGAAAAGAAAAAGGAAAACCGATAGCAACACAGGCTGTAAGAAGCTGGGGGAAAAGACTTTCAAAAATGGCAGGGAAGGGATAAGTGCTTCATGTGTTGGACTTAGAGCTTGAAAGTGCTGAGAAATAAAATCAATGGATGTGCTAAAGCTGCTTGAAAGAACAGGTGAATGCAGATAACTGGGATATGTGTTGAAGCATGCAAATAAAAGCAGTTTAAGGAGTCTGAGCTCATGCACCCAAAATCATGCACGTTTTTGCAGAAGCTATGGGAGGTGGTGRGCCTGTATTTGTCACCCTAAGTAAGAGACATCCGTTTGTAAGCTTTTATGGATTTCATCTTGACAGATGTAAATATATACAAGTTCTTAGAAATGTAACCGTAGCAGGTGAAAGTTTGTGCTTTGAAATATTTGTAGCATAATTTCAATACGCTGAAAAGCAGGTAAGCTAAACAGTACAAATAAAGGAAGGATCTGCGCAGGAAAGCTTTTCTCTTAAAAACACAATAGGGAAATTCAATTATCGTTAATAAAAGTCAGGGAAACAAAATTATACCACGAACCTAAAATACAGTGAAAACTTAAAAGGTGACCAGACTATCTAACAGGTTAGAAAAAATGAGAAAAGAAAGGTTTTTCTTAAARTGTTATCCCATTCCAGCCAAACACACGGAAAACAAGAAAGAACAAACAGTAGAAAAAAAATTCCTCATCATCCAATCTCACTGACTTGAATGGGATGGATTTTTGAGAGCGATATGGGGTTTCAGTTACRGGAAGTTTTGTCCTCCTGATTTTTCTGTTAATGTTTCAAATACAGCCCGCGCAAGTTCTTGCAAGGACCCCGAGTCCCGAGCCAAGTCCTGTTACCTGCTCGGCGGCTTAATGTTGCACGGCCTGGGATTTCTGCCAGGAGAACAGATGAGTGAAGTAGAGGAGAGAATATTTGTTATTCATCCGTGCAGAAAGTATTTCCAGCAGAGGTTCACAAACTGAAAGCAAAATTGAAAGAAAAGGAGGTATTAGGGAGATAGAAAGGATAGATGAACTAGTCAGGAGGATTTTAAGACCGATTATGTGGAGTAAAGCTTTTTTTCCAGTTCTTTAAGGTCTGTGAGACCTGACTAGACCATGAAAAATGCATTTTTTTTTGTCTTTGTAACAAACACTCCCTGAAGGTGGGATTCACCTGTGCCCAGCTTTAGCTAACTAAATCTAAGTATTTAGTTTAAAGCAATCTCCTGGCTTTTTCTACAGCCAGCGAAGAGAGGAGGCATCCCCGGACACCCATCCTAGATCAGAGGCCTAACTCTGAGACAGCTTTGGTTAAGTAAATTGAGTTTCACCCTAAATATCTGYGCCAGAGCAGGTATTTTGGGGCAGAGCAGTCTCTGAAAGGTGATGCCACGGCGCGTGAGCCCTGCCTGGCGTGCGAAGGGGACGTTGGCTCAGGCCGCAGCGAGCAGGCTGGGGCGTCCCTCACTTTCCTCCGTGCTCGATCAGAGGCTGATGAGGCTGAAGGCTCTGCTACATCCATCGGGGCAAATTAGAGCTGGCGGCGGAGGGCCGGGAAATAACCGAGGAAGGATTAAAGGCGGCTACCTGCACCTCTTCCATCCTCGCCCCTGGATGCATCAGCCCTAGTTTGCTCCATCTGGAGGGTTTTCCAAGCAGCTGGGTAAAATGCATGTGTTCACCCTGGCTTTTTTGATAGTTTGGGGCCGGGGAGCAAGGCTGGTTTTCTATCTACTGTGTTTTGTCCTGCTGTCTCATGCCAGTTAATTGGGTAACCCCTGTTTCTTTAAAAGCGCTTTGACTCACTGTATGAACACTGTAAGCATAATAAAACCAGGCTGTTTAACAGTGTGTCTGGAAATGGTGACAAACAGCCCATTCTCCGCTCTGCGGTTYGTTAGGTCCGTGGAGCACGGTGAGCTCCCACCCGCGGCTGGAGGCCGGCTGAGCACGGCGGCGGTGGTAGGGAGGTGCTGCCTGTTCCTTCTTCCTTGGGACAACTGCTAAGTTTGCTGAACTGAAGGCGTTTTGCAACATAGGGTGGATATTTGGACAGGTCAGTATGTGCTAGGATCTGCCCTAAATTGCACTAAATAGCTTAGGGATGCCGTGCCAGTGAAACTGGAAATAATAGCTGTTAATGGAGCTAAAAGTGTCAAAAAGATATGGACGATGCATTCTGTTGCTGCATATCTCTCCAACTCTGTTTCCAGTTCTTCAGGCCTAGGTTTAACCCTTAAGAAATCAGACCTTGGGAGAAGGCAGAAGTTGTTCTTGTCCCCTAATAACAGATAAAAAAATAATGCCAGCCGATGACCTGGCAAAGATAAGAAGTGGGGCCAAACAGCAAGTCATCGTACAAGCAATAACATGAAAGTGAGTGGCCTGAGCCTGGCGCCAGCGCCGCGGCCAGAGTGGCGGGGGCACAAGGGCTGGGTACGTGCTCTTCGCCGTGCCGCCAGGATCTGCTGGCAGAAGGGCATCTAACACCGTCAGGTCCCTTTAAACCCCCCAGCTTTCATGTCTAAATTAACAAACAAATCATTCCCATTTTGCTCTTTAGAGGAAAAAGTGCAGAGTGGACTCGGTTATTTGATACTAATTATTTAGCAGGTATAAAGGAGTATTCAGGTCCCTAATCTCCTTTCTGAGCAGGCAGGCATGCTCTTGTTCAGATCGTTGCACAACTTGCCCATCGCTGGTTGACAAACCCTCCTACCACTGCTTGCAGACCTGATGCAACCCCACCCYGGAGGAGCAGGGTGCAGAGCTGGCCTGAATTAGCACGGCGCTCGCTCTTAGCCTCGTCCTCCGTGCTCTGCCCTTCCTACAGGGTGCTGCCTGCTTTCTGTATATGGTTAAAATAGCAGCTGCCCAGGAACGGGCTGCCTCTGCCTTAGTGCAGCACCCAGCACCCTGGGGGGCTGTAGCTGTGGCCAGGTAAAACAAATAATGTATTGAAGGACAAAATTTTGTACTGACTCGCTATGTAAGAGGACATCACTGCTGACTCTCCCTCTGCCTCTCTCGCCATGTGTCTATCTATCTTTACATATCTGTGTTTGTATGCGTGTGTCTGAACAGCGAGTATATGGCACCAGGAATGTGCAGGCGAGATCCTGGACATAGTAAGATGATCACAACTTGCTGTTGATATGAACTGTGAAAGCTTCCTAACGGGCAGGTCTTCACCTCGACTCTTCACATCTTCCATTTGATGAAAACTGACCCAAGTCAGTGGAACCACATAGGATTCAAATAAAAATAAAACCTGGACTGAGCCTGATACTGGGAATTTCTGCTGAATTAAGCATAAATTAGATGTTATCTTCCAGCCAGTTAAGGTGACACTGAAAGCAGATACTTCAAACTGTTTGCAGCCTGTGAGAGTGTGTAATCTTCTTTCATATGATTTAAAAACCAACCCGGGGATGGAGTTGTGGTTTCAAGTTATAGARGGAACAGACACCATATTTATCTGCGTGCTGAGGAGGTCAAGGAAATAAAGCAATCTTCTTTCAGCTGCATGCATTATTATCACAAACAATAGCCTGCTGGCACAAAACAAGTTTTAATTGATTGTTGTTATTGATTTTACAGGAAGCAAAGCAGAAGAAATACAACTTGATTTTTGTAAGCCAGGGTAACCTGAAAAATACAAAGGAGAAAAAGAGAATATAAAGCTCTCTTGTGTTTTGCCCTGTTCTGCGGGCTTGCAGCTGAGCGCACCATAAAAGCCTTCTCCATTAATTCGCTATTTACGTATTTTGACCGTATTGATTTTCTCTTTATATAATCTCCATCTGAAAGTTTTATTCAGATTGCCCGTTTCACGCTGTTGCTGGGCAAACCGGACTTGTTTCTTATGGCTTGTAATTTAAACACGTCTCCTCCTCCTCTCTCTTCCCACCTGCCTCAAACCTCTGTGGTGAAGAAAAAACTGCACAGAAAGTTTTAAGGCAATTAGTGCCATGATTTGCGCTTTTCTGAAGATCGATGTTTTCTGGAGCATTTTCTGTTCGGGCTGAATCCAGGTTATTAAACTCACTCCTGCTCTCGCTGTGCTCCCAGAGCCTGGCTGGGAGCAGAGGTGCTGTAGGGTGAATAATCACGAGTTGCTTGACTTAGCAACACCGTTAATTAACTCGAGTGGGTTAATGAACCCACCCAGCGAGGGGATGTGAGCTGTAGTCAGCCTTTCTCCCTGGTCAGGAAGGGAGGAGATGTCAAACTTCATGGGATGCTGTTAGGATCCCGAGCCCCCCCTGGCCATGGATTAGGAGGGTAAGTGGGTTAAGAGGGAGGATTTCACTGGTGGTGGATAACAAAGYTTTTGCAAATGCTGAGTTGAAAGAGAAGAATTTTCTCACCATTCAGTCTTACATGTTAATTTTACGGATTTTGGGGTGGATATGTAACTTGAGGAAGAAGTTGATGGGAACTGCAGTGCTTGGCACTGTTACAAGAGGAGCCAGTGGGTCCTTGAATTTTAGATAGGCTCTAAAAGTGTATGTGGGGATTAGTTAATTCACATGCATAGTGTCATTCCATAAAGTTTTAAAATGATGAACAACACTGATTATTTTATTGTGGATTTTCCTATTATTAACCTTATTAATTATAGTATTATTAATACTATTAATAGTATTATCAGCGTACCCAGTATTTCTCATAAGGGACTGACTGTAATGAGCTTTCCAAATGCAGAGCAAAAAGATGGTTACAGCCACAAGGAGCTGACAGTTCAAGTGTAAGTCACTCTCTTCCTTTTCTTCTAATGTATGATTGTTACTGCATTGCTACCTTGAATATTCACAAACAAGTATTAAAAGAAAAATCCAGTCTTTTTCAAAGTTTGCATTCTGGTGTTTATTCTTCTGCTTACATTTGCAAGATTTTCTCCTTAGCAGCAATGGCTAAAAGCTTCCTCTCTTCCAATAATAATAATTGAAATGGTATAAATCTAGGAACTGGACTTTTAAGGAAAACGTTAAGTTTTTACAGACCCTGTGTTAAACTAAATATTTGATAACTTTAAAGTCACCAGTTTTAAGGCATCAAAGAATGATATATTATCATCCCAATCCTGAAATGAAATCTTCTGTGGTGTTGCTTTACTCTGACTGAACCCTGGTATTTCTGTCTATGGCAGCTTGGTAACAACATACTTTCCAGAATGRTATACAAGAAAAAGATTTCTTTTTGCTTTCGCAGCACCCACCCAACTTTCCCACCAAGTGATCTGCTGTTAACGTGCAGGAAATCCCAATGAATGCACATCGTTTGGTGAAAGAATGACAGCAGACACCACAGCTATCCTTAGCAAGCATCCACCTGCTCCCGTGGTGTCTTTTTAAAGCAAGTTCAGCTTACCTCTTCTCCTCTTAGTTTTCCTTTGCTTAATTGCAGGTGATGATTCCAAAGAAGCCTTCACCTGTTTGAGTGCGCTTTCATCTTTCTAGACAAAGCAGGCTTGGGCTTGGTGCTTGATCTGTGGCATAGTTAGGGCCTTTGGTATTAAAGGCGTTGGGATCACCCTGAGGCTTTTAAGGTTTTAGGGTTAAATTGATGAGCGTGTATAAAATGTAAGCTTTGTTGTTTGGCAGAGTTTTTCAACATTTGTTATTCTTTTTTCGTTAAGAAACCAAGGGACTATATTGCATTCCTTAACTGCCTCTTACCTATTAAACAATGCTGTCAAATGGAGACCTCTCTGACTTGCGTAAAACTTATGATTCATTATATTGCCTTTAATCCTGGACAGCTGTCTAACTTATCTGAGCTGTCCAGATATGCCTCCGTACTGGATCCAGATATCTATTTCTCTATCCATTTCATTCATGCYTACTGGGTAACATGCATTTGGTAAACTGTAGAGCTGTCCAATACATGGACTTCTGACCACTGAACCTGCACTTTGACTCCTAGTCCATCTTCTCAGATATGACCACCAACATTTAGGAGATCAGAGCCTTTCCATGAAAAATCCGTATCATGGATTTCCCATGAAAAAACTCAACCAGCCCCAGCAAGGAATAAATTGGCCAAAGGCCCAGAGGAAAGCAATGCTCTGACCTTGACACTGGTGAGCAGCTTTAAGGAGTGCTGCCCATTGGTGCTAGAAGTGAAAGCTGTTACTTCTGGAAGAAGGACGTGCCTGGGCTTCTGGCGGAGATCCCAGCACCTCAGCTGTATCTGCTGTGAAACCGTCCCCCACCTCGGCAAGCTCTCCGTGGCAAGGTTGGCCCTATTAAGGAAATTGCATTTCTTGGTGAAAGGGAATGAGCAGTGGCCTCGATGAAAATTGTCTGAGCATAATTTGCAGAGTAGAAACTGAGATTAAAGGCTGGGTAAAGTGGTGTTTTTGCACTATTCTGTTTTCTCTCCCATTTGTATATGTTGCAGACAGGAATTTACCTATTTTCTTAATAATCACTACATCAATACAGAGTTTTTCATTTCCAGAAGACATGTCTGAATGATGGGTTTTGAGATAAAGTTTCCTTTGGCATGCACTAAAGTTTTTGGATGCCTTGTGTTGTATAACACGGGTGACAAGCCCATACCAAACTTTTACCATATCATCACATGTAATTTCTTTACATAATATCCCAGCAAAGCTTTTGTGAAATGTGGTTGGACAGTCAAGTTACTGTAGCTTAATGCAGTACTGCTTTTCATTAATGGCAAATGTGAAGTAAGCTGGGAGAACATAAACTGCCATGTATGTTTGGTTCCATGGTGGTAGTTTAAATGAACACGTGTTATTTTATACATCTAACACAAAAGGTTTATGGTTCAGTTCTCACACTTGAGTAGTTTTCATGTCTCAGCTGATGGGTGGTAACTTATAAAACTTCAGTAACCTGATTGTGGCTTTTCCACCCACACTAGCAGTCAGGACAGGCCTGTGAGTGGTGTCCATGTCCAACACTTGATGGGCTGCTGCAACACTTGAAATTCTTTTTCAATGGGGAATAAAATGGAAATCGATGTAGATCTAAGTGCAGGAATGGACAATACATGTTAGATCTGCTAGTGAGGCTGAGCATCATTTGGCTTTGTCATTTGCCCCTTGCATCCCAGAGGCAGTGTGCAGACCTCGGTCTGGGAGGAGATGGGACATCTCCAGAGGAAGGTGTGAGTCCCTCTTCCCTGAGCAGCCCTGAGAGGGGTCGCCAGACTGCCTGCTCCGTAGTGCATGCTGCTTCTAGAGTCACCAGGTACAGTCCCTCTCTGGCCTAATTGAGGCCTATCACTTGGTCCTTACCAAATGCAAAATCCTAAGACCTCAGTAGTAAGGCCAGGAACTTGGAACAGTGAAACCTAAGACTTGGAATCACTTTGCTTTTCGTATTAGACATTGGTGCATATTCGTGTGATGCTAGAGTCTTCTGAAACAGTCGTCTCCCTATAAAGGTTATATGTTTATAGACCCTGAATCATCTCTTAACTTTTGCTTTGCCAAGTGAAATAATTTGCRCTTCCTAAGTCTTTTTGTGTGAGTTAGATTTCTGATCTCTTCAATTATTTTTATGGGTCTGCTCTGAATCTTCTCCAGCTGTCTGAGTCTGGACCGTAGTGCAGGATGCGGCATTTTAGCAATGATCTTACTCAACCCCATGTTTAAATACATATGTTTCTGTTACGTTTCCAAGCCCTCTTAGCTATAGCATAAAAAAGGAAGGTCAAGGTTAGTTGATTATCTATCTAAATCTTTTTCAGAGATAATATTTTCTAGTATATAGTCCTTCATCCTTTACATCCTACACATAGAAGGGGAAGGTTTTGGCTGGCCAAAAACAGGCATCAACTTTAGTGCCCTGAAGTGCATAGCTGATGAACTTTGTAGGCTTCATTGACTATATTGATCCAATTTGCATTGACTAAACTGAGAGTTTAGACACTAAGTTTACAGGTAGATGCCAACATACAGGTTCCCACCATTACATATCTGAATTTGGAGCGGAGTCTCTCTCCAGGAGGTATGTAAATGTATGCTTGGTGTTACTGTTGAATATACATATAAAAATATATAAAATGAGTCAATTTTTGGTGACATAACAAAAGTGCATTTCTAAATATTTAATTACAAATGTTAAGATCACTGGCAGCAAATCTGTGTCATGCCTACTAACAGCCTGAAAAGTTACATGTTCTCCTGAGCTTCCTTGACAAAATGATCTGGAATTAAATTTTCCTCACCCAAATGTATACACTTCAACTGACTTCAAAGGAGGTGAATGAGTTGCTCAGCAGGGCAGAATACAGCCTTGTTATTCCTGTAAAACATTCTGTGTGTCATTAATACCTTTTTTCTTCATCTAAGTCTTCTAGTACTTACCTAAAGTTTAAGTGTTTTCTACAGTTGGTTGATTATTATTTTTTGCATTTATAACTTGGGAAGGGTATTTTTCCCCTCCCTTCTGTTTATATTTACATTTTCAGATAGTACATATGCAGCCTAATCATATCACTTTGAAAGTGATATAGAAAGTTGTGCTCTCTTACTCAATCAGATTTAATCAGTTTGGATAGATTCCAAGTACTAAGCATTAATCTCACTTAAACCAAACTCCTGATAGTTCATCTAGCCTGAGTATTCATGTCAAAGACATAAAACAATCTCCTTTAATGCCCACAGTACTTTTTAAATTGAGCTTTCACCGTCTGTTAATAAAATCTGCTTTGTGCTGCTGGTTGTGTTTTGTGGAATGTGTCGGGGGTGAGTTTCTCTTTCCCTCCAATTCTTAAAGGCCTTCTTTCTTTTTTTTTCAAAAGTATATGAAAATTATGCAATATAGTAACAAGGAATTAGTCACACCTTGGCAGAATCTCCATTACCTTGGCTCACATCAAAGGGAAGGGGAGAAGCGTGGTCCTTACAAGCTTATAGCATTCCTTTGCCTTGGAGTTCGCTCTGTGATGACAACTAAATTGGACACTGATGCTTACTTATTTTTCAACATGTGTGTGTAAAGTACACTGACCTTGCAGTTGACTCTTTTAGAGCACCTTTCATCGTGAGCCCGAGCTCTCAGTGTCGTGCAGACCTCTCCGTTGCCTTTCAGAAGCCCCTGGGGTGTGGGGAGGGAGTTACCTGGAGGCAGAGCTGCAGAGCTGCAGTCGCTCTTTGATCCCGTCTGCATTTTAGTGGTGCATGTTGTTAATCCTGAAAATGGTACTGGATGCTTACCTATCAGACTGTTACGGGTATCATGCTCAAAATAAATGACGATAACCTTAAGGTGACATTCTGCATGAAGCAGTCCTTTAAGATCATCATTGGCAGCAACAGGGGAGTGAGCTGCAGCTTAGAAAGAGCAACAGTAATCATATTTGCTTCTCGGAGGTATGCTTTTCACAGCACAGCACTGGCTTTACAGGCCGCTTCTTCCGTCAGGAGTGAGCTAGGTGCATTTGATTCTAGCTTTGCCTGATAAAGCATGTGAGAAGTGCATATCAGATGGTTTTAAAGGTCATGGCTAGGCTCGTTTTCTATGATTCTGCATAAAAGTAAATGGAAGACAGAAGTATTTTTGTTGATTTGAGAAAAAAACAGAGGGATTTGAAGGATGGATCAGGTTTCTTTCTTGATGAGCGAGAGACTCGATTACCAATGAACTTGAGCTGTGACATGGGGGTCTCTAAGCAATGAACAGGCACCCAGGTAAAAGGTCCTTGGGAACACATTTGTCTCCACAAGAAAGAGGCCCTGGGCACTGGGATATTTTGGAAAAGTTTTGCAGTTACCGAGATTAGTTGTATTTCAGAACATCCTCAGGGATTTTGTCAGTTCTAGGCAAGACAGGAGAAGTGTCAAAAGACCTGCTCCTCTCAACCCTTCTCTGGTGGGGGGCCTTCTTTGTCCAAGCCAGCTCCATCCCTGTGCTGGGGAGAAGAAGTGTTGCCACAGTGCTGGCTTTACCCAGGATGCCAGACCTGTGGTGCCAATCACCAGCCAAGACATGAGCACTGGGACCTGTCCCTGTGTTAGTGCTGTACTTGATTTATTGTCCAGTCTAAGAATAAGGTTTCAAAAACCATGAGGAAGCAGTATGGCCTGCAGCCATGTAAGTCATGTAGACCTCCACTGTTTCCACATTCATACTGGGATATCTACTCCTAAAACTCTCTTTCAAGGCAGACTTCTGCGGAAACAACAACAGAACTAATTTATTCTTAAAAAGTAGGTAAGCAACATGCAGTTCCCCATCTCACCTAGCATCTCTCAAGTCTACTATTCCCTCAGGACTGTGAGGAAGCTATCGATGGGAAAGCTGGTGGTGCTGTGGAGCTGGCTGTGTCTTCAGACAAGCTCTTTGAGAGGAGGCATGTGTTTAGCTGGGTTTAAAAAGCTTTCATCAGTCTCAGCTCCAGTCTTCCTTGAGCTCTTATGGCATGCAGAGAGTTGAAAGAAGGGCCAATTCTGCTCTCTTTACGCTGACTTTAAACCCAGGCTAACAGGCCAAAGGCTGGGGAGTTATTTTAAAGTAACTACAGCAGAATTTAGCTGAGATGATAGCTATGATGTTGAAGGTGATTTTATGATTTTCTAAATGTGACTTGAACATGGACTTCACTTGGCAGATGTGTTAAATGAAAAAATACACTCTGGAATTCAATTTGTATTTGATTGCACAATAGCTAATTTCTTCAGCTACTTTTTCAGCTTCCTCTTAATACTTATGTTTTTGCTTGTAAGTTTTTTGTTTGGATATAATGAGGCTTTGTGTCTCCTGATTCCTTATCTTATGTGGGTGGTAGAAAAGTTGCTTTACTGCTCCAATATTTGTGGTTGTGTGGGGCAGGTGATTTCACGCAGAGCTGTGCATAATGTCTGTAGTAAAGAAAAAAAGAAGGGGAAGCCTTTTTACTGGGGATCTTTTTATACTCTGCCACAAATCCTAGGGACCCAAAAGGAGAGCTGACTTCAGGGATGGAGAGGCCTTTTGCCAAACTTTGCTGTTTCCAGTGAGCTGGAGCTGGTTGGGTTTTTGCTGCGCAGTGCAGGCCAGGACGTCCTGAATTGCAGCTGCCTGCTGCATTGCCCCCAGGGTCCCACTCCTTTTCTCTCCTTTTGGGCTCTAGGCATCATTTTCTCCCTCCCCTCCCAGACTCATGCATGGAACAGGTCAAGACTAGCTCTTTGGGACTTGTGTTCAAACACAAAATATGGTGTAAGTCTGCATGACCTGGTATACTCTCCAGAAGAGTCAGTCGCGTGGCTCCTTGCATAACAAGCATCCAGAGATGGATGCTGGATGTTTGTTGGCTTGAAAAAAGGAATTCTGTCTAGATACTCCATTGAAGATTGCTCACAGCTAGCTGGCAAAACAGACCATGTGTAATAAATTCCAGTTAATGACTGTTTAGGATTTGATATTGCCTCCTCTTTAAAGACACTAGGAATTTAAGTTAAATTGACTGTAGCAAATTTCTCAGGGAAGATTTCACCCATTTGTTGTTAACGGTAAGCTCCAGGACTCAGGCATTGGGATGTTCATGACAAAGAAAGGTTTGAAATTCATCCTTGCTGGATTTACAGGTGTCTCTGAAGCTTCGAGCTAACCCCTTCTGGGGTGCTATTACATCCCACAGACTCAGAATACCTCCTGGTCTACCCCTGTACACATTAAAGCAAGGCTGATATCTGAAATCTTGGATCCTGTGGCTTTGCTCTAAGATCTGTCTTTGGAGACCTTAATGTGGAGTTCCGAGTGCAGTCAGAAGCCTGTGCATAGCCAGCCTACCTTCATTGACCAAAAATAGTGAAAAGAAGGCAGTGAGACTCTGAAATCCACCCTTTGTCCAGGGGCAGGTTTAGCAAGGGAATTGTTCGGGCAAGTGAGTAATTCCTGTAACAGCACAGCATCTTCCTGGCTGGGTGCAGTGTGTAGGCCATGGCCAAGGAGCTGGAGAGCTGTGAACTTGTGAGAAGCTGCTGCACTGAGCTGAAATGGGAGGTTSACCCCTGGCATCAGCCCTGTATCCATGGCTGGGCTAGTCACGCCAGTGTTGCATCCAGCATCAGTGCTCATCCATGCTCAGTGCCTGAGATTTGACAAGTCTAAGAGCAGTTGCCTTGATACCAGGTCTCGGAGCTGGAATAAGATGACTATATGAATCAAGACCCTCCTGCATAGACCCATACATGCAGTGAGGCACACAGCATCTCCTAAAACTACTTAAATCCTTGCTTTTATGGATCTATATATGAACCTTAATATCATTTTTTTCAATTATATACCTGATGTGTACAGAACTCATTATTTAAATGATAATTAAAAAAATATTTTTCATACAAAAAGATGGGGGTGGGGCTGTGCAGCAGTAAACTGTACTGTTATGCTTGGATGATAAGATGTTAAGTTCGTAAATAGAGAGGTGAGATTTTTGCTCCTGGATTTCAGAAGGTCAACATCAGTGCAGAAACTCTGCCCAGTGCTGGCAACGGCAAATGTCAGGGAGAATTGCATTTCCAGCAGCTTCTGGAACAGATTTTCACAGTCAGAACCATTTATTTCTGTGTATTGTTGAAAAATATCATAAAAGGAACCTGGATATCATTTTGAGGCAATTTTGGAGATGAAGACAGAGACATATAAATATAATTAAGGGACTGCAAGGATAATTTTCACTCCAGTTGTATTTGGCGTGTGGATAAAAAGAATGTCCAAAGCAGGCACTGATCGAATACATACTTTTTTAAAAGGAGGAGACTTGAAATCTGAAATGTCTGCATGGCATTTGTGATAATGCCATGGTCCTAAGTATGACTATAACTATGTAAATATTTGACTATGACAATGTCAAATTTTATGTGCTGTAAACCGTGCAGCCTGGGTTTCTAATAACATGGCACATGTATTCCACAGTGTATCACACACAAACTTGTCTATTTGATAAACTGCAGAAACAGCTGATGCACCATATTTATTAGGTACCTTTGGTACACTCATTGACACTTTATCATCTCAGACACTCAGCTGGAGACTTCTGAGTTGTTTCAGATTCCTTTAAATATAAAAAAGTGATTTACTCCACCAGATGTGGGTGACAACTTGAAATCACAGAAAAGACCCAACATATTTATGAATGACAGCTCTGCCACAGAACTGTAGCGAGATATTTCAGTGCCAGGAAGTCTCTGCATCTATACAGATCTTCCTAGGGTACCCCTGGTGTCCTTCATAAGCTCTTCTCAGCCAACAGATATGAGCTCCCCTTTTGCTTTTATGGAGCTGTGCTCCCAGAGATGCCTATGGCAGATACATTTCTCATGCTGCCTTTACTGTGCAGCATGAGAGAGTACTAAATTTGCTGGAGTTCCTTCCACTTGTGTTGTTCTCTTGAAAGTGCCCAGGTCCCTGCATAAAACTTAGTTTTACAAAGTAAGGACATGCCCTGGCAGTTTATACTGATATCTGGGCTAAGTCTTCCTCTCTACCTTGAACAAACCATCAGCAACTATATAGTAGCTGGTGACACAATTCAGGACAGAGGGCTGCAGGTAGCACTGGGGATTTTTTTTTCATATTCTGATGTAGAAACACATTAACTGATATTTTCTCTCCTGACCTGTCAGGGAACCTTAAGAGTGCAGATATGTGCTTATCTGAGCAATAACACAGCCAGCTGCCTTCAAAGGGAAGGGTGGGTAAGCGCCTATCTCAGCAAGAAGTAAGGGGTGGAGAAAAAGCACATTTGCAACTGTGGCCTATTTTTTAATGACTTGTGTTCATTGTTCCCTGTTAACATGGGCAAAAGGGGTGAATGCAACTCTCGATATTTTGCCAGGGAATTAGAATGTTGAGAGAAGAAGGTGGCAAAAGTACTTACCCACTCCTGAAAATACACAAAAGCCTGAAAGCCAGCTCTGGTAGTGCCACCACCTCATCTTACACTACTAGTTTCCCTTTTTGATGGTCTTTTATTTAGAGTGGAGCAACTTAGGCAAGTTTTTCTATCTGAATTGCCACAAATTTTCTTAGGGGCATGACAGGCTGAAAAAGGGAGTTGGTGACTCATGTCTTTAAGATCTCTGGTTCCTTTGGAGAGGGAAGTTTCCATGTGCCTGGCAGAAGACCAGGCAGGTGAGTTTGTGACAGCCCATCCAAACACTTGATAAATCTTGTGAATCCTCCTCCGGCTTCTAGAACAGATCCTTGACAGACTGGTGAAGCTCTGTATCCCAGGGAAGATACTAATCTCTTTCTGAAGCCAACCCCAGACCAAGCAGCTACAACATCCACACAGCCACTAAAACCACTCTTGATAATTTAGCAGCACATAATTGATACAAATCTGGATGCTGCCTGGAGGTTAAAGCCTACATGATAACTATTTAAGAACAGAACAATCCTGAGTTTCCAAAGAGTTGTTTTGCAAATGTAGGCTCAAACAGACTTCATTAATCTAACAGAGCATCAGCTTCGGTGAAAGAAAATATTCTATTTTATGTGAAACTCACTGACAACACATTTCCATACCCTTTATTCTGTTCATATATGCACTGAGTTTTTTCCTTAAAAAGACTGCAGAGCCTGTCTCAGGGTCTGGGCCAAGATTGCTCTGAAAACATGGTCATAGGATAAGCATAAGAACCCAAACAGTGTAGTAATGCATGGTGCATTTCTGATAAAAATGTCACAGATATTTTAGAATTAAAAAACCCACCTCTCCAGGGCTTCTGAAGTGCATTGTCTGCTTGGTAGGTAGGTGATATTTTGGTATTGTCAAAAAGAGTAACTCCTGGAAAACAATTAAAAGAAAATAGAAAGTACTGGCAAATAACATGCTGCAAGCATGGCAGAGGAGATTTTCTAAGGCAAAAACAGCTGTTAGATGAACCCCTATTGACTTTGAAAATTTCTTCCATTTTCTTGCTAAAGATAAGCAGAGGTTATACATGGTGCCAGTGATGCAATTTTGCCTCTAAGTTTTGGTATCCCACCATGCCTGCTGAAGTCTTCCCTTCTCTAGCAAAGTGATCTATATGGAAATCTGTATAGGCTTGATCTTCACCCGATGCTGTTATGTTCCTGTGTACACAACGAGTTTGAAAAGCTTTTGCTCTGAAGGGGCACCCATAAACCCCACTTTTCACTTTTCTTACTCAGATGTCACAGTCTACACAAAGTCCTGGGCAGCAGAGAAGCAAACCTGTTGGCTCTAACTGTCTTTTCTTACATTGTAAAATATGAATAGGACATGGTCTCCACCTGGGGATGCTGGGAGCTTTAAACACCAGCTGGGAGCATGCCCTAACATGCTACAGGTGGACAAAGGTTGCTAAGTGACTTATATCCATTGCACAGAGTAGAACCATACAGCCTCACAACTGCAGAACCTGACTTAGTTTCTAGTAACTCATTAAAATGACTCTACAATTCTTTTGATGTTCTGTACTAGTCTGGTCACATTCCTTTCTGTTTTATAGCACGGTAATAACAACATTCTTGTAAACAGTCATATAAACTCTAACCTTCATATTGCTCTCTTTGGATCATCTGAAAGCATTTTCACATTGGGATTTGGCTCCTCTACCCCCATAAAGCGTAGCCCACCCTAATAACCCACTCCATCAAGGAAGCAGAGGGAGAAAACAGGGATGCAAAAGCTGATTACTGCTGGGTCACTTAGTCCATCTTCTTTAGGGCAGCCAAACCAGCCAGCAGAGGCAGAAGTTTTTTACGATCATTACCTTCATAAATTCACTGCTTAGTGCTTTTGGGGTCTCCATTCTCTTTTAGCAGAAACTCTTCTGTGGACAAATAGACTCTAGCTTGGATGTCTTTCAATTAGTGCATACCCCTCTATGATTAGTGATCTGTAGTCTCTCCAGTGTTATCGATAGCTTGTCATCTCCTTGCTAGAGCAGATTTATAACACAGGGTAGTATTTGCCAGACACTCGAGGTCTGTGTAATGTGGTTGGCGAGGTGGAATTACAGAAATAAAGAAGGCCTAGGAGGCAAAAAAGAAGCCATTCTGGTTTAGCCATGCTGATCTCAGCGAGTGATAGCTTTGGATAAAAGGAAGACCATTGACTTTCGTTACAGAAGTGTGTGCTGYATAATGCTACGGGAGGATATGCAGCAGTTTCCAGATGTCTCTGGCCAAAGGCTTGGCACTTAAGCATTTGCTCAAACAAAAGGGCCAAGGATAAGGGACTGCGCCCTTTGCAAACAACACGGCACATGGACATGCACTCACACGCAAAGAATTTGCGTTGGCTGAACAGTTTTCTAGGCAGTCAGTAAATACGACGCCTTCTCTTCCTCCATCAATACTTTAAACAATCTAGGAGCAAAACCAGATACAATGATCTTCCTGATACTATAAAAGAAAAGGAAAGAGTTCACACATTTTAACATTTCCTTAGCTTGCTTATTTCATTTTCTTTCCCTCTGTTTCATTCTGCTGCTTTTTTTTTTTTTCTTTTTCCAAGAAAACTCCATATCTTCCTTTGGACTGTCCAGCTGGAGTAGAGAAACTAAGTAATTTGCTATAAACCTATCACAGAGCATAAAAAGGAAGCAGTAAATACTCAAGTGAATGAACTGCCAACAATCTCTAAATAAGCGATGTGTGGCATAGCATATCTGCGAAGGGTGGTACATTGCAATCTGTTGGAGAACTATCTGCAAGTAGAAAATGCCCCCCCCTAGATTTGACAGATAAATTTTTCACAGTGTTACCCTTTGTTTATAGACCTTCTCTCCTTTTAGTGTACCCTAGAGCAAATCTCTGCATTTTCAAAGGGCCATGCTATTGTTCAACTGAAACATTATTATTTCTTCTCTCAAGTTTGATTAAATTACTTGGCACTCAGACAGAAGTTGATAATAATACAAATGCAGTGATCAAGGTGGCAGATGTGCCGTTATTCCTTTAATGGCAAATAACTAATTCTTTAAACTGTGGATATGCTGCTTTAAAGTGATACAGTGGCTAAGCGGGGATCATTACAGTCAGTTTGCTGTTTGTTAGTTGAAATAGGATTGAAAATTTATGGGGTAACATTTTAATAATTGCTTTCCTTGGAAAATATAGTCTGGCTTTTAGTTTGTGGATTAACCGTGTGTAGAGATTTTGTAGATTAGGGCCTTAGAGACAAACAGAGGTTTAACCAAATTCTCATTTGCAGGAGGCTATCAGTGTGTGCGCAGCTATTATGGCTCAACTGCCTTGCAGTAATTTGCTCACATGTCTGAGCCCTTGGATAAAAGGTGTATTTTTAAAATGTGCTAATGAAAATATTTTAATTAACAACTTTTAAAGCCCTGGTATATGCAGCACGAAGTGTATTCTGATATATTAGCRGGTTGCAAAGTGGCCAAATTAGGCTCAGGAATTAAGGGAAACTTTAAAATACAGTCTCCTCTTCCTTAACTGGGGCTCTGATTCCCATTTGTGTTAAAACAACATCACCTCCTGGTCCTCTGAAAGGACCCACTGGTGAAAAAACTGCTCCTCTACACTGCCTGAGGGGAGTAAAGTAGCCATGGCGTGAGTGAGKATCAGCAAACAGGGGCTTTAAATATATTAGCTCAAATGTTTAAACTAATAAGTTTTAAAATAAATCTTTTCTAGACTACACAAGCCCTGAGGGAAGAGCAAACAGATTAAGGTAAAAATAGAAAACGTGAAGTGTCTAGTAATGAACCACACCTGTTTAGCGAAGTTGCCATATTTTTGGTCTGGTCTACACCCAGTTTCTATATCAGTGTGACTGGCTTGGCCAGGAAAAGTGCTTTTCTAAGGGTCTGGGAGGACGAGCGGGCTACCACGAGGGAGCCGCGTGGCAGGAGTGGAAGTGCTAGGGCAGCCACGGAGGTGTGCRCACAAGACGTTTGCCTCTCACTTACCCCAGTACTGGATGAGTTTTGCTTGTGCTTCATGTGTAGATAAAAATAAGGACTTTTTAAGAAGATCTAAAAACAATTTAATAATTTAATTATTTAATAATGCGGAGACAAGTGGTTTTCATTTACTACAATGGATCCCAATCTTGTTGGCCTCCAGGCTTTATTGTACTGTAAATATTATTACTCATAATAAAAACCAACCTAACTTTTTTCCCCAAAACTCTAAGCTTTGGTCTTCAGCTGCTAATTCTGGTTCAAACTAGAAGAGGAAGTAGATAAAGTAACACAGAAGAAGTCTTCTTTGAGATTTCTGATACTATTTCACAGACCCCAAAGTCCAGATAACCTTCAGGGAAGTACAGGTTAGCAACCCCCCCAACCTGCAAGTCTTCTCAGATCTGTCTTCTCTGTTTACCATGAGAAATGTCTTAGCATATGGTGATGTCTGACTTTGCCCATGGAGGCAATTTACATTGCCATGAGGCAACCCACGCGTAATATATACTGGCTTCAACAGCAGGCAGCTCATAATGTTGCACTCATCTTTATTTTGGAGCTGTAGATTTCTATTATAGACAGGAACCTGTCATTCCTTTTTGAAAATTATTAAGATCCTTTAAAGGAATATTAAAGATTAGGATAGAATAAAGGAAGCATAGTTTTGAGAGCTGGGAATTTGTACATTATTTGCATAACAGTAGATGACCCTTCTCCCCTAAGCCTTCAGGGCCAAAAATTTAGCTATCAGAAACCAGGATATCTCCCTTGTCTCCAGAGGGGCTACGGGAGTTTGGGGTGTCTGAATGCCCAGATGACATCCTGGTTTCCCCAAAGTCAGCAGAGTTTTGCCCCTGGCTTTTCCTCCATAGAGTCTACCACAGACCCACATTGGAGCAGGCAATAATCCTGATGAAACTGTAGGACAAACTCAGCCACAGTATAAACTGAGATATAAATTATATATGGGTTTAAGAGGCACTGATGAATATATATTAGGTAGCTTACATAAAATAGGAAAGTTGCCATAGAGGCTTTTTTCCCTTACACCTTTTTATACCCTTGTCGGTATCTCTTCCTCTTACAAACTAGCTCTTCAGTTCCACTAATGCGAAAGGCGAACCAGCATTTATTCGCTCATGTTGATTTTTAACAGTTTATTGCTATCTACTCCAAAACCTTATCTCAGTTGTCTGTCTATCTAATCAAGATGGAGATACAGGCTCCATCACTGGATTATTAGAACCTGAATTTCATTATCAGTCATTGCAATAATAAGACTTAGTCTTTCACTTAAAAGTGATCTACACACATTTAATTTATTAATCCTCATAAAAGCTCTACTGAGTATTGAGTAGAGAGGAAAATAATGTATTTTCGAGAATACCTTTCTGCTGCATTTAATTTTTAAATAGCATGATTAGAGAGCAAATGAGACGAGTCAAAAGTAGGGAGCAGGAGGAATCAAAAACTCTATATAAATGATTTTTATGATCCTGTTTTCATAATATGTGACCATCTGACAATATTTACCTGTGAGATGGTGGCTCGGGTTGTCGTCTCATGAGTCACCAAGCTGAGCTGATGACTGACAAAAAGGAGCGGAGATTTCCCACCATCCTCCTCACCTACATCTTCTTCCCCTTCCGTCCTTTTTCTTCCCTTTCCCAGCTGCACAGTCCCACTCCTTTGATGCCAGCTTTAGTATGGTTGGATTCTGTTCTAAATCAGTTAAAACTCACTAACCAAGCAGAAGTTTTCCAGGTTTTCTGGTGGGGTTAATTTTCTATTGGGTTAATGAGTTGGACTGGCTCAAGAGAGGTCAATGACAACAGAAGTGGAGTCAAGTGAGTAACAGGAGTGAGGGAGGGTGAGGAGCTGACTAAGGGAGAGAGAAGGAAATTCTTTATTTTGGTGTCAATGAGCCATCAGATTGGCTCATTTTGTCTTGTAAATTGCAGCTTGAAGGTATATGTTTATTGCTGCTGAAAAGGTCAAATCTATTTCCTTCTTGCTTTTGGACTCCTGGCAGATTTCTGCCAGTTTGGTGAGATGAACTGGCTCACCAAAAGGTCAGAAGAACTTCTGAGGACATGCAGKGGAGGGGAAGGGGAGGAGATACCCTTTGGTGGCAGCAAGTAACATGGAATCAGCCAGCACATCTAATTGCGCCCTAAGTGTCTTGCTCAAGACTGCATGGGAAATCTGCAGCAGAATAGGAAGCTGGTCCTCTGTTTCATAAGAGCAAGGAAATTGCCATAGCTGAAAACTCTGAGAGTCAATTCCCAAAATATCTGAGAGCCAATTAGCTCAGTGTCTTGCTTTGCCTGGTCCAGTCAGGATCAGGTACTTTAGAGAAAGGTGATGGTTTCCTACAGATATAGGATAATTTGCAGAATCCAGAATTTCATCTCATTTTACTTTCTATAAATCAGAGACTATTTTAAACTTGAAAGCATAGGATTATTAGTTCTTCCCAAATTTGTCAATAAAAGCAGTTGCACTGGGTAATGCTGATGTCAGAACTGTCTGAAATTTTAATGAATTTTTATAAGTCCTTGACTTTGGGGATGTCCTTTGATAGGGAGCTCCACAGGCTGAATGGATGAAAAGTGTTTCCTTTTTATCAATTTTGAATTTGCTGTGGTTTAATTTCACTGAACACTCCCTATTCCTTATAATTAGTGACAGGGAGAACAAATTTTCCCAGCTTATATGTTAACACCAGACCATGAGATCCACAGTCCTGTTAGTGCTCTCTCTTTTTGGGTGGGCACTGGACAGGATTATAAATCAAGAATCCCGAATCCAATCCTAATTTTCACACTGATTCCCTCTGTCATCTCAGTAACTCAGATTACCTGTTTTCCTCTGTATAGCTATTTGCAAAAGGAGGTGATGACACTTGTCTAACTGWCAGGCATATTGTGGGATGATTTATCTCATTAAAGGCAGTGAAGTGCCTATTGCAACTGCTACTTTGTACAGACTAAACACATTTTTTTAGAACTTTTATTATCCTTTCCTTTGACAGCCTATTCTCCACATGTGCACCAGATGGCACTGCGTTGCAGGTTCAATTATGTCATAGGCAGTAACAATCTTGCTAATTTGTATAATAGGCACAATTTATAACTACTTTCTTCTATTCCCACAAGAACCAGGTCAAAAAAACAAATCTGGAAAAAACCCAAACCTATATTATAATTCATTCTACAGACTTTTTTTGTCTGAATTTTTCAGAAAGATTTAACACATCTCCCTTCCCTCAGATGAGAGCTCTTCTAAACCCAGCAAGACACTAACAGCCGCCATTTCTGATCATGGGGATTGAAAAATACCACACTATAAATTGCAATTTAATTTGCTTTTCTCTTGACCATAACTACACAATATATATAATGTGTGAATCTAATAATAAAATCTGGGACTTATATAGTTCATTTGGGATGATCACAGTGCACTTTTACAGAGGTATGAATAAGATTTATAATTATTTACATATTGTCTCTGGGGAGGAATTGGAGCTGTTAAACAATTTGCCCAAACACAAATAGTACGATAATAGCATGGGAGAGAAAAGAAGTCCACTTTCCTTAGCCTCAATTTCTTACAAGTCTGAGTTACTTCCAATATTCCCCTTTCCTGTTTATATTGGAAACAAGAATAAGAAATGGAATGTTTCAAGGGGAAGGAACTTTTGTATCCACATTGTAATTTTCATAGTCCTGCCTTAAAACACAATTTATCTTTATTGCGCACAAAGAAGTGATATATCCCCTTGCATTGTAAATAAGCAAGGTGGACTTTGTGGTAAAATTTAAACTTACTTTAACATTTCCTTGGGTTATAAAAGCATTCTTCTCTACAGCACCCTTAATTTGAGTTTAAAATGTATCCTTTCCACAGAACACCTTTGATGCCACAATTCTGAGTGCTTGTTTTTTATGTCTCTTTTTTAGTGTTGGAGCTGAGGAGTAGTCAAAGGAATGAAGTGTATGCATTGTATTTTTTAAATGCATGCAAGTTTTATGAACTCTATTTTCTTATTTGAGACATCACAGAGGATACCTAGATAAATCTGGAATATTTGTTTGCACAAGGCACTGGGCTGCATCATTTAAGAAGGCTGACAGTATCCTGGACTGCATTAGGCAGAGCATGGCCAGCAGGTTGAGGGAGGTGATCCTCCCCCTCTACTCAGGTGAGGTGGTGAGGCCACTTCTGGAGTGCTGGGTCCAGTTCTGGGCTCCCCAGGGACATGGACCTGCTGGAGCGAATCCAGAGAAGGGCTATGAAGATGATCAAGGGACTGGAGCGTCTCTCATATGAGGAAAGGCTGGGAGAGGTGGGGCTGTTCAGCCCAGAGAAGAGAAGGCTGAGAGGGGATCTGATCAGTGTGTTTAAATGCCTGGTGGGAGGGTGTAAAGCAGACAGGGCCAGACTCTTCCCAGTGGTGCCCAGTGATAGGACGAGAGGCAACAGGCATGAATGGAAACACAGGAAATTCCACTTGAACATATGAAAACACTTTTTTGCTGTGTGGGTGACTGAGCACTGGAAGAGGTTGCCCAGAGAGATGCTGAGTCTTCACCCTTGGAGATATTCAAAAGCCGTCTGGGCAAGGTCCTGGGCAACGTGCTCTAGGTAAGGCTGCTTGAGCAGGAGGGTTGGCCTAGATGATCTCCAGAGATGCCTTCTAACCTCAACTATTTGGTGATTCTTTGACTGTACTGACTTCACAGTGGAGGCACTTTTCAGGGCATGTGATATGAAAAACCATATGGGAAGAGTGAAATGTACCTCTGTGGATAAGAGGTTGCTCACGGGATCATGATTTTTTCTCTTCCCTGATTCCACAGGATGAGGATCCAAGAGGGGGGCATGGGAATTTAGACAGTAAGCCATTTCTGTGCTGTATACAGGGAAAAATATCTCAGCTTTCTGCATTCATCTGGGTGTTGTGTCTTGTCCTCTCTATGCTCTGGCAATTTGCATATCTGGCTCTGAAGGCTCCAGGTGAGAATAAGGCTGTATCTGGCCACCCCTCTACACAAACACTCTCCTACAGTGACAGAGAATAAACATATCCTGTCTGGAAATACAACTACCAGCAGGAACAGATGGGAGTACGGACTTTCACTCCTGTTTTCTCAGTACTTGGCTAACGTCACCAGGTTTGTTGCTGGAATTAGAGTCAGGCCCATTGAAGCCAGATGTTCCAGTAGCCACTGCCTTGGTTCATACCCTGCAGACTCTCCTCAGAAAGCACCAGATTCAGGACAAAGGTCTGGGACTGGTGTAGGATGGGAAGCTGAAACTCAGAGACATAAATGCCCTTTGTGCAAGTCACTTTGGATGAAAAGGCGAGTCATGGTAAAGACACCCTCGCTCCCTTTACATAAACTATCCTGACACTGGGTCTAGATTATCAGCCACTTACTTCTTCCCATATGTATGAAGGGGTAAGTAGAGGCAAGGAATAGCTGAGCTCCCTGGACCTCCCTGGTCCCAGTAATCAGTATTTGGTCCCTCAGATAGTGTTAGAGGTGTTGTCCTCTGCTGCTGGTGTAGGCCATAGCACTGTCAAACCCTTCAGCCGTGGAGCCACAAGGAACTGGGAAGAGGGTGTTTTGCAGTCCTGAAGGCTGCCGTCGGACAGATGTTTGTCAGTGCTAAAGAACAAGCTGCCTTGTAATTTCTCTGCATCTGCTCTCCTTTTTTTCAAGGTGAGTTTTTATGCCCCAGCTCATTTTACAGGTCTGTCCTTACTCCTAATGAAGCTAAAGGTGAAAYGCCCGCTAAAGAGCAGTCTGTTGTGCATTTAGAAGCAGCCAAGGACTGATGGAGATTTTAATTACAACCATGATATTATTTGCTATAAAAGAGAAAAAAATTAGAAAAAAGGCAGAGAAACTCTCTAGTCAGGGCAGCCGTCCTTTCAAATTTGTTCTTAAATTAATTGAAGAATGGTAAAAGTTTGTTCCTGTTAATAAATACACATCTCATATAACAATAAAGCCCCCAAATATTCTTCTGTATGGAAATTCAAACACAGCTTTTTCAGAGTTTATTTAAGAAGCTTCAAAATGAACCTGAAGATAATTACACTTGGGCCAAAGACATACTTAGGATAAAAGAAAAACACAGCCACAGTAGTTATAGCTTAAAAGTGACTGGGGTACAATAAAGTATAGTCACAACTAAATTATGTCTTGGACTGAAGTAGATACATACTGTTAATTGGATGTAGGCCCTTTAACCTTTTTGCAGGAAGCAAACTTGAAATCTAATAATTTTTGTAAAGATGAGCTTTCTGTACTTCCAGTAATATTTCTGGGCTTTGAAAGGATCCTGACTTTCTGTTCAGATTGTTTTGATGAGATTGGCTCTAATATTTTAGCGATGCCAACCGAGCAGAGGTAAGAGAGGATAAAGGAGGGTGGAAGTTTGATTGCCTCATTCAAAGGATAAAAATACCCTGCTGGTAGTATCAGTGCTCCGCTGCTGATCCTTTTAAGGTGCTTTGTTGCCAGACATTTTCATAGATGTGACAAATTGTGGCAGAAGCTGGTGATAGCTAATGATTCACACATCTCTACTCAAAAATAAGAAGTAACCAATTAGGACAAAAATGTGAAGGCAACAAAGTCTATATCACACACAAAACTGATTAAAATTACATTTCTCTGATGAGTTCAGCACCTTTTGTTCTCATAAAGTGTGTCCAGATCTCAAAAGGTCCTAAATTAAGCTCTGTTCTTTTAAAATATATAGGAGGAGTTAAGCCCATCCTCTAACAGCCATCTGCTTTTTGGCAAACTGTTTTCATTTTGACCCCAAACTACTGCTGACTTCACTAAGAAAAGCTGAAACCCTAGTTTGGGTTGACAAACCCACACCCACTACTTAAAAAATAATGGGTGATTTTGTGCACCTTGCCTTTTTGCACTAGATTTGCTTCTTAAAGGATCCAGGACCTCAAAGCAAGGTTCCTCCACTGCTGGAATGAGACATCTGGAGTGGCTTCTCCGCTCCGAACTTTAGCTCTGGGAGAGTCTTGGAGGAGCCCAGGCAGCTCCTGATGTGCAGTTGGCAAATGCTGGGAGTTATGGAAGACGTTTCCCTCTTGCTCAGTTCCACCTAATCCCACCATCTGTTCCACAGACGTTGTTCGGGAGGTGCTAACGGTGAGCAAAGGAGTAGGAACAAGCAGCTGGGGAGCTAGTCACGTCTCAGGCTGTTATCACCATTTCTTCAGTGACGGTCTGGCCACAGTCGAAGAGGGTTAAGCTGCATCTCATAACCTGATATCTGAAGTGGGCTAAATGAATATACAGTTACTGCATCTCAGCTTACTGGTGGTCACGTATTTGGCCGCTATAAAGTGAAAGTAAGTCTGAGCTCTGACATACGCGGGTGAAGGCAGGGGTTGTTGCAGTGTTATCTAAATGGCCACAAGCCATAGCAGCTGAAATCCTTATGGATGGGCCGCAGGCGGGGACACCGGCCCCCGCTCACCAGTGGGCTGGAGAAACACTTGCAGTTAATTTCCCCTTTTGCAGATGCAGTTTCATCCAGAATTTCATTCTAACAGCTGAAGTGTTAGAAAGGATCAGATTTTGCCTCCTCGTGAAAAGATTTAGAGAAACGCTTAAAAAAAAAAAATTGAACAATGGAAAGTGATGACATCTGACAGGTTTGCAAAAAACCCACTACTGCTAGGCTCAGCCACTAATGCTCTGAATATAGGAAAGGAGTTAAAATTGATAGCACATGAAATATAACTAAATATTCTTGAAGGTTAGGGCAGGTGCTATACAATCATTCAATCTTTTACTATCTGTCAATGGTTGTTTGTAAGTGAGGTCAACAAGATGTTTACTGTATGGCTGAATGCTTTATTTGAAGTAAAGATGTATGATCTTTGAATGAAGATATTAATGATGTGACAAAAAAATCTTGAAAAAAATACTACATTCAATGGGATCTACAGCTGAAGTCGTGTACTAACAAGCTAGATGCCAAAACTAGCTGCAAGGAATGTAAGAATACAGATATTTGCTGCAAAAATAGAAAACAGGAAAAGCAATAAATCGTTAATATACTCAACTTTTTTTAACTTAGATTTGGATGTGAAGTTATAATTCTCTGCAATTATTATAGCTATTGATTTTCTTAATCAAATTAAAACTTTCTTCTTGGAATTTTGCATATTCTTCACCATGCAGGTGATATTAACTTATAATGAAAAGCTGTTTTCCTTTAACTTAAATCCCATTTCTAAAGTAACCCATGTGACAACGCAAGCTATTAGGAATAGTAGCAATACTGTTAGGAAGAATAAATGAAGGAAAAGTTTTAACTGTAATTGCTAATTAACGGCTGAATTCAAAGAACTTCCATTTCTTGTAGCGTAATTCATACAGATCATTCTAATGGTGCATTTGAGTGACTTTTAAATGTTACATTCCTTAAATCATGATTGTAGATAATACACACAGACAAATAAAAACCCAAACACCAGCCTACTTTAAAATAGTATTACTTAATCTCCCAAGTCAAGCCATGAAAGCCAGGGAATGTCAGAATTAAGGTTACCTTTGCAGTCTTAATTTAGGAGTACTGAGTGGGCCGTAATTGTTAATTACATATCTACACATCGGTCCCTCTGCAGTTTCCCTTCCTCTTTCAGTATACAGATTGGCCAATGCTCCCGTAATGCGTAGGTAGTATTTGATTTACTTTTCACTAGTCAGTTGTGACCTCAAGTCTTGTCTTACTCCTGTTAATTCCTGTTCTGAATACAGCATTACTATTTTTCTCATAGACTTTCCTACAGCTTTCAGCTCTCTGCTGTGCTTGAGTTTCRCAAAACCGAATGGATTTATTTTCACAGCAGACCATCAGATGAGGGATTGTATTAACCTGTCTCTACAGGTGGGGCATTGCGGCAGGCCAGAAATGCTTGCTAAAGTTGAATGCCCAGTTTCTGCTGGTCAGCGTTTGATTTTGCACAGCACATAGCATGGGGCAGCATTTTACATGAGAGCTGACTGTGAGCGCTCAGCACTTCTGCAGCTCAGACCCCAGAGTCTCAAGTCAGGGACCCAGAAAATGAAGCTGGACAATTTATAACTGTGAGCGAAAGATCTGGTTTAAATTGCTGGCCCAGCTTTGCATAGGAGCTTAGCAGCAGAAATACAACCAGTTCTCAAGGACAGCAGTCAAACCATCCTTCCTCTTCTGGTAAGCCCTAGGAGCCGATTTAGTGAGGGAGGCTGCGAGCTGTAACCTCCTATCAGCTCCCCCAATGCAATACCTGCGCGCCAGATCACACCTGGGGAATGACCATGCCGCAGCACATCTCTTTTATTGCTGTGTCTGAACCCTCTTTTTTTGCTATTATAAACCTTCTAGCTTTTGAAGTCCACATCCTAGCGGCAGCAGTCTCCCCTTTGTTATATACCCCGTATCTATCACTGGTGCAGTCCATTCCGTGCCCTGCAGGAGGGAGAAGTATATGATCATGCTATTAACAATAATGCCTATGTAAAAAGCGATTGAATCAAGGCTGGAGAGGCAATTTGATTCTGGCACTTCCTCACATCTGATTGCAACTTGCAAGATTCTTTTAACACAGTTTGAGGTGCATAATTTCCCATATTTACAAAAAAAGAAAGAAAGAAAAAGAAAAAAAGTAGACTGCCAAAGTAGGCATATTGTTATGTAGAATCCCAGTGACTCCCAGAAGAGCCAGTGGGGCTGGAGCCTGTGTTGGCCACTCAAACCTCTGTTACTTCAGTAAATAGAGTAGCAATATTATTAATCTCTAGTTACCAGAGTGTCCTGCTGACAGCACTGAGAGGCTTGTTTCCTGTGAGGCTGTTTGGACATATTGCTAGTGGATCTCACAGGTATTTCAGGGCAGCACAGGACACCAAAGCCCCCAAACTGTGGTTTCTGTGGAGGATATGGCAAACACAGGTAAGTCTGTCCTCCTGCGTCTTGAGTACCCAAGTAGGTCTGGAAATAGCTCACAGTATCCCAGAGCAGCAATGCGACAACAGATCTGTTTAGCTGCAACCTGAAACATTTGTGTTGTGGAGGTAACTTCAAGGAAAGACCATGGTCACAGAAGTCTCCTCTCTTCATGTGCGACCTGCAGTTTTCCAATGGTATGCAACCTGGCTCCTTTGGGCAGATGGGTATGCAAGTCATAAAAGTGGCATTTCAGGGTCAAGCAACATCTTAATGCCAAATTTCATGTGTCTGTTCCAAAGCATAAAGGCATTAGAATCCTGAAAAAGAAGGTTATCAGAGAGTTTTAACACAGACAATGCAGAGATTTTTCTAGGGTCCTGTTCTTGGAAATAGCTGAGATCTTTTGGCTGAAGTTTCCCAAAAAAACCATTTTCAAGTTCAGACAGATGTCTGACATGTCAGATTTCAGCCTAGTCATCTGAAGTTTTGCAACACTGGAAGCACTGACATATTGTCTCAAAATGGGAAGAATCAAGTAGTCTTAGTAATTTTGGTGCTACTAGTGCTGCCTATGAAATTCATATGCACTGTGCCTAATTTGCCATCACATTAATCCAATTTTATAATGATGTAAATGCACAGAAATTGAGCTGGAATGATGCCATGGAAAATTTGGCCCATGGGTAATATATTTCTAGAAATGCATAAAACTTAAGAAGCAGTGGATGATTTCGAGATTTGTTTGTCATGCTCTGGCTCATATAGTTAACAACAATAAAAATGACACTTAGTCTGAAGGGAGCTAATCTGAATTTATTACAATTAAAAGGAAGCCTAAGTGACTTAAATGGATACAGGGTGATGGGAACTGGAAAACATTCATGACATTTGATAGATAGGGATATTAGCCGCTGTTGACGGATGACATTAAGTGAAAATGTTAAGGAGAAAAGAAATATTATCTCTGCTTAAAAAAAGTTATTTGTTTGAATCCCATAAACATTTTCAAGAAGCTTCTTAAACCTAGGTTAATCTTTACAGATGCAAACTTCAACAGTCATCTACTGTCTTATCTATAAATAGTTTCTGATGATACTACTTATTTACTGAATAAGTAGTTTAGTAAGAAAACTGTAAAGCTCTCCATTTCAGCCTTAATCAAACTACAGTCAACACTATATAACATCATGATGAAAACTGTTTACAAATTGGAAAGGTTAAATTTTGTTGAAAATGTGGATAAAAAAGCTCTATAATGGCATGAAGTTACTGTAATCACGGAAAAAAAAACTATCAGCATTTCTCATCTTCACTCATTAAAGCACTTTCTCTACAGCATCTTTCAGCATCAAACTTTCTGAACATATTTGCAGAACTTAACATTAAGCCATCTGTTGATTGCCTCTCGATGCTGGAAGCATTTTGCATTACCATTCAGCTAGAAGTTTAATTGTCTTAGATAATGACTTCTTAGGGATGAGAGTCGCAATCAGGTTACTGTAAATGAACAAACCACCATGCAGCAGCAATGGCCTATACATGCAACCTTGGCCAGTGGGAAACACGACGATTCTTTCCACTCTGAAAGAGGGTTTTCTAAGATAATGTGCCTTGCAAGAGGCTTCGGATGATGAGCCTATGAGACTTTGCCAATTGCCTTGATTTGGTTGATATGAGGTAGTTTTTTAAACTGCATTACTTTTCTGTGAGGTTGAGCCCTCGCACACTTAAGGACATGGTGGTCTTGAAACCATTAAAAAGGTAGCTCCAAAAATAGGCTCTAGATGAGAACTTAGCGTAATGTGAGGACTCTGGAAAATCCTAAATAACTTCTTTGAAATTATGGGTATTTGATCTATATCTCTGTTGGTGAAAAAATTTTCTATTAATGACTTCGACCTCCTGCTGACAGGTTCTTTTGTTGACTTGAACATTGTGGGAGTGGCTGCATACTTAAAGCTGGAAATTCCCACCCATTTTTCCACTGTCTCTCCCAGTAGACTGACAGATGTTCTTATTAACTTTTAGCAGAAAGATTTCTTGTTGATAACTCAGATTATTATTTTATTGCATGGAGGAAGCTGAGAAGTGCCTTGCAATGAAGCATAGTTTTTAAAAAAATCTCCAAATCCCCCAATTCTTTGTAATATTTCTGAAAAATACCATGATTTCAAAGCACAAAGATGGGTCTTGCTGGTTGGATTTCAGGAATCTGTTGAAGTTCTGAATTAAATGTAGAATATTAAGTAGTATCTTGATCAACCATGTCTCCATGTGTTTGAACCTCTGCTTGGTATTATTAACTGTAAGAGGCTCTGCAATCTTCCTTACAAAATCWTTTGAAATTTTTATGCACTGAGGACATTAGAAATTAAAATTTCCTGGCTCATGTGCTTCTGTAGTCATATCAGGAGGGTATGTCCACTGGACATTTCTTTTTGCTTAAAGTAGGTCCTGCACAGAGTCTTCTCCGTGTGTCAGTATCTGATCCCAACGGGGACTTCTTGGCAATTTTCCTTTGAAAATGTTTCTCAACCAAAAACTGGATTTTGAAATGAATAACTAAAAGTGCTTTCTCCTGAACTATTTCATAAAAAGACCCACATTTTTGTGAAAAATGTTAGTTTTTCCTGTCTAAGTTAATGGTGGGTCATGATGAATGATCTGCCGGTAAAACAAACATTGCTATCACACCTATTGCATCTACTTAGGTTATGTATTGTTCAAGCCATCTGTCTCATCTCTTATATGTAAGGAACTCTGATGGCACTGAGGCTTCTCTGTGGTAGAGACACATAAGCTATTAATTCTAATACTTTTCTTTAACTTCCTGCCAGAGCTGTATATTTTCACTGTACCAAGAGAGATGCCATCAGCTCTTGGTGGTTTAAATTACATTCAGGGTAACAGAGTTCTTAGTCAGTGCTTTGGCCAATTAATGAAATTACACTATTGACAAATAGCCAAAGAAGCAAGTTGTAATGTTTGATCAAAACATACTGAAACCTACCAACTAGTAGGGAGAGGTAAAATGCCTAATTGCTATCCAAACCAGYGTAAATGAGAAATTATCGTGAATCTCTTATTAAAGTATAAAACTGCATGCATGGGGACACACCACTACAAGGGCCCAGTGTTAGGGTGGTTTAAGGCATGACTGATCTTCTCCTGCATATACCTAACTGTCAGTGCGTGTGTGGTGTAAACTACTACTGGTGAGCTTGAACCCCAGCTGTGACCRGGTGTGCATGTTCCTCAGCTGAACAAGGATCACATCAACATCAGTCCTGCGTTTCAACAAAGCGGCAGTCACATCTAACACAAGCTCGGTTTCTCATCACGATGTTGAAACATCCTAGAAGGTTTCATCTGTAGAAGCTTGTCTCAGCAAAAACYTGATGGGTGTTCCCGCAGATCGCTCACCCTTGCCCTTGCTGTACCACATTCTCCTGCTTGGTCTGTGTCCACTTAGGTCAGATGCTTTGCACATCCAGGACTGTTGGCTGAAGACTCGTCTGGTGTCTAACATAAATGGACCTACTCTCACGTGCTCCCTAGGCCATTGTGTAGTAAGTGTAAATAATAATAACCTGCAGCTAGCACAGTTAATAGGACAGGTCCTACTCTTTGGCCTTAGTGGAATGAGGCTCAATCTAATGGTGTAAGAATACTCAAGCCATCCACTAAACAGGGGACAAACTTTATCGAGACGCTTGTAAACAAATACGTCACTTTCCCCCAATTTCTCGCCCCATGATAGCTCCCTGTCTTCTGAAACCTGTGAGAAAGCAATTTGCTGAAATGCAAGTGTCTGTGGAGATGCAGGATCATTTAACACTGGTTAACACCTCGGGCATTCTGGAAAGGCTCTGTTACATGAGGTGTATTTCAGAGATCTGTATATGCGCTAAACAAGTCCTGCATCTCTGCCTTGTAGCTCTGGGAATGCTAGGCAGGTAATTAAGAAATCACACGGCACAGGTGTGCCAGGTGAAGTTTGGTAGCTTGCTTTTGATCTAAATTGAGATGCTCTGGGGATTTAACTTCTTAAACAAAAAGGGCATAAATAAATAATCAGGATTTTTTTTTAAGGTTGGAACATGCAAGCTATAAAATTTTGTCTTGGATGTACACAGGTAGGCAATGCTAAAAGATTCTTTAAGGCTAGGGCTTTGTTTTAAATGGGGGTGTTGTTTTCATTAACTTGGGTCTGATTAGTTTTTTCACTGGGACTTTCCCCACTGATATAAACAGGAACAGTGTTTGGTTGTTGAGAACTAACTCAGGAATAGGTTATGAAAGTGCCTTTAAAAATAGACCCCCGAAAACAAAAAAACAAACCTAAACATGTAATATTAATTATAACACATAAGTCAGAGCATTTCTTTTTAATATTCATAATTGAAAATGAGACAGCTTTAAAGTCTGCAATGAGTCCTTCAATGTACTTCACTCTAGTTAAAGCATTACTTCATAGCTGGAAGCCAAAACCAGACTGACAATCAATTCTTAAATTACTCTAAGCCCACAGAATAGCCTCTTGCCAYGAAGTTTCGGCATGGTGCCTATTTTGCTACCATGTGGGTGGGGTGAGATTGGGATAAACAAGAACACAACTGCCCACTTTTGATTTTTCATCTTCACTGAAGTTCAGTCTTGCACAGATATTTTCTTTAAGTTTGAAATGTTTCAATGCATATCTTTTCTTATCCAATTTCCTGATAAAAGTGGGACCAAAACTCTTGTGAAAAAGAGTCTTCATGTGTTTTAGAGTCTGAACAAGAAAAAGAAGTGCCAGAAAAGAAGACTATTGCTCTGAAAGTTTTAGACTTCTTTGGTCTTCTGAAGTACAAAAGCTTTCATATACTTTCTCCAAACAAATTGGGTGGCTATCTCTGATCTATCAGAGTGCCCTTAAATTACTTCTTTTGATACCCTGGGGAAGAAAGATAGCACAGGTGATGTCATAGGGCTCCTTCCAGCCCCACTCGTGTGATGCTGGCTCCTCTCTTTCTTCACAAAGCTAAATGTGAGGGAGGTCAAATGCGGTGCGGATCTGTGGAAGAGTACTGATATAAAGTGATAGTAGCAGCAGGAATGGCACTCTTGCAATACTACAAATATGCTACAGACAATTTTCAAATGTTAATTTTATGCATATTTTAAAGAAAAGCAACAGACCAATTCACATGGGTTGCAACCTCTCTTCAACAAGACTATTGCAGTGGGTAGGATTTCCAGCTTGAAGTGAGGAAAAGTTGTGACTGCTGGGTGCCCATGTAGTATATGATTTTGGAGAAATGCCCAAGCCTGACACAAATAGGAATGAATGGAGGAGTTGATCTGGGACTCTGAAATCGAGAGCTGAATATTGTAATTTTGCAGAGCCTGGATTCTGGTTTGGGTCAGATATAGAGAGAAGCTGAAGCAGCAAAGAACTGTTCCACGGCTATTCTTCCTTTCTTCTAGGGTTTGGACCACTGGTTTAATTCATCTCTAGCAAAAATATAACATGATGTTAGGTTCTTCTCTGCATTGTGTCCTGAGGGGAGAATCCATTGCCATAAAATATTATCTTACAGCTCATTGATTTGTATTCTGCTGAAATGTCCTCTACTATCACCTGCCAGGTTTCTCATAAGAACAAGGTTGTTCTGTCACTTTTACTCTTAGGAAATCTAGAATGTTAATGAGGGTTTCTTCCATCTCCCTCATTCCTTCCCCTCCTTCTCTTATCAGTCTTTGTCTAAAAATTGAAAACCAAAAATTAAATATTTTTATTTGAAAGTATTTCAAAACATTGCCTCCTTTTTTTGAAAGTTAAAAAAAGGATTTTTCCCCTGTATATACCATAAGAAGTAATTCTTTTTTTCCCTACCAACTGTAGCATAGGAAATTCTGCCTCTTTACTCCAGTCAGCAGAGTAAAGAATTTGCCTCTCTTCCTTTTTTGCTACTCACCAATATTTCCCACATCCCTTTCCCCCCAAATATGTGATGAGTAAATTGAAATGAAAGTGGAGCTTATTTTCAGCTAAACACCTTGAGTTTGGATTTCTCCCCAGCTGCTCTTTGTCCCCCCCCCGAAGCTGTTGAAATTCTCCTGAGAACAAAGATATTCTGGTGTTTTTACTTTGAGGAGATATGGAATATTAATGATAATGCAGGAGTAATGAGGAAATTTGGACTGTGAAGTAAACTCAGCATGTACTTCTCCAAGATCCCGGACATGAGTCCTGTATTCTTGTATTACATTTCTGCTGGTCTCCTAGGTAAAAGGTACAGAGAACTGAAGTAGTTCCCACCTATGAAGACCACACTTTTGTTCTCCCAGACCTCAAAGACTGCTTTCTTTTAAGTGGACTTCAGTAAAAATTTCTCCTCATATCTCAGTTAAAGTAAGACAGTTTGGTGAAACCACCCAGAGGACCTCATTAAAAATGAGCTTGGTACACTGGATATAACTTTCACTCATCTGAGGCTGCCATAAGTGTATTTATACAGTTGGTGCAAATCAGTCTACCCTTGCTTTGCCCGTGATCCAAGGTAAGTTGGGATTGGAAGCAGCAGTGAGGAGTCGCACTCTGGCTAATAAGGTTCTCATCAAGTTATATTAATACAGAGCCAGTGATGAGCCGATGTGGCTACAGAGCTCCTGGGGAGGCTGAAGCCTGGACATGTATACACAGAAGGTGGCTCCCATAGGAAGGGATGTGGTTCGTTAATGCCTTCTCCTTGCAAGAGGCCTCTGGTGAAGGTTGACTGAACATCTTCATAGACATGGTTAAAGCAGCCACTCAAAAGTGCCCAAGTGATGCAAGTTGCAATCGGCCCTTTCATGAAAAAGGGCAACCAGAGAGTTTAGCCACTTTCTGGGGGAAATGCAAGGATATGTAGAGCCTGCTCCACAGGTAGTGTGCACAGACTTCCTAGAGCCCATTGATTAGGGCCACTGATGATAGGATCCCAGAAAATGACTCAGTCAAAGTCAATTTCTACTTTCAACATGTTGCCCAGAGTGTGGAGCCAGATATCATCTTTTGAATCAGATTTACACCAAGATCATTCTCCTCCTTTCATGTCAGTCTATTATTGCTGTGGCAGCATATTAATCACCAGGAAAATTACATTTCSTCTCCTGCTTAAACAATGAGGGCCCAAGTCCCGCTGGATGCGATGGGAACTCTCCTTGGTTTCAATGGACTTGTGATCTCTTACATCAATAACATCCTCAGCAGCCTGATGTAATTATTCTCCCAGCAGACTGAAACTCAAAGAGATTATGTGAGTTCATGCCTCCATAGCAGCATTAATCCAAGGCACTATTTCCCCAAATGAAAATAGCTTTTCAAGATTGCATATGCTGGATTTGAGTTTAGAACTGTTTTCTGTGTCGTAGTTATAAGTATATGAAATAAAGAGGCTGACATGAGGATCTATGGCTCCTTAACATTTGCATGCATATATGCATGTCACTGGGTTAGCAAGTATGCTTACAAAAATATTTGTGCAGTAAGAAACATTAAAGAAAACCATATAATTGTTTTTAAAAATGCAAACAATTGATCTTTTGATGTTTTCATGCATAACTGAGTTTTTACTTTTAAGTAGTTACTATCACTACTATGCTTCTTTTGTTTATTGGCTAGGCAAATTTGCCATTTGATAAAACAAAAAACAAATAAACAAAAATAGCAAACAAAAAACACAAGTATGGTGCTGACATATAGCCAGATCTCCCTCAGGTAAAAGGCTTATTTTCTTCTGTTTTGAAAATGAAAACTTAATCTAATTAGATCTTGGAGGAAAATAGCTGTGATAAGTTTTCTGTAGGTAGAAGGACTTGCTTAATGTGCTTTGTTTATGTTACTGATTTTACAGTAAGTAATAAAATTTATTAGAGTTATAATCCATTTATGGAATCTGTTTGACAATGGCTTTTTAATGAAGTATAAGCTTCACTGGACATAGGTTAATAAAATAGTATTGCAATAACACAAGGTTTGTCAATAGGTCTCTGAAACATAGGAACGTAAACTGACCTTAGTCCAGCTATATATGGCTATTGATTTTGGTTGCAGACCAAGAACTGTGTCTTGTATTTCTTTATCTCTACACTGTATCTAAAAAAGTTTTTCCTTTTCCTTCCATTGAACCACTTTCCCTGCCCCATTTGCTGGGGTCCGTGGGCAGGTTTGAGTTGCATCCAATAGACCAAGAATGCCTCATGTCTGAGTTCTCCCTTCCTGTGGACTCCTGCTTTTAGTGTCTGAAGCTCGATAGCCTGGCTGCACAACCATATAAAAGATCTAACACACCAGGTAGATGAAGAGTTTAGAGATAAAAGCTAATCTTTTGAATTGCACCCAGAAAGAAATCAAAAGCAGGTGCAAGCTTTGAAGAGCCAAAGCAGAGTAGACCCTGGAAGGAGCCAAAGGCACAACTGGCAGTGGTGAGGGTCTGCAGCCCATATGTGAGGTCACACCTTCTTTGCCACGTATGTACTAGAGTACAAGGATATTTGTTTGGACATCCAGAGGCTGCTGAGATTTCTGCGCGATTCCTGTGCTGCAAACCTGGGGCTGACAAAGGATGGACAACTGTCTGGAAAGGGCCAGTTGTTATGTGCCATTTCCTTTGGTTATTTCCCTACCTGCCAACCGAATCTTTGTACAGGGAGTGAGGAGGGGAACTTCGCTGATACGTAGGACTGCAGTCCCTTTGGACACTGAGGCAGGGGCTGAGAGAGGAATAGCTCCTCTAAGCCTCTCTTCAGCCAGCTCTTTCAGACAACCTCTAGACATCCTTGCAAGTACTCTCAAACATTTCAGACAGTAAATCATTCTATTAGGGTATTGTTTATCGGGTACCTTTTGTAATTCTCATATAACCTACAATAAATAAGCTAGTGGTCCAGGTTCTCTACTGAAACAATAGAAAGTGACAACCAACAACATCATATCCTGCAGCAGAATGYTCTTACCTAATATGGCAGGTCTGAAAGGTATTATTCAGCCCTTTCCACAGAGGGACTGTGAATGTGGCAAGGAGTTTTCTGCAGCTGTTAGGTGGAGTGCTATATCTTATAGAGAACTATTAGATATATATAAAAAAAATGTCAGCCGCTGGGCGTTTGTTAGATTAATGTCCTCTCCTTAACATGAATGCATAGAAGGTAGACCATGTGATTATGCAGGTATGGTAATTATCCTTCAAAGAGTTGGAAGGCTTTGACGTAACCTCTGTGTCCCAAATGTGCTGGTTCCAGCACTCGCTAGAGGGAAGAATAAGGACTTGAATCTGCAAGCCTTTCCCATGTGACAATCTGGTATTGTGCCTTTTAAAATCTGGCAAAATTGAAAATGACAGTAAGCTTTATAAGAACTAAATGACTKAGCAGAGTTTGGGTTTTCTGGTAAATAAATGCTCTGATGTGCTCTTCTAACATGCAGAGACATGCATGAACTATTGTAAATACTCCAATTTATAACTGCTTTGCAGCAGGCCACAACAAGCTACCATCAAGTATTTTAAAATGATTTTTTACATGTCTTTACAACATGTTATAATGCATCTTATAATAAAGCAATTTCTCTGCAGCATATTAATTATTATTCTCCAGCATTGTGTCTGCAGTGCAATACCAAGTGACTGGGAATGTGAGGAGTGAATCCATCTCACACCAGTTAGCCGGTGGAGGAGAGACCATATTCATGCCTCTCCATTTCAGCATTCTCAGACAAACTCAGTAGACATCCAGCATCCAATAACCTTTCAATTCTTTGAGTTATTTTGGTTTGCATGTGGTTTTTCTACATCATCAGCATTTTTTCTTATATCATTTTTGCATTGTTTTAGATGAAGTAGATGTTCTTGTCTGGAAGGGAATCATCTGAATCACTAGAGATGATTAGAGACATAGGGTTTTTTTGGGTCTATATCCTCATACCCGTCATGGAAGATTAGGTCATGGAAAATTCTTTCATGCCTGGGTCTTTCTTGGAAGAATTCTCACGTATTATAAAGGTCTTCAGGCTATTTTCCTACAAAGAAATTGTCAGGGCTCTGGGGGGGTCCCCGACCTAGTTGATGATTTGCTATGTTGGGGGCTGTTGGGGGACCCCATTACCAGCACCCAGCTCTGCCCACCATGCTCAGACCCATGGGACGACGCCCCAGTGGGGAGGGCAGGGGTCACCTGGGGTCCCCATCCCCATGGGAGCAGCTGGCCTCACTGTGTCCTGACAGAAGCGTCCAGGTTGTCTAGGAATTTGGGGCATTTTCCATGACTTTCCGTCCTTTCTGACTCCTAGCAAGCACGGTGCTGAAGTGCAGTTGATGATACATACATGTTTTCCAAAGACACAAAGCTTTTCTACCAAACACAGCTATCTTTTTTTTTTTCTCTCAGTCTGTGCCTCCCTTGTCTAGTTTTAGGTCTAGTTCATCTGTTTTTTGGGTTTTTTTTGGAGATTCAAGTGCCAAGAAGAAATGTTAATTTTGGTTTCTTGTTGTCAATAAGAACAGGTATGCCAGGACACCTATGAATCAGTTGATCTGGGTTTTTATCCAATAAGGATATGCTTTATGATACGAGGTCAAAYCAAACCAAGACTTTTTTTTTGTTCAGAAAACCTTCTCAGCTGCCAGGAGATAAAGTCCAATCCCTTTGTACAGTGGAGGTACTGTGAGCTAATGTTAGCATCAGACCTCATTGTATACATCCAAAGAGACAAATGTCTGTCAAAATTTCAAGATCAGTGGAGATCATCTACTTTCATGATACATTGTTCTCACTAACAGTGATGTACGGGAAGCACCTGAGAGTCAATCTGGAAACTTCGTTGGCCAGGACACAATACCTTTTGGTTGTTGCTGCGTGGTCTGGCAGCTGTTGCTGCTAATCTAGTTATCAGGGCCTGCAGGTGTATCTGTATTTACACAACTGGCTTCTAAGGATCTGCATTTATCAAGTCATGATTTATACTCTACAGATTGTTTTTTTTTTTTTTTATTGAACACTAAGGATAAGACAGAATAAGGGAAGCCTGGTCTTATTTTCATGTAGGTTCAAAGTTTATCAAACTCCCTTGCATCAGTTTACCTTCCTATATGTTTCCCTCTCTTTCCTGGATGAGTGGCCATGGAGACGTTGCAGCAGCAGTGAGATGGACGGCCTGTACCCATTGGTATGGTCCGGTGGAGCACGGTGCTGCATCAAGCCCATGCTGCATGGTACTGCTCCATGCTGAGAGAGGATTTGTCATTAGGGTACAAAAGCCTATGAATATGCATATGCTGCCTTCCCCACCTAATATGGGACTTCCTCCTGGCRTTGCACCAAGCTGGGAGCTGGTACAGGGATGGCGGTGCTGTGCTCTGCTGCCAGAATAGACATGCCCACTTTGGTCCCATCAGTTTGCATCCAGATAGATGAACTTTCTGGCTTTCATTTTATGCTTTTCTCCCCTAGATCATAGGGAAGACAAGGGTGGGTCTGGCAGACAGTGCCCTGAGGAGTGGTTCATTTGAACAGTCTCCAGGGCATACAAATGCATGTTAACCTCTTGCGTTATACTGGGATAAAATTACTGCATGTCTTTTCAAATGCCCTGAAGTTTTCAGGAGGAAAGTGACTCTGAAGACTCTGTTTGGGGTTTGCCAGGTGTAATTCTGTGTCTGTCCATCCCACTAAGAGTGAATTCTTTCTCCTTCTGACTCTGAGGACATCTTGCTTCAGCCATAAGGTCAGAGGCGAAGTTCTGCTTCCAAAGCATTAAATTCCCTGGCAAAACTTCCACTGACTTTATTAGGTACCTGCCCGCTCCACAAATCAGTTCAGCTTATGACTTGATTTCCAGGAGAATTCATGCTCCTTGGAGCCATTTCCATGAGGGAGTTATATCTGTAGTGTGAAATGATAGTCTAAATAGTTTGTCTTTTTACTGGTGATTTTTTTAGTTTATTTTTTGTTCTTGACAATAACCCTGAATGCCATGCGATATGATGAAGAGTTCCTTGGCAGCTAGCTGTCTTTCACGCAAGGAAGAAAATATTTTTATTCATCTTATGGTGAGTGACCTATAGACATTTTGATGGGAGTGTATATTCACAACCATGATTTGCAGGTGAATGAAACTGAAATTTTTGTTCTCAGTAGACATCTGAAGGCTCCTCTTTTTCTGTCCCTTCTTGAATCTGTCGCTGAAGGCTCTTTCACTTTGGCAGTCAAACAGACTATTAACGGTGAATCTTCCAAAAATAAGTGTTCATAAAAATTGTACTAACAGTAGCCAAGCACCATTAAGCAGAAATATTGCACTAGGTGTTAGAATCCATCCAAATCCATGACTCTGCTCTTCTTAGAATTTTGTCTAAATTAGAAATTTTGTCAATATTTCTTATCTTCATAATCTTCCAATTTAAACATGGCTGTACTTTTAGATATAAAGAGAACTATTGATTATTTCAGTGACAGAACAAAACCTTTTAAATTATCCTGTCTGTGGTTTCTGGTGAAACTCCAAGGGCCAGACAACTGCAGATTTCAGAACAACTTCGTGACCGCTTAGTGAGACAGGGAAATATCCCCTTCTGGATCTCTTTGTCAAAAAAGCAGCCACCTGGCGCTTGATGCTCACCTTCACAAAGCACGATTCTGCGGATCGGATCAGACCACTCATCTGAGAGGGCACTGCTTTAGTTCCTGCATAGTTTTTCTCCTGATAATTGGCCAGTTTCCTACAGTAGGGATCAGYCAGGAAGACAGACAGGATTATTTACTAAAGGAATTGTTCTCAGAGTGTCTTGCCTTTTAATGACCACATGGACTTATTTCTGCTTTGTAACTGGTAAGGCACATGCTGGAATTCACCAGGTGAATTTTTCCTAGGGGGAGCCTTGCTATCTTTCATTTTACAGGGCTGGAACGTGCCGGCGGAGGTTTCACGGCTACCTGTTTTGGACGCCGTTCCACTGAGTTGCAGCATGAGAGCCGTTCAACACTGGAGATCCGAGGGCAATATATGGTGAGATACTTTTGGGCAGGAAACAGGAATAATTTGATGATCAACTCTTTGGGCCGTTCTTGCCTAAGTCATTCCCCGAGCTTTGGCCCTGCGCCAGGAGAATGACAGGATGACAATGACTCTCACTTAGCAGAAACTCACTGTGTGAGTCAAAGGAGTCCTGGGCCATATGCGGACAGCCTTACTCCCCCTTGAATCCCTGTGCCTAGTGAATAGCTAGAGCTAGGCATCTCTGAAGGCCTAGGAAGAGGTGACCTGGAAGACCTAGTGAGATGTAGGAAAGGAACTGTGTAGAGCAGCCACTGGGAAAGAGTAAGTGCAGGATTTATTAGAAAGAGGCTGTCTTAACAGGTGCCTAAGTTGATACTAAATTTTATAAACCTCTRCTGATTCCTGTTCATGCATCCACAAAGCATACTCAAAATTGTTGAAAAGCTCTTTTTGCACTGACTCATAACCCCCATTGGAAAGACAAATAGGGCTAGCTCATCACATTCATTAATGTATGTGGATAGACTGCTGCTCCCTAGCACTGCATACCATTGAAATGTCTGCAAAAAATAAATCATGTACTGACAAATGTGGACAAAGGGAGAGAAAAATCCAGGCAACGTTTTATTGTCGTGTTGAGCCACATTTCCTCAGCAGAGTTTCCTCTTTCAGCTGAAATGGGCCATTACTATATTACATTGCAAACCCTACAATATTTCAAGGGAAAATAAAGGGACATTGTCATCGTATTGTCCTTCACCAACAAAAGTTACCTCCACTGTTTAAATAATATCCTTGGTCTTTGGCTCCATGCATTATTTAATAATCTTGGAAACTTCTGTGACCTTTAAGTAATAGTAAACAGTGATTGCCTGACGAATAGGTCAATGTTTGTATAATAGTTGTGTCTTTGGAGGTACAAAAATATTCATCAGAAAGCTTTGACTGACTTCCCCTCCCACCTTCATTTCTTTGGCTTTTTTCCAGCATCATTGCCCTCTGTTAAACATTATTCCACTTCAAGGGTATTTGCAGGACTAGGAAGCAGGCAGTATATTATGGTACTTGAAAATACAGGGTGGGGGAGGTTGTCTGTCTCTCAGACACACACTCACACATGCACACACGTATATGCCATGAGTAGCTATTACTGCTGGTAGAAAGTTACRTATTAAAAAAAAGAAGTCAGTAAAATGATTGGGTATCATCTCATGTGCTAAGCACCTTCGTGTAGATGTGTTGGATTTATTCCCGGTTAACATGCACCCTGTTTTAGAGGGATGATAAACTGGTATTTGCTGTTTGAAGGGCATACTTGAAAGCAAGGAACTGAGTTTGAACTTCTGGTTTTATTGTTAGCAGTGTTGGTTGCAGGGCCAGTTAAGCAAARGTGGGCTCCTGCATGCTCCTTAGCAATACTTAAAGGGAAAGTTGTATTGACACATTCTCTGTTACTTAAGTCTGAATCAGAGTGATCATAAAAGTCAGAACTGGCCTCRGACAAGAACGTTGAAGAATGCAATAACTTTGTTCCATGGCATTTTATTTGAAAGTGTCTGCAGTTTCACCATCAACTAGTTTATGTTAAATGCCTTGGTGATATCTATTCCACACTGAAAAGCAAGTGTGCTCCATACATAGCCATGTGAAAATAACGAAACATCAGTTCTACTTAAAAACCAGAATTTTTCTGCTTAAAAACATTTTTATATATGTAGATATGTAGGCATGTAAAATTTAGCTTCAAGTTTTTTAACAAGTCATTGTAAATATTATGCCTGTCTTTGCCTCTGTCTCCCAGCGCACACTCTCAACATACAATTATTGCTGTCGCCTTCTATAAAAATGTCACCCCTCCTTCTTACCGAGAAATCCTACATAAAGCATCAGAATTTTACTATTTAAARTTTTGTTAGTTGCAGCTGATATTGTGATTGAAATCCTACCTCCTTCTTCGAGCATCTAATGATCAGAGAGGATAAGAAGATCATTTTGATAATGAACTTTGAGAAAAAAATGGAAAATTTTGATTTGAAATAAGAAAGTTCTGGATCAGTCCATAAGCAGTCTATTTAGTATGCTCACTGTAATTTTGTGTGTTGTTTACTTTCAGCTGTCTCCAGTTTAAGAGCTGAAAAATGTTTTGTGTCTAAGTAGTGTATAATATAGTATAATATTACAGGTCAAGGTCTGCAAAAACAACGAGAAAATCTTCCTAGTTTGGGCGTGTTACGCATGAACTTGGCATATATGAACCAAAGCATCTTTATCTGTTGTCTTTTTTTCCAAAGAGGGAATCACTCAGCCCTTTCAACTTGAAGCATGGAAGAAGCAGCTGTTTGCATTTTGGTGCCGTCTTCAAGTTGGATCTCAAGGATAAATTCCTGCCCTTTGCTTGGCTCACACCATTATTAACACTCTAACTGAGGCACGCTCTGAAGCGGCTCTGACTCAACAGTTCTCCATTAATTAATTAGTAATCCTGTATCTCAGAAGACTGCCAGGTCACAACAGACAGTGATAGCCCCAAAGTATTTATTGCATTCGATAAATACAGAGGCTTCAAAGAGACTACCTGGTAGTGAGGTGCAGGCTTTTTAATTACTTACAATGTTAAGGTTGTGAAAAGCAACTSTAAGTTTTTTTTATTACAATTTGCTTGCTGAGCAAATGATCAGCTTTAAAAAAACCTTTATTTTAATTTTTCATTTCTGGAAATTTTTTTTTCATGTTCTAGATTTATCCTTCAGCTGATAACAGGCAGTCATCTTGTCTGGCTGTAACACTGAACCACCTATTAGCTAGGGGAGCATATGCAGCAGGAGAACAAGAAGTAATAAAGCTACTTTTGAGAAAAAAAGGTCTTAAAACCAATGCTATAAAAATTAGAACTGTCAGTGAAGAAATGTGCCTCGATGATACGTTGCACTTCAGGGGTTGTAAGAATCCCAGGATGAAACAATTTAGCCCTTCCTATGTTTTGGAAAATTATGTACGGAGCATTGATGAATTAGCCTGAACTCAGTCACTAAACAGGTCTTCCACATCTCCAGCTTCTCTGAGTCTATGTAGTTTGGCAATGAGTGATAACAGTAAAATATCCAATAATCTCAAGATCTCTSTGACCTGAAAATATAATTAATGAGGTTGTTTCTTTTTCTTTTCACAGATCTTTTTGCACTCCTATATCTTCAGAATTGTCTGTTTTTTCAGAGCTTATGGAAACGTCTTTAACCTGAGATCTTAAAATAGACTGTCTTAGGTCTTCAGGGATATAGTCATAGCTAAGAACCAGGATTTCGGTGCTATAAAGTCTAGTGAAAGACTGATTGCTAACGGACACATACACTTAATGATCCTGGAGCGAATTGTACTGTTATACAGACAATGGTTAGAAAATAATGATCTACACTAAGAAATAGTAAAGAAAAAAAGAGGTAGCTGGTCTATTACAATAATCTTTGGGTATATTAGCACAGTAAAAATCATTAATTCATATATTTACTCATTAGTGGTGACTTAAAGCTGCAAATGATATATTTTTACAAAATATTAACACTATTCTAAACATTTATTGAAGAATCAATCAACTTGAGGGAAAAGATCTGAACATGTGTTTGGTTCTCTCCATCTTAATATTTAAAAAATAAAACCATTTTGCTGCTTTAAGGAATAATAAAATTTTAATGAGAGAACCCCAAAACAGAATGACAATCTTGTAAAATTCAAAATTTATGATAAAAATTTATGAAAGCATAGAGCATCAGGCTTGACAGGGAAAACAGATGTTTCCAAACAGTTGGAAATGTTCTCTTGAGTGTTACTGTTTATGATATTCACCAGTCACTGAGGATATCTACATTTAAATGAACATAAGGAAATAAGATAAAGTAAATAAAAAAATCCTCTTGTTAATATTTACTGGTCTGCTCACTGGAACAAAAATGAAACTTTATAATAGAGCATTCGTCTTCCTCATCCTTCCCACTGTGCTGGCCCCTCCTGGTTTCATTTGCTGTCTTCTCTTATTTTTCTCACCTTTCATTCCTCTGCAGTCCCCACCATTTCTTCTCATTCTTTTTCCCTAATCTTTATCCTAATCTTCAGTTTCCTCCCACATTCATGCAGTCTTCTGCTTCCTCCTCTTTGCCCCAGTTATGGGTTGCCTTTTCTCCTTACTCTTTTTGTCTAACTCTAGAGCAATGTTGCTTGTGTAAAAATGCTAACATTTATATAGGATCCATCACCTGGCAGCTCCTATTTATCACAGAAGCCTGAATTTATTTACCTGGCCTTGTCCTCAGACCTTCCCTTTCTTATTGAAACTTCGTGTTGTCTAATATTCCCTGCCCACACACGTTATGTCTGGCCATTTCTTTATCTTGCTACTTCYAGCACTTTCCTCCTGCCTTTTTCCACCTTTTTCTTTGCTGCCATCACTGTTTACTTAATTTCACCCCCATCAAACTTCTTGGAGATAGACTGCTTCTCTTCTTGTATTTATCCCCTCTCTCTCTGTCTCTCTTACATACGTGATTCCTTGATGGATTTCCCGTTCATCTTGAAGAAACGCCTGAAACTGATTTCTCATCTGCTTTTGTTTAAGCTTTCCAATCGCAAGAAAAGCTATTTATTCCCTTGACTTAGTCTGCACCAGGTACCAGTCTCTTTTTTAAGTTCTCCAGTATGTACAACACCTGGATTTTTAATTTTCTCTTCAGCCCCATCATAGCTTTCTCAAACTTCATCTCTGATCTGATTTTCTCATAAGTGTATTTTACTCAACTGTTTTCTCCCTCTTTTTTATCATGCCTTATACCTGACCAATTATCCTATAAGTTTTTTTTTTTTTTTTAACATCTTGTTCATATATTGGGACTGACACTGGCAGAACTTCAGTACCTTGGCTATTTGTTTTCCTTTTCAGTTTTGCTATCTTCCAGACCTAATGATCCCAGCTCCTTTTACGCCTCCTGAAACTCGTGCCTCAGATCTCTTCCTCCTCTTCTTCCACTTCTCTCTCGTCAGGGCATCATACCAAGTTCTTCATGAGAAAACAGATAAATACAATGGGATCTTCTCCCTTCCATTAGCTCTCTCTTTTCATCCCCTCTGTTCCTCTCCCTTCCCTTCTCTACTACAGATAGAGAAGTTTTTTGTTTGTTTTTGTACTGTAAAGCCTCCACTGGAGAATCTATCCCCTCYGTCATTCTTATCCTTATATCTCTCACTTATTCTGTCCTGATGTTTAACCAGAAGAGTATGTGTGAAACCTTTCTTATCTCAAAGACCTTCCGAGTTCAGATCATATGCTTCTACAGCTACTGACCCATCTTTTTTTTCCTTTCATCACTACACTGTTTCCAATCAATGATTAGCTATGTGCATGAACGACAGCTAGACCTGTTGTTATTTTCTGCTAAAACTCTGGAATCTCAATTATTGTGAAATCTTTCTCTTTTTCTCTTTTTTTTCTCTTATTTCTTTCTCTTTTCTTCTTTTCCTTTTCCTTTCCTTTTTTCCCCTTTTCCTCTCCGTATTCCCCCCTATTTTTGGTTGGCATCCACAAATACAAACTCTCCTTTCTTATTTCCATCAAAAATATCACGACAATTTTTTTCTAATCTCAGCTTTGAATCATATAACTTTTCCTTTGCAACTGTTTACTTCCTGCCTCTTCTCTATTATGTCAAATGTCATCTATGTTCACTTCAAAGGTCATTCATAACCAATTCCTTCCTACCTACTATCTCTTGTCCAGATCAGTACACACCTTCAGTTGTTCCCAGATTTCATTCCTGAGTACCTTTCATCAAATTTACAAACATGAAATCAGTTCTCCTACGGTAGTTTTAATTCATGGGATAAAATTATTATCAGCGCCAACAAAAAAAAATCATTCATCATTTTCTTAAGTCTCTCCTTAAAAATCTCTTTGCTATGATTCTTATAAAATAAAAGTTAGGGCAGTTGTATGCAGAGACTTGCTGGCTGACATTGTCTCATTTTCTCTCTGTACTTTCATCCTTATTTCTATGGAGATGATAAATTGTGTATGCAGGAAAGTAAAACAATCTTTTAGTTCAGTAGGTACAGCAATTGCTACAGCGGGCTCCTGTTTAATGGATCTTAGGCACTGTGTTATTAGTGTTCTTTTTAGTGAAATTTAACTTGAGCAAACTCATAGTTGAGAAAAGTAACATTTTCCCAACTCGTAATGTACTATGGCAACTAAAACAATTGCAAACCAAAGGTTAAAACAAAGATTTCCAGTATGTCTCCATCCCAGAACTATATCATCATTGAGTTAGCACTGTATCACACCCAAACTCCTATGATATTAATGTAAAAGGATATTTCACTATAAGAGGAATTTCAAAAGACTTAAACTGCATTTTTATCAAATCGACTAACATTGAAACAGTGGGAGGATTGCTGGGAGGGTATTTAAGGAAGGGGAGAGAATATGTTGTCCTCCCTCCCAAGCAAGTCAAGACAGAGCATGTTCTGGAATCAGCAAATCTGCGCTGACAACTTAACCTGCACACCACGCAGTGCCTTGGTGGAGAAGCAGCAGTTTCTCAAAAGGAACTGTTGATTCGTCATACTTACAACCATCATTCAGGATTCCAGGAGAATGGATACTGGATGAAATAACAATTGTAGCTTTCATGAGTAATGTCTTTAACATAAAAGCTATATTTTAAATTGATTATGATTTATATTAATAAACGAATTTATTTTAAACAAATAGGGTTCAGGACACAGGACTGTAGAGAGTAGATCAAGACCTACAGCAATGCTCCCAGATGCTCACTGGTGCAAACGGAAGTAGAAAGGCAAGTAGATGAATTACATTAAGTGCTCTGCAACTTCAGCATGTGTTGACATCGGTGGGAGCTGAAGACACACAGCATCCTACAGATCAACACTTTGTCGCCAACTTTTATTCAGTCCCTTTCCCATTATGCAAGCAAGGTATCTACAAGACCATCCTTAAAGTAGTATGTTTGAAAACTTAGCTCTTCATCACAGCTGGGAGTTTACTAAATGTCATATGCATGAAGTCCCTTATAAATGAAAAAAACGGGTATAGCAAATTCCTTTTTGTGTTGAGGGTGAAATAGCATGCCAACTGAATTTACTTCTTGCACGGCTCATGGAATGGCCAGGCAAGATCTGCAATATGTGTCCTTGGGAGAGTAAGAGGCTATTCTTTGGTATGCCTCAATGTGTGCTCTCTGCGCAGAGCTGGAAGGGGTACATGGGAAAGCAAAACTGCGGCTCTGACTCCTTGTTGCACTGCTCTGCAAGGAGAACCTGCAGGGCCAGTAGTTACATAAGTCTAATGAAACTGTTCTGGATTTAAACTACTGTAAGTGGGGGAATGATGACCATATATTTTCTTCTTGTATTGGAAAAAATACAAAAAATAGGAATCTCAGCTGTTTTTAAGTAACCAAAGAATTGAGAAATCATTACAAAAACATAAATGTACATGTCTGAGGTATATACATCAAGACGATGCAGCACTGAAAGCAGAGAATGACATTTTTCATGACCTATCTAATATAAGATGATGCTTTCAAGAAATTGTAATCTAAATAAAGTACATTAATTTATTTCTTACTGATATCTGTATTGTAAAAAACTTTTTTTGTTGTGAAGGAAAATGAATTATTATTTTGGCTACTGAGTGTTTTTTACTAATATTGTTATATACTGCTTTTTGGTAAATGTTATTCTAAATTTAAACTTCCTTGTAAATATCTTATGCGGACTATCTATAAGTATGATATGATTTAAGTTATGCTTGTAAAAACTCCACTTAAAATGAATCTCCATGTGACAGGTAATTGGCTGTGGGCCTGTTTTTTGTTATTGATTTAACTTTATGCCAATGTACACAGGTGTGTTGGCGGGTTTTTCAAGCTTCCAAGGCACCCACATTTGGCAGGACAATAAATTGTTGCATAATAAGATTATTTTCCCCCTTCCGTCTTGAATCTTTTCAGAAGTTGTATTTTAAACCTTTGCAGGTATGTACGTGGGTGAGAGAAAAATACCCAACAATGTTACCATGAGGCATCTTTCGATTTATTGTTTGAGGTGCTCAAGGAAACAGCAACATGTAGATAAGATACCTGCAAATATACATTTGCCAACTGAAGAGAAAAAACAAAATCTTTATACAGATTAGGTTGTTTCTTAGTTTGTTTTTCATGCTATACAAAATTGTACATTATTGGATGAAAGTGGTTGTTTTAGAAAGAAATACACCATTGAAAATATCAGCTGTTCAATGTGCTTTAAGTGCAGATGGCAGATGTGATTTGCCCTTGTGCACAGAGATATCTGCATCACAGACATCCAACTAAGGCCTCGTTTGAAAACTTTGAGCAAAATTCTGGCTCTGTTGAAGTTGACAGGAATTTTGCCATTAACTTCAGTAGGGCCTCATTTACTTCTCAAGTAATAAAACATGTGGCAAGGTATGTATCCTTGAGGAACACACTGGCTAATATGGAGAAAATGAAGAATGCCACATCAGGTTGTAGGTGATATGAATTATCAAGAAAGCAATGACCTTGGAGGAAAAGAGGGGGAAGTATTGCTGTGGGAATGCTTTGTAAAGAGAGGTGGGAGGAGATTTCATAAAAGGACGTGGAAGATTGTTCCAAGCATAGGAGGTAGCATGATTGAACGTGTAAAATCAAGAACAGGAGAAAGCACTTCTACTTTCACAAGAACAAGGAAATGAATGAAGAACGAAAAGTGCTGTATCCAAACTTTGAAGAGTCTGACTTCTGGGAAAAGCTTTATGATGGCTCTTCTTTCACCCAGATGTTTCTCTTGGGCTTAGTTCAAAAGTAAGAAGGATTTGTTTAGCCCCCTCCTAGTTACACATTTGTCCACCGATCTGTGTTTCATAATAACATGTAGTCAGCCATTCCCTCACAAGGAAAAGGACATAGCTGAAAAAGCCAGGCCAACTGAGGAGAGGATTGAAATGTTTTTTCTAAATGATTCAGAGCAGCTGCACTGCACCTAAATGGACAATCCCTCTCCTGGGCCAAGGGCTGATTTTTCACCCTGGCACTTCATTTCATGAGACACAGGATACTCCCAGAAAGTTAATGTAGTGGCAAAATCACAATGACGGCTTTCAAAACACCATGGTATGTTAGTGGTTTCCCACAGAGATCTCAAAGGGCAACCCCTTCTCCAGAGCCAGTGCTAGTTCAGTGGGAGTGTATTAGATAATACTGGTAAATGCATACCTGGGACCTTTAATACGTGCACTGTTGAGGTCTATTTTATTTAATAACTCTAAAGCTATCCTGGGAATTTCTTGAGAAGGAAAGTTCTTGACAAAAGCTGCAGTCGCTCCAAAGGAGCAGCTGTAGGCTGTCCTGTCAAGTTCTGCTGTGAGATGCCTTAGGTTAGAAATCATCGACACCATGGACAAGAAGTCATTTAGATCTGTAACATAAAAGCAGATGAAGCACACTCACTAAAAATCCTTATGAAATATTTATCAAAAGCTCGTTGCTCTGGATGCCTACTAGACACTACCTGAAAATTAAACAACTCTGTTGTTTTTCTTTTTACATACCCAAAGATGTTATTCCATGGTATATGGTGATGGATTAAAAGATATCAAATTAAAAGCTTGTCAGCATTAAGATTTGTTTTAATTTAAAGGAGTACACAAACTGATCAGAAATAACCCCTTTTTTTCTTTGCAAATGTTTACATCTGAAAGGTGCTGATCTGGAAAAATGAGATGCTGCGCATGTACGTGTGTGAAAGATAGGGAAAGTTTGCACTCCTCCAAAGGGCTGTAGAACAAAATTAAAACCAGGTCACTATTTTCAGAGGATTTATTAACCCTGGAAAACAAGGTTGGGAAAAGCAGTTTCACACATGGAAAACCCTCCCAGGTGCTGTTATTACAATGTGGAAGCAGGTACTGCCATGTGTGCTATCACGGACATTAGGAAGCCCCCTCCCCTTTCCCTACACTTTAAAAAAGAAGCAAAACAAAACTCACTTCCTTCAATGTGCACAGGAGAATGTTTGGCATCTGCTACTACTGAGCAGCATTCTTGTAGTGTTTCGCTATCTATCAAATGGCACGCTTGTCCTCTGCCAAGAAAAATACTTGTTCCCAATACTAATCATGCTCCCTGACTACCCTCTAGTGTATATTCTTCCAGGACTGCTATCCATCCGTGCAGCCATTTGAAAGATATTAAAATGATTATGATGAAATCTCTCACTTACTGTGCTGGCAAGAGCTGGGATATGCTCCAGAGTCGATGCGCGCAGTTCCCGGGGAGAAGGGAATGTCTTATGTCTCCCTTTATTGAATTCCTCCATCTAAATGAAAGAAYGTCATGGCGAGGGCTCCACGGGGAGCCACAGTCAGGCCTCTGGTTTGGAGGAAAGATTATCAAGATACAAGCCGTTGGAGGAATGAAAAATAAAAGGATGAAAAATAGCAGTTGGTAGATAGATCCCAGAGCCTCTAGTGGAGGCATGTTTTATCAAAAAAGGGAAAGGTCATTCTAAAATACCTAATGACACTTGAAAGGCAGTAGCTGGGAACTCAGTGAGAAGGGTTTTCTTTCCTACTGTTTTTTCAGTGAGATGGACTCGCTGTATCCACACAGGCCCCAGGTCCTCTGAGAGGGGATGATACAGCTACAGGATGCATCCCCACATGGTTGTGTCCTTCGGGTAGCTCCTAAGACTAAAACTGAGCCTATTCTTTTCAGCCTTTAGAGTTACTGGAAGTAAGAGCAATTTGTTCCTCCGCCTAAGAAATTGCCTTGGATTTGACAAGAAGAAAATTACTTGTTTTTTGGTCAACTTATTGCCATCTCTATCTGCAAATGAAGTGTTCTAATTGTTATTTTGTCTTTCATAGTCCAAGAACTGAATCTCTTTCAGGAATTGCTAAACCTTTTCAGATTTGGGCTCCATCCTACCAAYGAGCTAATTGTGAATGCAGTAACAGGTGCCCTGAGACACTCCTGTAAAATGTGGATGCTGAAAAGTAATCAGAGAGCAGCTAGAAGCATCTCTACATATTGCTATCATGTGCTTTGCAGGCCACAGCTAAACCACCATCATTATGGCGAATTCTTCAGATGTTTGTACAGATATGAGGGTGGGATTCATGTCATTTATCTTTCAACATCTACAAAGTAGATGTCTACAGCTGTGCTAATCACTCTAGGCTCCCTTTATAGTCAAGGGAAAGAAATAAGTGCTTTTAGGGTGCAATTTGCCTGACCTATAATAGACATTTACTTTAGGATGACATGTATCACACCCAAGGTTCCTGTGCCTCACCTGCCGAGGTCCTCACTGACTATACAGACAGCCTGGGGTGACTAGCTTAAATGTATATTATATGCACATTTGTGCACCTCTGCTTAATTAGATGAGAACCACCCACTGTCCCTCACAGAACTGGCTTTAAACATAGGTGGACAAGGCAATTTCTGAGTTTTGCAGACGGCAGAAGGCAATGGAACATCCTCTTTCCGTGGGTGGAAGAAGTGTCTCTGATGTTCATGGGAGAAGTGCTGCCCATCCTGGCCTGCCCAGGGCTGTTGCTGGTGCTGCTGGGGGTGGGCAGGAGGACTGGTTACAGCAACTGTGGCCTCAGTCTCCCCACTGCCCTCCTCCATGCAGCAGGAGCAGCAGGTCTCTCGCAGCCTGGAGTCCCCTCCCCACGGCAGGAACAGGGCTTGCCTGCCTGCCTGCTCTCTTCTCCATCTCCTTCCCCTTCCCATCTCAAATGGCAGCAGTCTGGGAGAGGCCAGTGTGAAAACAGGGGCAGCTGAGGAAGTCAGCAGTGTGGGCTGTGGTGGAAGAGGGCCCAGAAATAGTTTGGGGATACAGGAGGGTGCTTGGACTCCCAGAGGACCAGGGGAGCTGGGGCACTTGGCTGGGGATGTGCTGAGGGATTGGAGAGACATCCCACCCACACCTGCTCCTGAAGTATCAAACGTTCCTGTGCCCCCTTGGCTTTTCCCAGCCCTTCTTTCCCCCTCAGATTCTCCTGAAACTTTCTTCTCACACTCCTTATCCTCACCTTCCCTTCTTTCCAACACTCAACTAACACCTCCAAGCCTTCTTTCCCCACCCACCAACTCACCCTCAAGTATGCAGGGGGTCCCTTCTGGCCTCCTTTCTCCACAGCTCCCCTCCATCTCCTTCAAACACTATTAACCTTGCCCAGGCCCTCCAACATGCACTGGCTCATCCCCCACGTTTATGGCAAAAGTTTATTCTTTGAGCCCCTCCAGATTTGTCATTTCTGGTGTGGCTGGTGACTGGAAAGCAGATGCTGTACCTCAAGAAAAGGCACTTCCATGCTTTCCCCATGGTACAGGCTCCTCGCTCGCTTGCGTGTCCATAGGCTCCTGGGAGCGCTTGGAGGTGGGAGCACCAAGGGCTCAACTCAGTGCTCATGAAAACCTTCTCTTGGACTCACCTGGGACATGGGCCAGACCTGCAAAGAGGGGATGTTCCTGCTGCTGCGGAGTGAAAAGCTACAACTGCGAATTCCTTGGTTATCTGATAGGGAACACCCTTATTAGCCCAAATTTGCTGAAATGTGAATTTCTGGGCGTGGGGCTTTGTTAAGATGGGGTTATGCATAAGCTGCTTTTTGTTGTTGTGAGTGTCCTGGAGATCAAATAGCATCAAGTGGTGTACGGTGGGATGCAGCTGTCTGTGCTGATTTTTATTTTTCCTCTCCTGTGGTTGTGGGGTTTTCAAAGTATAAAACAGGCTTTCAAAGTTTGGATCACCCTCTTTTAGGGGAGCACGTCATATCTTGTGTACAGTTAGAAATCCTAGTAAATAAGCAATAACCCTTGAAACAACCCAAAGACTTCAAGGGAGAACATGGAAATTTCCTCAGAAGCCCAAAATTATGCCCAGAAAAAGCAATTCAGATGAATTATTACTATTATTTTTAATTTAAAATGCACCATGAAGGTTCATAATATTTAATATAGTGGTAGTAGTGCAGTCATGATAGTTTAAGGATATAAGTAGGGCAAGATATATAGGAGGAAGAAATAGATTTTATTAGCCTTATTGATGTATTGGGGAAAGCAGATGAGCTTTAGGCACAGGCTCTTTATGTAAATGGTAAGAGAGAGAATGTGATGCCCAAACAGGGTTAATGGACAGCATAAACGCCAAGGGGCTTGGAGTCAGAGCACACATTCTAGGAGGGCGCTGGGTGGATGCTTGTCTTAGGAGGTTTTGAAAAGGATCAAAAAATTGGTTTGGCTCACCTCTATGTTATAAAGCTGTGAGAGGAAAATAGATTTGGAAAATATTTGGCATTTTGAAAATGTTCCCATCTGAACTTCAATGAAAAGCAGAAATTGTAATGAATTTTTGAATCAATAATGAATAAATACAATGTTTTGCTTTGACAGCTATGGAATATTTCATTGAAGTTTTGATTATTGATATATTTTCCTCTGGATATGCTAACTTACATCTAGGAACAAAGTTATTTTTAAGGGAAAAAGAAAAAAAATCTTAATAAAAATGTCAAAACAAAGAGTTCAAAATAAGAATTCTATTGCAAAAAATTCAGATTTGAAATTTGTTTTTTTTTCCCCAAATAAAATAATGAAATAAAGCAATTTGTAACCAGCGCTCCTACCCACAAGCAGACCCAGCACAGGCACATGTACCACACTCATGACACATGGCTGCCTGATTTGCAGCCACTCTGGTGCTAGTAAATAGTCAACTCCAGATCTTTAGTTACGGGACTGATCTCATGTCAGTGCTGCTACTGCAAATCCCTTCTCCTTTCCTGACCATGTCCACTTGCAGTGCTTTCTCYTGTGCAATTGAACATTTAAGTTTCTTTAGTTTTTTTGTGCTGCATAAGCAACTCCAATGAACTAGAGAACCTGAGCCTTTTCCCCTCTGTTAATACGTGTACCTGATTTTCTAAAATCCTAGATGTTTATTGTACATGTGCAGCCCACTGGTAATCAACCACGGCAATTATGAGAGGTTAGGAATGTCTAAAGAATAAATAATGTTTTATGCTAGGCTTGAGAATAAACGTCCCTCCATTTGCACGTGTTGTTCATCATGACAACTGGTGATGCAGGAGGAAAGGAAGTGGTCTGTCTTGACATTCCTTGAAACATGCTACTGTCTCACAAGACCCTAAAGCTCTGTATACACATAAAAAGAAAGCTAATTGATTACACATTGTTTAAAGAAATTCAGGCCCGATCCTGAAGCCTGAATTCATCACACATTTCAGGCGAGGAATTTTTAGAAGACTTTAAAGAACTTCTGTAAGATGCATGGCATATGTCTGACCTTCTCCTAGCCTTTCTTCCCCCATCACAAAAATTTCTTTGCTATGAACTTTTCTGTCTGCCAGAGGCATCCACTGCTCAAACATCCACAGGAATCATCCATGAGAAAGGAGGCGCTGGGACCACGCAGGCCTTCCTTGCCCTGTGTGGTCAGAGACATTGTCCATCCCAGTCCGATCCCTGTTTGAGTGGCATTTTCAGATGTGGTATATGCTGGCTGATGGCTTCACTGGGAGAAGAGTCCCATCAATGCTGAAACTTTGGGGGATTTTACCCTTGTTGAAAAACAGATGAAGAAAAACAAAATACGAAATCATGAACTTCGAGAGGATTTAAATTTGAGCTGGACTTTTTGATCCAAGTGTAGCTGGACACATGCTAAAAAGACAAATGAGGTTATAGTTAGAAGAATGCTGCTAATTATTATAATAATTATTTTCAAAATGATCTGACAGGTCCTGAAACAGATACATGCAACATCCACAACAAAGATCAGTATTCAAACCACTCACAACCAATTGCTGTCCCCACCATACTCTCTTACACCCTATCACTAGTTTGATATATATTTTCAGACAAGTCTGAGAAGAATATATTTTGAGGGATGCATTAAAAGGAAAACGGTGGTGCAATTCTGGCTGTTGATATAGCCATAAAATATATATTTATACACAGCTTTATATATATAAAATGAAACTCACAGATTACAGTATCTTGCTGAAACTCAGATGCAGTGCATGACATATTATATTTGTGGAAATGGGATCTATAACCTAATGTATTCTTGCATCAAAGAATAATGTCTCATAAATAAATCATTACAGCCTGTCACATCTATGGTTTCACACCATAGTATATAAAATTATGTATTTTGAGATATGGAGGAAGGTGATTATCTAATGTTTCAACAAAAAAAAAATTATCCTGTGCTAATGCATGTGCTGTCTTGGAGGTGTTATTGCCTTACCACACTGTTCATTGTAGACTAATCCATAATATCAAATGAATGACAGCATTTCTGTTTTCAAAAACTGATGCAATTTGTGTGCGGCTTTTCTCTTTCAGTAATTAAGAAATCAAATAAGCCTGAGTGAAACTATTTAAGAGGTTCTAGATATAATTAGAACACCTCATTCTCTCATAACTAATTCCTAATTAAAGTAATTTGTCTTTTTGCCCTTCTTTTCAAGGGTGAAGAGCAAGTAGTGATGAATGCTCAAAATCAGGAAAAGTGAAAATTGCAGTGTGTTGATTTGCGGTGATTGAGCACGTTCCAGTTTTAACAGCCACCTTTGACTGAAATGGTAAATGAATCTCCAGTCTCTGTTTGCTTTGCATATGTGTTGTCTTGAGCTTGACAAACAGTAGAATTTGTCATATAAAATAGTTACTTCAGTCCAGAAAGTCTGAATATAAAAGTTGCTTCTTTTTGCATTAGCACATTTTAAGGGGAAAAAAAGAGAGAATGCACAGGAGAGATAAAAAATCTGAAATTTGTTATATAGGATGAAAATTGTCCTTTTAAAATTTTATTTGCAGCTGTGCCCAGATGATGATGGATTTATCATATGAACCAGGGATTAGTAAACAATGTATACCCTATAAAGAGCAAAACAAGTCCTTGCTCATCACTGCACTTAATTGCACTGGTTATATCAAAGCCATATAAAATTTAATCATCAACCACAAGTAAGACTTTGCTTTACATGTGTGCTTGCTTCCCTGTTTTTCCACCTGTTTAAATGAAAGATTCTTGGAATATCACAATATGTAAATATTGTTTATGATGCAAAAATATGCTCTTTCATCTCTTAGCTGCTTTGATGTCGTGATATATAAAGCTTTTAGTGCCACCACCTACCTGACACACAAAGGTCTTATCTGATTCATAAACATGTGTGCCCAGTGCAAACAGCCTGTATCCAATAGACGATTTTTCTTTTCCTTGTAATGTTTTTTTAACAGGCAGAAAGAGAAGGAAAGTGTAAATGACAGACTCACTCAGGTGAAAAGAATATTTTAAGCATCAAGTAAAGATAAGCCTATTATGGTAGAATAAAAAGATATAGGTCAAAACCGATCCTAAGAGGTTAGTTATATATATAGGCATCTCATAAAATGTGTTTTAAAAGCTGAAACTTTTTTTTAAGAGTTTTGATCCAAGTGGGAAATAAGCAGCAAGATCAGGTGACCTCCTAAGAAATACAAATATCCCTAATTAGTAAGAGAAGAAAGAGAAATGCAGGAAGTAAGGTCAAAGCTAGAAACAGGACAGAGGAAGCTAAGAAGAGAATAAGGTGTAGAGGATATTTAAAATTTGTGGTTGATCGGTAACAGTTTTAAAGGAAAGAGAGCTGTTTATTACATAACTGGAATTTAGAATAGAACATGTCTTATAAATAGCTACTTTTACATGTGAATTCATCACTGATAAAATATGGGGTCAAAGTCTGAGTCTGACACAGGTTGAGTCGCGTGGTGGGGCAGCCGCTGACACCCACTGAAAATGCGACACACACTTTGGGAGAGGTGTGTCCACTTGCCCGCAAAGTTCTTCTGAGCTTTTTAGGGCAAATTCAGCTCCCAGATCCCCAGGGATCCCATAGCCTGTTCTTGCTGGGCATTAGGACATGCAGCCTGTGCACCGAGGGCTGTGACAGCAGATTAGCACAGCTCGGGCTGGCCCCGACAACCCGAGAGCACAATTTGGCCATTTAATGTCAGGTGAACTGCCACCACTGCAAGAACTTCAAGGTGTAATGCTTCCTTTTATTTTCTTCTTCTTTTTCTTCTTCTTCTTCTTCTTCTTTTTCCCTAATTTCCAAGAGCACCCTGGGAAATCCTTTAGTGTTCTTTATTCCTAAGCCCTGGGTTGCTTTGAACACCAGAGGTAATTGTGCGGGTGAACTTCAGAGATTTGAAGGGATCAAACTTGAAAGCCTTTGACTGAAAGTGCAAGCTCCAACTGGAATCCTGTCAGGTGCTGCTAGACAGGACGTGGCGGGGTGATACAGCAGATGGGATCGTTGTAACAAGGACGACCTGAATATAAGGCTCCCTCGCATAGCCTAAGAGGCTGACAAGAACATAACTCTTTGCACTGACAGCCTCACAGTAGACTGTAATAAATTAGGAAGTACTACCCTTTCCAGTCTCTCAACTGACACATGTAATTATGTGACTTGACTAAGGGCATCTGTGGAAGTCTGTGGCAGAGCACGAACAAACCATCCCACAGTCCGCTCTTTGGCACACTCTCATGGACTTCCTCTGAGCATCAGAGCCAAACAGCCAAAGGGAAATGAGCTGCAGGTTCACATGGTTTGTGAAAGCTGTATGTTCCTCTGGCTGGAAAATCCTTGGGAATTCAATAAAAAAAGGAAACAGGGAGGGATGCGCAAATGTTTAATAGGAGTCTATAGACACTTGATTTTAGAARCTGGTAGGATTTAAGAAAGGAGATTGTTACAATGCGTAAGTTTTGTAACAGGGTTATACATTTTTCAAAGTTTACATGACAGACAAAACACTCCAGACGTGTTACCTTTCTCTGCCAGGTTTCATAGATCTTCCCTTTGAGTGCAGGTGAAGCTCCTTGCGCTGTTCTAAGGCAGGGCTGGGTATGTTGTATTTCCATTTCCCATACCCTGCTCATGCCCTATCTGACTGTCATCACCGCTGCAATCCAGGAATACAGAAAAAATGATGAAACATTAAAGCTGGTTAGTTTTTCCAAATTTTCAATGCATTTTTGTGTCAGTCCCTTTGGAAAATAATCCAAAAAAACCAAGAAAGTAATGAGACAATTGTTTTTCTGCATTGGATTTCAAATAACTATAGCTCTAAAAAGAAAATGAAAAAAAAATTTATCTGCAAGTAAAAATATTTGTTTTGATCAAGAAAATCTATCTCAGTAATCATGTACTGTGTCAATACCATCTGCCTTCTTGTGACAATAAATATCACAATAGATAGTTAAAATTTCCTTCCTATAGTGAGAAGCCTGAGAAGTCTTTTTTACTGTATTTTGTTATGTTCTATCCTATCATAAGCTATTTGTTTACACAGTTATGTTTTGGTTTGTGACTCTCGAAGTCCCTTCTCTWCACTTTGGAGACTTTTCTAGCTTCTGAACATCTGCCAACGTCCTGTAACCTTTCTGCTCTAAACACAACAGATGCTGCCAGTCTCTTTTGGCCTGAAACTTCTTGCTTCTTAACTGATGAGTGCAAGAATCACTTCCCTGCTCACTTTGATGAACCTCAACAGGGTTCTTGGTGCTTGGCTGATCTTCCAGCTTCTGTCTAGGAGGTAGAAGTGTGAATGCAAATGCCCTGAAGGGATTCAGACCAAATCCAGGTCAGATCTGCCACTTCCAGCCCTCCTGCCTGTGTGAACCCACAGGTTACATCCTTTCACCCTTAATATTCAATAAGTGGTAATGGTCTGGGGGAAACTAGTGCAAGGACTCGTGTTCCTGACTGATGCTTGTTGCCATCCATCTCTCTTCCAGCCTATCCATTTCAGCCACTGTGCATAATGAAGAGGTGTATAAAACTGGCTAGCACAGATGGGTACTGTACTATGGCGAGAAATATCAGAGCAACTCTCTTCTAACTGTTCTGAGTGCTAGTGAGACAGGCAGAGCTGCAGCCTTGGAAACATGTGAACAAAAGTTCAAAGATTGCCACGTCCTAGCTTTCTCAGTGACTAGTCAAGAGCAGCTCTTGGTGGCTGAGCAGCTGGTGACAGCTGAGTCTATGCGAGCCCGGTAGGAAAAGAGAAATTAGGCAAAATATGTTTCTGTTCTGCAGCTGGGGTACATAATTTGCTGTTGAGACAAAGGACAATCATCCAGCCAATGGTCCATTTTTTTCACCTGTAGGCTTGCTGAATTGTCATGATAATGGCAGTAACATACTCTCATTTGCTCTTTTCCTTGGGAACTATTTGCATCCTTTCATCTGCATCCAGTTCTTATGTATGGACAAGGGCCACGTCTTGCTCCAAAGCGTGGGGTGTGGACGGTTCCTCCCTGAGTATCTCCTGTGCCAGAAAAGGCAAGCTCTGCAGTTCGAGAAATACTTTTCTAGCCAGGACACAATGAGACCCATTCAGACTACTCACTTTCTTGATATGATTAACCATATAATTATGGAATTAAGACTCTTTGTAAAGCACATATTATTATTAATGATAATTTGTACTACAGCAGTGCCTAGAGGAAGGGATGCCTTGTATGAGGTACATAGAAAAATATAGTACTCCATAATCTGAAGTTCAGTTTCAGATTCAACTACAAATGTACAAAGCCAAAGAGAAAGGAGTAGAAAGGACAAGCACAACAGTGTGAAATGAGGCTTTGAAAAGAAAGAATTGCTCAGGACCACAGAAGCTGATCCACAGTAGATCCAGGAGTTAAACATACATTTCGTGAATCCCACTGTAGCATACTAACCACTATATTCTCTTTCCTCCCTTGCTATCATTTTGCTATGTAAAATAACGCCCAATTCCTGACCATACATACAGCACACTGACCCACTGTGTTTTGGAGAATTTCTGCCATGCAGGAAAGAAATGTTCAGATCTCTAAACAACAGTATAAACAAAGCCCATACGCACTTAGATTTTCTTCTGCCAAGATTAAAATAGAAACTTATTGTCTACATTTTTCAAATTTTTGTGACATTAGCTAATGTCACTGCTAATGTCAATGTACCAAGATACCTTGGTGCCAACTGCACAGCCAGGACTGGTATTGCAAAGCAACTAATGATGTACCGCAGTCTCAAAGGGATCAGTGCTGTCAGGCACTTGTGAAGAACAAGGAATAATTTGTACTTTGCATTTGAGCCTTTCATTCCTGTGCAAAAGGCTGCCTAACTGGAATGAGATGCACACCATGAGCTCAACACTTCTTTCAAATTCCAAACATACTTCACTAACTCCACTTATTATGAAAATCATGATTTTTATCACTCAAGAGCACTAACAAATCAGTGGAGAAGAATGTAAGAAAATTCTATGGCTGAGGATCCTGTCCCTGTTCATAGGAAGTTAAAACGAAACTATTGTAAGTGGAGCAGAGATGTTTAGCAGTCCCTGTATGCTAACAAAGAAAATATATTTTGTTTATCATCTTGATTAAAAGAACAGGTCAATGCTGATTGATTTGTGAGATAAAATACTAATTTCTGCCATTGCACCTAACTATTATGACCACTGGGTGCTACATTACTACAGCGAAATGATAGGAATTTTACACCGTTAAATCTTTAATTTGACTGTCTCTAACACATCCATCTCCAATACAGCAAACTACTCTGCAATTGGCAACAAAACTGCAGACACACAAACACCACGGAGAAGGGAAACTGAGGCCTTCTCCATAAAATATGAGGAAAGGACACCTGAACTGCAAAGATGCTCTCTTTTAGTGCTGAAAGGGTTAGGGTTCACTGTCTTCATTAAATTACTTACTATGGTGGCTCATTCAGGCTTGGTGCTTAGCACAGGACCAAATATCAACAGAAGGAGGAACAATTCAGATTAGCTGCTCCCCAGGGCTGTGGACCCCGGCACCCTAGGCATTCGATGAAGGAAGGTAGCATGGCTTTTGCGCTATATGTGCACAGCAAACAGATAACATGAGTACAGTTCTTGCATCTTTGCTGATTGTATGTGAGCCAAAGTCTGGCTTTTCTGAATAGCAGGTCTTACAATTTGCTCCTTGATATCTTGGACTGAAATGCCACAAGGGGTTCATAATTCCATTTTAGATGTTACAAGAGGCAATCTAACCACAGTCCTTTCCTTCTGCATATATATTTTTCATACTACAGTAGCCCCTGAAGCTTCAGTCAAGACTGGACCAGTTCTTGCTCCTTCTCCCAAACTATGGTCTGGAGCATATCTGTCTGCTCTGCGGATGCATGGAGAAAAGAGAGAAGGAAGTTGCCAGGCACAGCAGAAGTCTTTGTTCTTTGCTGTGGAAGAACTGCTCTCTCCATGCTCTTTCATGGCCCTGTGCTCTGTCCAGCTACATTGGGAGGATGTCATGCAGCTGGAAAACAAAGTTTTCAAAACTTCCCTCTTGCTTTTCTTAAAATGAAGTAATTTTTCCTTTTTCTTCTGTTATTTGGGTTCTGGAGGGATGAATGATGGTGTCCATGGGAAACACAGCATGAGGTGATGGTAAAAAAAGAAAATTCCACAAAATGGGAAAGCAGCCAAGCTTAGAAAGAGGAATTTCTATAAAACAATTAAATGGAGAGGGGACAAAACTGAAAATAATTTTGACTGTTGCAAACTCCTACGGTTTCCTTCCTGGAAAAAGGACAAACACTAGAGACATCACCTTCAGATCCAGAACATTACACAGATTCACCATTCACTCCTCACCATGAAGTAACCTGTAAGAAGAAATATAATCACTTATCATCCAACCATGTCAAAGGAACAAAACCATATGACTTACCAGTTCTGTATTGTGTTTTCCTTTCAAGCAGCGAAATGATTTTCCTCACCTGACAGCTTTGCCTAGTTTATTCATTGTAAGTTTGTGCTTTTCCAGTATGATGCTTTTCAGTGGCCCTCATTTTTATGTTCATATTATAAGGAATTGGTATCCACTGATCCCAGCAACACTCAATATTTCTTTAATACACTCAATGTGCTGGGACATTTGGGCCCAGACTTGGATTCTCTTGTAATTCCATTTTCCATTGAAACAATATCATTGGATTGTTCCTTTGCAGTGCTTGGGCACTCCAAAAAACCCAACATGCACCTTTTGTTAGATTAATAATGTGAGTTTGCCCTCGCACAGGAAGGTTTGAGGGCTTTTCACAAACATGAATGAACTTAGTCCCTTGAAAATAACAATATTGTTTTTACTGCTCACCTTAGCAGTGGAAGATGTATTTTCAGAGCCCATACTTGCACACTTAACTTCCAGTCTCATTTTTCATTACTGCAGACATGCTTATGATACTGATGGATACTTATGATACTGGCCTGAACAGGGCCAGGTGAAAAGATGATTATTTGTTGCAATCATCACAAGTGACTGCTCAGTCTTGGCCAATGTGAATGCAAAGAAATGTATATATTTGCATAGATAATGTATAATTTTAATGAGGGACCTTTAACCTGGCCTCTGCAGAGGATCTCACTTCTAACCCTCTTTACTGGCTTTCTTTGCACAAAAATGGCAGAGCAAAAATGGGTGTTGGTTTCGTTGTTAGGGCAGTCTTGGCTCTTTGTAATGTTTCGCCCTGTGAAATCACTTTGGTTCTTGTTAATACTTTTTGTTTGTTTTTGTGAGGCACTTAGAAAGCCTTGGCAGATAAGCTGCATATAAATAAAACATGTTCTTATTTTAAAACTATTTGGAATAGGAGAGAATTCCAATTAGCTGGTGACGGAGTATTCTTACGGAATGACCTTATCTCTTTGAAACCTTTAACTCATGTGTTACTGCATTTAACCTGCAGCTCTGTCAACTTTTATGGCAGCATAGCAATGGCACAGGGTGTGTTATCGCAGGGGTGACGGGGGACGGGCCGGGTAACGCCGCAGGTGCATGTGCTGCTCGTGGCAGTCACACCTGCGGAGCTGCCGCACTCTGGCAAGAAACACCGCTTTCTCCAAGATCAATAAATCATGCCAACCTTCCAAATGCAAATTTTCAAAAGGGTGAAATCATGATTTGTGTTCCGGATATTTATCTTGCTCTTCCTGATGCTTTCCGCAAACCTCCTTTTGAAGGGGAGTAGAAGGTGGCAAATGATTTTTGCCATAATTAGAACTAATTGACTGCTAACAGGGTTTTGGACTTGTGTCAGGCCTAATCTTGCACTATTTGGAAGCAGTAGGACTGAGTCTGACTGCAGTTAGACCAATATAAACCCAATTCAATATAAATCCGAACGAGCTGGTCCCATGAGGAGTGAAAAACCTGCAACTTCTCATGATTGCAACATAAGTGGTGAGCTCTCAAACCTCCAAGGTGACAAACGCTCGTTACTCCACATCCAAGCCACCAGCACTCAGGACAGGATAGGTCGGCCACCTCTTTGTGCCCCCGTGCAATAGCAGACGTGAGTTCTGCATGCCCCCTCTCTGCTCGGCAAAGTGGCGATGTGGCCTCTGCTGTCCCCGAGGCTGGGCTGAAACCTCTGAAGTTTGCAGCGAAACATGCTGCGTCAGGCACAACCAGGCTGGCCCCACATAAAGTCAATACTTGTATGAAAACAAATAAAATCTCAGAGTACGAGGCAGAGGCTAAAGAATGCCTTTACCTCTTTCCTTCAAGCAACTATTTCGTTAACTTGAAAGACTGCAAGGGTGATCCTACTCCATTCTTACTCTACAGGTCAAATACTTGTCATAGGAGACACCCTAGTTAATAATAAACTAAAAATTAATAGATTAGATAACTATTACATGCTTTTAGTGCCAATTAATTTAATAGTTGTTTTTTTTTTTACAAGGTAGGTGAATATAGAAGCACAGTTTACTGTGTCTTTGTGCGCTCTCGGATAGGTCTTTTGTGCTACAATTACCACCAATTGATTGGGCTGACACATGTAATCCCCTTTGGATCGCCTAACGATATGATGTCAGTAAGAAGTCCTTCAAACAGGGCTATTAAAAAGCACATTAAACATGCTTCTTATTGTAAGCTTTATGCTAGCTTATGCTAGAATAACAATGATACGGTGGTATTTGTTTGAAAATGAAAGGATTATATGGTCTTTGTAAAATGAGGAATTTAGCATTGGGGAGGGGCAGTGAGATGGTGATTTATTTTTTGTTTATGTTCCTCTGAATCCTTTGATATGTCAACTTCTGTCACTAACCATTAGGCCACTTGTAATTTCTTGTATTAGCGAAGATGAAATACATACTGCCTCAAATAATTTATGTCAAACATTGAAGGGCATAGATGGCGGTGCTTATTGTGAGATTATAATGAGAATTGAACTGGGGTCTTCAGAAATCCGTAGGTAATTTATTGTTAAAGAGCACACATGAATCATTCTACCCTTTAATTGTCATGTGGATCGCCTTGCTTTCAGCTTGTGCTGGAAACGAATTGCAAATAGTGATACCTCAGAAGAGAAGTTTCACCACGACCCTTTGTATTTATTAATATTGCTTCAAGAATGCCATGCTTTCTCTTGGGTCAGATTCTGGTGTGGAAGTGAGAGGAAGGCTTTAAAACTTGTATTGCTTTTCATGAAGAAGAAAAACACAGAGCAGTAGCTTATGTATACCKTACAAATATGGAATGAAGGTTGGTAGGATTTGTGGTATTTAACAAAACTGCACCAATAAATGACAGCATTTTACAACAGGATTTGACACCGTGCACTGTGAAATGAAATTAAGTAATTTTCGAGATTTCTCTGTAATGCACCAACATCCTCAACCTTCCTCTTTCCTCTGATCTCTTTCATGTTATAACACCAAGGTAACACTCGAAATGGTTAGCCAACTGCTGTGCACGTGCTACATAGACATGCTTTGTTAGCTCATGGTGCTTTTCACAAAGAGAGAAATTTCATTGTTAGCTTGAATATTGTTGTGGAATGTGTTCTTTGGAAAATCAAAGCTACCAGAAAATTGATATAAATTATTTGCAGGGTCTGGTTTTCCTTCTGCTTTAATATCACGTAATCAAAGGCCAGATTACTCAAAATTACTCATCTTGAGTACTTCAGTATAGTATTCACAGCACTCCTCTGTGACTACTTCATAATTTCTCATAATGCAAGACTTAGGGCGTATGCAGTGAAACTATGAAGCTGCAGCCTTAAGACATAGAAAGATTTTTTTTTTGTAGGATGGATGGTTACATTATGGTACACCTTGACAAAGAAATTTGTGGCAGCCAAAAGGATAAATGGATAAATAAAGAGAAGTTAATAAATTAATGAAGGATAGATTCACTGGTGACTATTAAACATGATGGTCGGATATGATAATCATTTCAAGAAGTCCCTAAACTAGAATGATTGGGAGGAGGAATTATGTTGGGAAAGGAGAACTCTGTATTTGATCTGTCTTATACTCTTTCCCTATGGACCACCACCAAAGATTGGGCTAGACTGGTTTGACCCAGTATGGCAGATCTTACACTGCATTTGATATCACAGAAAACTTGCAAGGAGTTATTTTGAATAAAAAGGTGTTTTTTTCTGTGCTTAATGGTAATAATAAAATATTAAATAAATACATATTAAATATAAAAGAATGAAAAAACAACATAATCAAATAATGTTTAGTATGTCATATAATGCTATCTATACCTTAACTGGTATACTTTAGGTACACTCTGTCCATATGCTACTCTGCTCTGAGACCACTACATGTGATGAACATAGTAAATGGGGACTGTCAGGGGATTGACTTTGGAAGTGAAATCTAGTGTTGTTTGGAGTGGTAGCATGGATTTGAAGCAAATCTTCTGTTTGTCACTATGCACTGATTGCTGTTCAAGTTCACATCGTGATTTTGTTATGTGCCAGACATTTCTTTCAGAGAAAAGGAACCAGCAGCTCTGCTTCCCATGTGCCTCCAACGTGCTCCAACCCCCAGTGGGGATGTAAAGGTCCGAACCAATGACTAATCCTTCAGACAGTTTCAAGCCACCTGTGTGGTGGAGTTCAGATCATAGGATCATGCTAAATCTAGACTGAAGCAAATTTCCCAGACTGCAGGTATGCTGTAGACAGAAAGGCCCAGTTCTGTTTCCGTATACTGATTCATTCCTAAGAATTCACACCAAATTATATGTTAACACAGATACAGCCTAACAACCTCATCAGCTGCTTAAATCCAAAAACTGGACCCCACAAACCCTGCACAGCTACTACCTAACCATGCAAGTGATTGAAGGCAGTAGACACCTAAAGTTCAGCTTCTGGGCATGTCAGAAACATCTTGGTCTTGATGGTGACATCTAGCAAGACATCTAATTCATACATGAGCACAAGGCTGTCCTCCCTGCAAAGCTCACCCCTAGAACATAGCCACTTCATCAAGATTTATGCAAGGCACAACTAAAGGAAAAGGTAGCACTGACCTTCCTACCCAAAACTTCAAGGACTGCAAGGCTCACTTAAAGTGTGCAAAAAACAAAGCACAAATCGCTCTGCTAGGACGTAAGTCTCTGCAGAATCATAAAGGTGAAGGGTCAAAACAGGAAATAAGAAACCATGGTTGGGAGGAAACTCTGGAGGTCCATAGTCCAATCTCCCATTTGAAGCAGGACTATTGCCAGCTGTGGAAAACATCAGCCATGACTTTACCTGAGTCTTAAAAACCTCCAAGGGCAGAGTTTCCATAACCTCCCTGGGTACTTGCTCCAGTGCTGTGCACCATCCAAGTATGTTTGTTTTTCCTAATGTCCAACGTAAATATCCCAAGCTGCAGTCTGTGGGCCCTGCCCCTTGTTATACTGTCCAGCATCATTAAGGAGAGTTTGGCTCTGTCATTTTTTGTAACTCCTTTTCAAGTAGATGTAGATTGCTATCATATTAGCCCTTATCATCCTCTTTGCCAGATTAAACATAGCCCAGCTCCTTTAGCCTCTCCTTGCGAGTCATGTGCTTTTGGCCCTTGACCATCTTGTAAGCCCTCTGCTCAACTTTCTCTGGGATTTCCACCTCTTTTTTGAACTGTACCTAAGCTCGTGGTTCTATATAAATGTGCATGCAGTGCTTCCCACAGCACTGTAGTGGAGTATTGCACGTCTTTTGCACAGGTCTGTGCCATGTGAGGGCAATTCGTAATTGTTAATTGGGAACCCTGTGTTTACTAGAGATTAAAGGAGCAAAAATTAGGGCTCAGAAAAGTGTCTATTTAAATCCAAATGAAATCACACCAGACTCACTTTTTATGATTTGTGACAGGAGTGAAAATAAAGCTGACTTTTTCTGCCCTTGGTAAAATGAGTGACTATGGTGCATAATGCTAAGGGGTCACCTTTACTATCACTGGCTTTATGTCCATAATACTTTATGATTTTACTCTTTAAAACACTTACCTTTTGGCAGTGTACCTAACCTGCATAAGTAGCTGTTATTCCAAGAGCTGACACATTTGCTGACTGAGCCAACAGTTGCGTGACACTGATGAACTACAAAAAGGCAAAATAAGCACCTGTGGTCGCTGTTCTGTTTCAGCCTTGGCAAATAGATGTGCTGGGATCCTTAGCTGGCACTTGTGGGTGTTGTTACGAAGCTGTTCGAATGCCATTATACTAAAGCAGCTTACGGAGGTTTACTTGCTGTGTGTTAGAGTTCGGTCTCAAGCATATGCTATTTGTAGCAGAATCTGAAATAGTTTCTATCTGTAATTAACTGACAGGCCTGAGTAGGCAGTCACTGTGTTGTAGCAATTTGTAATGGGAATATTTGGTAAAAAGCTGCCCTGGATCAATAAGTATCTTCACCATTGCTCTTACGTCCACTTCACAGACAAAATAATGTTACATTATTCTAAAGTAATAAAATCCTTGTCAGAAAGGAATCCTCCCCTGAGTAAATAAATTGGGGGAAGTGGCAAAGATCCTCCATGTCCTTTGCTGTCTGTGTGTGGGTAGCATACCTAAATCATCTTTAGCAAAAGATACATCTTAGCTTCCTGGGAGCACAAGGGGAAACCCTTGTGGCCCTGCTCTAATAGCTCAGACCCAGCTGAGGTCAGTGGTGTGTCTGTCTGTAACTAAAAACAAGATTTCTAGGAGAACAAAATGACTGCTCAAATGCTTAGTGCAGGTTAGTCACCATCACTTTTATTTCAAAAAGGTGAAGATCTGATAAACAAGGTGAGGAAGGGACATCTTCCACCAGCAGAAAGTCAGAGCTGTCACCAACAGATGCACAACCTGCACCTAGCACAGAAAGAAATAAAATTCTGTCGCTTGAGAAAGCCCCGTGGCATCAAAAGCAGTGTTGTTCGGTGCTGCCTGTTTGTGATTCTTGTTGGAAACATTTCCCTGCTTCTGTCCGGGGACACGCAGAGGTGCACTGAGGTGGTGCACTGACCCACCTCGGCTCCCGTGAAGGACGGTGGGTGTGGGGGGCGCTCAGCCCCTGCTCGAGACGAGYGCGGAGGGAGGTGTGAAGCATTGCTTCTTGCCAGCCCTCCGCACGGAGATGGCATCTCAGGCGGCATGGCAGAAAGGGTTTTCTGAGGGAGACAATTAATCTCCGTGATTTAATTGAAGACTTGCGAGGGGGGGGAAAGACAGGATAAATCCTTAATAAAGAGGACCGGAAATTACTTATACAAAGTAGGGGAGCGATTCAGGTGCCAAAACATAAGCATGTAGAGTCATTTTCAATGCCTGAGGCCACTCGAGGCATCCACAGAGGACTGGCAGATATGACACATGATCTATGAAAGACCTACTCCCTTCTGGAGCAGCAGCTGGGGGCCAGATGCGATACCCTAAGGCATCTAAAATGGCACTAGACACGTATGTTTAGGCAGCTGAATCCCACCCTGTGCTTCCAGACTTGTAATGAATAAACCTCTTTTTAATTGTCTCGGACTCAAATCCTGGGTTCTTGAGGTGCTTTCCCTAGGGCTCAGCAGCATGCAGTAGCAGCAAATTTCATTGGTTTAACTTGCATAGAGTTGTTACAGTCCTTTGTTATGTATTTTAAAATTGGTTTTAGGCTATAAAATCATGAAGCAGTTTCTGCTTTCATAGGCTGCACACATAATCCAGGTGAGACCAAAGGGTTTTTCTCACCACAAGATGTTGATGTGATTACTCCAAATCCTGTCTCCTTTGAATACCTATTCTGTCACAGCTTCTCATTAGGTGCCTGTTGTCAAACAGCCAGTTTTGCTCTGAATGATCCTGGAGAATATATATATCCCTGCTGTAGTCATTCTCTCAGGTAGTTAAACTAAAGGTAAGAACTTGTAGGAATGGTCTTATTTTCCATTGGACTCTTTGATTCCCTGTTCAGTTTAGAAGGACTTTGAGTGAGGAAGAAGTCTGGCTATTGCTAACGCCACACGTGGGAAAGAAGAGGAGGGAGGAACCACATGACTTGTCACTTGTTAACTCCATGCTGTGAGGAGGGAAACATTGCTCCCATTTGTACTAGGTGGTACATCCTTATGGAGAGGTTATAAGGATCCAAAAGAGAGGAAAGTTTTGCAGGGAGGGCATGTTTTACCCTTTACTTTCTGGGGGAAGGTGATGACTCTGGCATTGCTCGAACTCAAATGCCCAATGACAGCTCCTGCATTTGAGGCTTTGGAGGTGAGGAAGGGACTAAAATGTTTTCCCGTTTGCTAGTTTAACACATTAGTATATATGTAGATAGGTAGAGCATGATGCTTTGTTTTATTTTATTTTTTTTTAACTCTTGCTGGGGCAGCTTCTTAATGTGATGTTACCATCCAGCAAAGCTGGATGGAAGATAAGTTGTGAGATGGTGTCAGCAGTTATACCATGCTGGATACATGTCTCAGCTTCTAGGAGGAAGGTCAGGAAGATGAGCTAGGAATGGAGGAGAGAAGAGGGAGGGAGAAAGAAAGAGTTAGAGTAAAACTGCCGAGGTTAAAAGGACTGGTCTCAGCTGCCTGCCGATGTTAGAAGTGGGGATATGGACACATTTGTCATATGCTGTGCCGCATTGCAGTAGAAAGCTAATGACCACATGTGAATTTTGGAATCTGGTTTTCAGTAAGCATGTACAAGTGTCAAGGAGCATGAGAGAGCAGAAATATGTACAATGCCCTTGCTCTCCACTTTTCTCTGTATCTGAATTTGCCTTTCTGATGAGCACAGTCTGAACGGTGAGTTGTGCATGGGATTAAATCTCAAGGTTGTTGTATATGAAACCCCTATCAAAGATGTTAAGAACTTCTGCCAAGGAGCTTCAGAAAGAGCAGCAGACAACTGCTAGGAGCAAGCACTTAATACATCATCAAACATACTTGCAAGCAGTTTGAGGAGTGCTTCGGGTTAGCTTATTGAACATATGAAAATAGAAGACAGTAAACCTATTGATACCCTTTCAAAATGTTTACGTGTTGCTGTATCCTTTGATATACATTCTCCTCCGATTTTATTGCAGAGTTTGTTCACACATTGCACTAGATTTCTCCAGAGCCTAAGGAAAATGAAATCCAGATGCCTCCAAACTTCCACAAGGCAGCAGCAGTGCAGGAGCCCTTGTAGACAGCGGCAGTTGCAGTTGCTGAGCCTACAACTGATAACCTCCTTGGTTGCGAGTGGAGCAGTGAATGTGAAGTTTAACATGGCACTGGAGCTTAGACAGTCTTCACAGCAGACATATGTCGAACTGCTTTGTTACTTAGGCACCAAATTGAAGGACTGCCTCTAACTCCTATTTATAACCATTTCTCTGAGAGCTTTGATGGACTCAGCTCTCAAGACAGTGAATATATAAGTGCAAGATTGCTTGCCCTCATTGGCAAATGACAGTAAAGCTCCAGAAAGAATTACAGCACATCCCCTATGCACCGTACCACCTCCTCTAGAGATCTGTAGATCTAGCAAAAGGCAAGCTGTGGCTTCATGATTTCTTTAAGCAAAACTCTGTATGGGTTGTTGCTGAAAGGTGTGATTTTGCCTTCTTCTTCTTCCAGACATGAATTTCTGCTGCCTCCACTGTGCCTGTGCTCATGGGAGCCCACGGTGGGGCTGAAAGTTACCTCCCTCCCCAAGCTGTGTTTAGGGGACTCATCTGGCTCACCACTTGTCTGCATGAATGCTAGTCCTCACACAGTGGGAGCACCCAGCAGGAGCTAAGCGAGAGGCGAAGGAAGGATGCCTCTTGTGACAGCAACCTCCAATTAGATCTGCTTAAAACAACTTCAATGCTCCAGCCTCAGCTGCTTTGCCCTGCTCTCAGTGCATGTGCAAAGCATCCTAACTGTGTTTGCTCCCTCATTCTTCTCACTCTCTTTGGACTTTTAAAGTTGTTTTTATAACAAAAAAATGCTGCAGTATAAGCCTAAGGGCTACACAGCACATAAATGTGCTCTGGCTTTATGCATGTGATTTTTTTGGTGTTGCACTTCTCAGTTTGCTTTGACACACAGCCTTAAAGAGCTAGAGGGAAAGTCTCTTGGTTGCATGACTTGGTTAAGTCATTCTGTCGCCTTCCATGGACTTGGCACCTGATCCTACATGACTCGCTGATCACATTTGATTGTTGTCTGTGTGTCTGGTACTGCACAGCCAATATTTTGCCCACAAAGCAGGGAGGGTGGAAATAATCAGGCCATTGAATTCTGCTGCATGTACAACCTCACACTCTCATTTCATCCCTTGGGATGCTGTCCCACTCTTGCTTGGTGGCTAGTTAACACAAGTGGTCTGGATGAAATCACCATTTCAGGACTAGTGTGGGAAACTGGGAGGCTGAACTGAGAGAAGTTACCCGTTACCCTCTCTAAGGCCCCACTGTTGACTACTATCTGTAACACTATTTTGRGGCTGTTGGAAATCTGGTCTACCCAGCAGAGCAGCTATGATACCTTTATGGCTTCTCACTTACTTGAACTTTTCTTTTACCAGACCTATTAGTAGACTGGAACTTCAGTGGTTTTAATTGTTTGACCTTTAGGGACATTATCTGCGAAGCTGATCTTTATGATCACACAAGAAGGGCATGTCAGCTTTATGAATATTCTGAAATTACCCTGCTTTATTCTCTCTTCATTAAGATTTTACCTACTCCAAATTAACCCCCCTATTACTAAAAGAACATAAAGCTCATTATAATTGCAAAATTTTGGGTCTGGGCTTGCTGAACAAGTTCTTTTTAGTTTCTTTAATGGTTTTGTATTTTTTCTCTTACCCATACAGTAGTGGAGCCTGCTAAGTTTTAGCCTTAAGCGAAATCTGCCAGCAGCAATGCTCTGTCTACGCTCTATATCTCCGGGGGTGTTCTGCCTGCAAATGATCTTATTGACAGCAGATCTATTAATAGGCCCATAAGCACAGAGGGGGCTAGTTCAGAGCACATGTAAGTTTGAGATCAGCCATTGAGAAGAGTGGTGCAAGTTGGCTCTTCTTCCTAAGACAACGAGTGCCTTAATGGCAGCCAGCAGTGCCGTTGTCATGTCATCCATCAGCTGCCTTCTGTACCTTTTAGCTGAACCCATGAATTAAGCAGCTGTGGTTAAAAAGCAATAAAATTAAAAGTTGTAATGGGGAGTCATTGACAAAAGGGTTACAATGCACTGGCCATATATCTTTTAACTAGCTAAATATAACCATAGGTTTCCATAAGTTCAAAGAGTGGTGGCCTGGAGATGAATACAACTGTTCCAACTGCGTCCTGGGCTAGGAGCCAGAAGATTGTTAAAACACCTTAGAACATGCTTATTCCCTCTTAGAACATTTCTTGGTACTTGCTCTATTAGTATGGATTTTATTTCCCCACCAAACGAGTTCTCTGCCTTTGAACCATAAACAATAATGGCACATCTGTCTCTAGGCTGCTGTACTTTGAAAACCAATGCTAAGGACACAGAGGGGTAGATTTTCAAAGCGTTGCGTGGGAGTTTGTACCAGGAGTCTAGCCAAATATTTTTCACTCATACTCATCCCTGAGCCTAACCTTTCCTCACTTGTTAGAAAGGCTCTGTTTGCTCTGCCCACATGGGGACATTTCAGAGATCTTTTACCTCCAGGGACAGAGCTTCAGCTGGTCAGAAAAGCCTATAAATAGGGTTTTACTGATGACCTTTCAAATCTAGCGATGGATCTTTTCTCTGATCTTCTTTTATTTTACCTTTCTGAGTTTATCTGTGATTGTGTGTGATTATTAATTTCTGTTGAATTATTTACCATCAGGCCATGATGCTTCTAAAACGTCTGGTAACACTTAGACAGGTGGTGTGAAGTGATTGCTGCCTAATATGTTGTTCAAAACTGTGTCGATGATGATGGTATCCACCTGTTTTCTGTGCCTCAAAGTTAGACGGCAGGCTCACTGGAAGCAGCGCATTTTGTGCTGCATGTTCACGTGCAGAATGAGCCCTGTTTTCTGCTGCCACTGTGATAAAGCAGCAGATAAGTTAATAAATAAGAACAGCCCCCATGCGTATTGCATACTACTGCCATGGTCTCCTTGGTTGTGTAAATCAGCCCAGCTCCATCACGGCTTCCTGTGCATGAAGGAGCTACCTCTAAGACTGCTTCCTTACACCTTGGCCTAAGAGAAACAAAATGTAACCCTCCAGTAGCCTGAATAGCCTGAAAATGGGAACATGGGCAGCTTTCAATTMTTGAGATTGGTCAAGCTACTCAGAATGATTCTGTTTTTAGATTTTTTTTTTTTACTTTTTATGAATTACCTCTGATAAGATGAATATATTTTTGAAGAGACTTTTATCGTTATTCCGTATGACTTGGCTTACTGTGCGGTAAATGCATCTCAGTCCCCAGGTCTGTGTATTTTTATGGAAGGACTTTGCTCTACTGTGGAAATTTCCCCTTTCAAAGATAGTYTTACAGTGTTTCTTCGCAGACGCAACATATGGATATTTGCTGTATCACAACAAACTTTCCTTCCAGTTACTACTGTTCCAAGGCTTATTTGATTCTGCAGCACTTCTTGCCATGGGGGTGTTATCATTTTTCACAGTTGAGAATCTCCTTTGATGAAGTTAGCTCAAAGTTCTGTCTTTGGGTGGTTTCCCAGGAAAAACCTTTTGGCTACTAGCAATTTTCCATTTAAAAATGTTTGCCAGTTGAATTCAATTAGTGTCCTTGGAAACTTCTCATCTTTAAAGATACCATCATCCTAGGATTTTCACTGCTGGTTCTCAGGCACCTTTCTGTATTATCAAAGGCTGAGGCCTATAGAAGCCTTATATTGAAATCCTGCTCCACTGTGACTTTACCCAGGATTTCCTTTCTCAAAGAGACACAATAATGTGAGGAAAGGAATACTTATGGATCAGCAAGCTGGTTAGGGTGGGAATGGATGAATCCTTGCAAGGTATTTTCATGCCAGTGGAAATCTCTGGAGACAGGAATATAAATTGCATGGCTTGCCAGTGGTGTGACTTGGTGCAATTGTATCACGCTGCTGTAAGTCTTCTACTGAGGAAACAGACGCTTTTGAGAATAGTCTTTGGCATGAATAAAAAAACCCTAAATCCAAGCACTTACAAAGTTCACTCATGAACTGGACCGAACAGGATATGATTGCTTTGATTGCCATATACACTCTCACAACCTGCATGTCATCTCCTTGAAATCAGAGAAACAAAGTCCCATTTAAATCTTTGTGTTGACTCCCATTTCCTCAGAGGTTTCCACATAGCAGCACAAGAGTCCTGTATGCATGGCTGATGATATAAGATGGCTTAAACTTTTATGCGCTGTTCCAGTCATTTATTCTCACAACATTCCCGAATAGATTCTTCTATTTTTTGAGTAATACACACATCTATCACTAAAATGTAAGAATGGATAATGAGCAGGCCTTCAAATGGCATCATAACCTCCATTTGCTGATGTGAGAACTCATTACATCTGCCTGTTATTAAATAAGTCTCATAACAATATTTTAATATAATTAAAGATGCTGCATCTTATCTGGTAAGAACTCTGGAAATTAATCTGGACAGGCCATTAATGTACTGGGAAAGGAAGGCATGTGAATCTTTTTTTTTATTATTAGTTTCTTTCTTTGCTACTGGTTGTATCAGTGCCTTATCAGTTAAGTGCAGGCGCTTAACAATGGGTTCTCTCAGCAAAGCGCTCTCTTTTCGCTGGGTGAGGTTAAAGAACAAACACACTGCCGTGAGCTTTTAAAAGCTTGATTTCAATTACATGGTAGTAGGGCAAAGCTCTCAAACACACAAAACTTTGACTTTGTAAAGATTGTGACCTCCCAGGTACACGTGCTTTAAGGAGAAAAAATGTACTTGACATGTCCCACTGCTGTTTCCACGCACAAGAAGCCATGTGTATCGGGAAGAGGGGAGGGAGGCAGTGGCATTCGCAGTGGGATGGAGGAAAAGAGTTCCTCTGGGAAAGCAAAGATCTTCTGTTTGACTAGTAAGAATTTAAAAGATAAATATATCCCTTATCATGGAATGATAAACAACAAGGTCCAGGAAAGACTCTTTGAATAATTGAGGCCGATCTCCTGCATTTTGCAAGACTATTTGCCTTCACATTCCTATTAACATCTTATAGGACTTTGTCTTTCCTAATGTTTGTTTGTGGTAGTACCCACAGTGTTATAGGCACTTTCTAGGCTTTCAGGAAGAGCTGGCGCTTTCAGTCTCTGGATGGACAGACAGACAAACAGACAGAGGTCATGGCAGGGGAACAACAAAAGGACGTTTTTGTGCAAACAGAGATTTGCTGTAGTTGGTCTGCATTTCCCGCAGAGGAGCRGGAAGGGGGCTTAATAAGGTTGTTTCTTCCCTCTCCCACCTTGCCCTTCCTGCGCCTGGGCTGCCGTGGGACTGTGACCTGTGGGCACAGCCCTACAGCCGGGCAGCTTTAGACGGGGCTGCATCCGGCCCTACACAGGCAGGAGTGAGCGAGAAGCAGGGCATAAAACTGAGCGTGGGAGGCTGCACAATGTGCATGGCTCCCGGACAGGTTTCCCACCTGTAGGGGGATATTTTGTAAGGCTATCTGGAGAGGTAAGACACCCAGTGAAAGCCAACAGGAGCTGGATTCCTACCCATCCTTTGAAAATCCATCCTGTATTTTAACAGATAGAAACTGATAAGGCTACACTGCTGATATTGCTCAGGGCACTGCTTAAAAAAAGAAAAAGACAAACCACCCCCCCCCCCCAAACAAAGCAATGCAAGACTCTGAGATGARCTGCTTTTGTCCACGCTGAAAATTAAGTTCTCTATCTCAAGCCTTCTATAGGACTCTGCCTCTGAGTCTGTTGGAGGGAAATTAAATAACATTCCTAAACATAAAGGGAGATGCCTAATCCCCTGGCTTTTCATAGTTCACTCTGTTGTTCAATACAGCAGCCGCTCTGGAAGTTTTGTCAGAGAGGTATATGCAGCCTCGAATATTTTGGAAATAGAAGTAAACTGAAAGACGCATGCAAAACTAAACCAAACAGCTTGGAAAGGCATCATAACAGCTAGGAAACACAGCAGGGGTCAGATCAGCTGGAATGATAAAGAAGCCCAGGACAGATCCCAGGAGGGGTTCAGCTGAGTCCCTTTTTGGTTTGCAGCGTGGTCCCCTCTCTGTGCTCCAGTGGTGGTGCAAGACGAGGGCTCCTGCCCCCTCGCCCTGCTGCCTACCTCCGCCAGGGGTTTGCATTACCGCTTGCTGCCTGGAGCTGGCTCGCCAGCAGCGCACGTTGTGTGCAGTCAGCAAATGACTGTTGCAAAATCTCTCTTTATGGGTTTTCACTTGCCTTTAGACTGTAGCAGCCTTGAAGTACGAGCTCGGCATGGTATGTGCCAGGGGAGTGGAAGGAGTTAAAAATCCTTCTCTTTTTGATGCTGGGTTCACTATTTGTGTGAGCAGGAGCTCTCTATCAGGGCTGGGCTTTGTAATGTATTCCATCAATTGATAAGGAGGCAAAATAACATTTCTAAATTGTTCAGGCTGTTTGCAGAATGCCAAGGCACTCCAGTGGCCTTCTATACTGGGCACTACTGATGATAAATAATAAGAGATATCCTAGAAGTGCCTATTTGCTTGTGGAAATATCTGAAATACTGGAAAGCTCGCAGATTTCCCAGGGTAGGTGAAGAGGCTATTCAGCAAATTTTGCCTCTACTTGAAATGCAGTTTTCAAATCATTTAAAACTCTAAGTACYTCATGAAAATATAACGTAGTCCCTATGGCTTCCTGCAGCGGTGCACTCCAGTCTCAGACCCGTGTAGCCCAGCTTACCCCCTACACATATTATTTTGCATTAGGTGATTCTAGGCTGCAGCACATTTTGTTTGAAACGAATTCCTATAAACGGCTTTGAATGAGGGCAGGAGCCTGCCCACTGAGGAATAAATGCAGGAACAGAACCTCCTATGCAAATATTAGTGTTCAGCAGCTACTGTAGCACCAGTGAATATGTTCCTAACACATGTACAATTCAAATGAAAAGGTTACGTGCAGTACATGGACGTGTACTGACATGGCCCATGTGTTTCATGTGGAAGCACATTCACTGTCCTGAAGTAAATGTTGTCATTAGAAAATCACCTCATTTTCCTGATGTTATGGATGCACAGGACTGAAAGAAAAAAGAAATCAGATTTATCTGGAAAATGGGGAAAGTTGGACCTAATTCCTGACAAGCTTATTCCGACATGTTTTCTTAGGTTTCTCTGCTAAAAGGCAGCTATGTCAATAAATTGCTTTGAAAGACAGAGCTCGCTGCAGCGAATAAGCGCTGTGGTTTCTGCATTCCTAGCTCTGGTCTCCAATAGCACTGTCTGATAGCTGTGCAAGAGGAAGGGAGAAATCCRGCAAAAAGTAGATAGGTACAAATAGGTAGAATAACCTATCAATAAGGAAAGCCTTCCCTAACTCCAGTTACAGGCTTGCTTCTGCCCTGAAGCTTCAAGATTTACATCCCTTCCAAAACACTTGGAGTGAAATTCAGCTTCCAATGATGTTAATAGCAATTGGCCATTATTTTCAAYGGCACTAGAGTTTCATTGTTACTGTTTTCTTCTTTTTCCTTCTTGACGCTTGAACTGAGTATTTCTGTTTAGTATTCAAATGCCTAACCATTTTAAATTATATTTATTTAACTGAATGTATTTAATGTATCACTGACATAGCAGCCACCACTAGGTACAGCATTGGGATACTGATTAAAAGGCAACGCAGAACTTGTGAGACTGTAGCGTACAGTATGTTTACATATGAAAGCAGGTTCAATATGCACTATGTTCTGGAGTCTCTGTGATGCCTCTCTGCATTGCTTGTTAGTCCAAGAGCCTTCTTACATTCCCAGAGCTACCGCTTATGCATATGCATATTTGTCTCCTCATAAAAACACCATAAGGCTGCTAATCTATTCTCCTTCAAACCCCTCTTTAAAACTCACTTCTTCTATGGTGGCTGGAAAATGTCTGACAATAGCCAAGCAGCTGCTGTGCTGCTACTTATTCTACTGAAGATGATAAATGCGCTGTTACCCTCACTCTTTTATTTCCTTCTTCATTGTATCCACCTGTTGTTTTCATCCCGTACTAAAATGGCAAGATCTTTGGAGGAGAAACTGTGAGGGTTTTTCTAACTACATAATGTGTCACCTAACATGACATGGATCTCTGAGTAAGGTTTCTCATTACTATTACAATATGAATAATTATGGATATATTGTCTAAGTAATTTGATATTCTTCTGCAAATGAAACGTGCCATATTCCTTCCAAATACTCTGTAAAGTTTGCATCAGTATTTGTTTTTCCTGCTGCAAAAGAACTAAACCAGCCTAAGATACCAGTCTGTGTGGGGGAGCAAGCAAGATGTTCTCTTCATATATGGTGAGTCCCAGTGATAATTGCCACAAATCTGGGATCAGTGGCACCTCCTCAGTCCCTTCTCTGGTCCCCTTCTCTTGTGGCCAGCCCGAGCCTCTGTTCCTCTCTCCCCCTGTGACTTTTCCTCCTTAGCTGCCAGCCGTGATGCTTGGCAGTCCCACCGTGCCTTGCATGGCAAGCATTTCCCTTTTGGAGCACAGGTACAGGAGTGACACATTGTGTTTGAGTCTTGTCCTGTCCTGGGATGGTTCTTCTGGGTTGCTCTGTTTGGCTCTCCAGAGAGCACGTCTCCAATCTACTCCACAGAGCATAGGCAAATATGCCAAAGCACGTACCATGTTCATAATTAAAATTGAAATATTTTCCAGTTTCTTATAGCAATGTTCACAGCTGTTGTGATTCCAATGTGATTTTTTAATAGTATATATATTTTGAAATTCCTAAGTCTTGGAGTTATTTTACTAGGCGAGAATCCCTGCTTTCAATTTTTCATAAGATAAGTCTCTACTCCACCTCTCTGCAGAGGAAAGCTGCCACCTCTAAACTGAGACAGCAAATAAAAGAAATGGCATGCTGTTATTATATTTCTTAAAACTGTATTAACTTCAGGCCTTTTTCACAGGTTTCATTCTCCAGTCTAAATGAACTCTTGTGCTTTAAAATACTATAAGAGGTCAAATATCATTTTCAGTTTCTACTTCAATATTTTCTTTGTAAAAGCAGAAATTTTCATAAGAATGTTAAAACACAAAATATGGTATATSTCTCACATGTATTTTTGGGTAACAGCCATCTCTTCTGGCAACTAGTTAAAATAATCAATAATTTGAAAGGATGTTAATTTTCAGATTAAAGTGGACAGTTTACTTGTAGAAATGTTTGTGGAAAAGCTGTTTTAAAATTGAAGATGTGGGTGCTTTTGCACTTATCCAATCTGGAATTTCAAGYTAAACAGACCGTGTGACTTGTATGACTAGTCACAATAGAACAAAACAACCCAAATTTCACATAAGTGAGCCATCAGAAGAATCAAAGAACAAACAGATATTTGTTGAATCTGAACAATGAACAAACATGAGGAAGCTGAAATATTTCAGTACACCAGGCTGAAATAAATAACTGCATAAGTTATAAATTATTTACTCATCGTAGGATTGCACCTAGAAAATTGATGATATATTCACAAAATGTTCAAAGGAAAAAAGAAAAGCCCATCTTTTGTAGTCTTAAAGTTACTCATTATAAATTGTGATAGTCTTCAGATGTTTCCCTTCAGATCTGCTTGAGTGCATGCTGCAATCAAAGTAAATCCTTCCATTCAGTCCAGTAGGTACAAGATCARGGCTTTTATAAAACTTCACAGGCATCGGCTGACCAGGAAAAATGGAGACGCAGTTGTGGATGTACAACAAACATCCCCTTCAGATAACGTGCAGTTTTCCTGGCTTTGTACATCCGATGTTGCAGACCAGCAATGCCCAGTGATGATTCTGCATGTCTGAACTTAAACGATGCCATTTCAGTGGCTGAACTGGCAAGGGGCTGGTACTGCTGCTGAGATACGTGTCATCCCTGAGGGCCTTTAGCACAGCATCTTCCAGACTTCCCAAAGTGTTTTGCGTTTAAGGCCACAATGCCTATGAACAGCGCTCGGGGTTGAAATAGATCCCTCTTAGCTGCGGAAACAGTGTTCCCTCAGACTTTCACTCCATCGAAAGGTTTGAAATAGCCTTCCAGCAGAGCYGCAGCTTCTTCTAAGGCTTTGCCCCTCCATGTGGTGTGATGCCTATCTCTGCATCCAGCCATGTCAGTGCTTTGCGGTGCTGTTTGGACAGGCCTTACCACCTTCTTCTCCTTCTTTTCCCATTTCTATTTTCCTCAGTGTTCCCACTTTGGTTTGCTTTCTACCATCCTTCGGATTCCTGTCTCCTTCCCTAGCTCCATCCCGCTGCTCCACCTTGAGTTCCCTTCTCTCCACCTCTGTTGCTGCCTCCTCTCAATAAGGCCAGGTCCCAACACCAGTGGCTGCRGCATGGTCTGGCAGAGCTTATTGAGGTTGGTTGCCCTCCTTGCCTTTCCTGTTTGTGGGAACTGCTCCTCAGGATGTGCATGGGCGAGAAAGCTGACCGCTCACATTTCAGTAAATGGGAATTGATTCAAAACGACCTAAGAGATGCTCAGTGGTTTCTTGGATGAGTTGCACTACACTCATGCTTAATAGCCTGCAAAATGGGCACCGTAACTGGAAGACTAAAAAAAGGCATTTSAGTAATTATTATAGAGCGGCTGAAGCCATCAGGTTCAAATGCAATGTGCTAATAGCCTTATCAAGAATAATCTGTAATAGATTTGCAAACTAGAGAGAACGAGAGCAGAAGGTAGAGATGAATTTTGTTATGTGCGTGCCTGCAAATAATTTTCATTGCTGTCAGGGGTATGTATTTTGCACCAATACACACCAAGACCACCACTAACATTGACAAGAAGCTCTGTGCAAGCAGGGAGGCATGAAATAGCTAGTGATCAGTGTAAAGAAAATAACACTTGCTAAAGCAGAAATTATGGTTATCTGTTGTGTGATAATGACCTCAGTGTTCTTGAAGCTTTCCACACAGTTAAGAAGGGGGTGACGCTGGGAGGAGCTCACAAAGTCAAGGCCAGCCGTGGGGCAGGACTCGAGGGAATGAAGGAAGCAAAAAGCAATTTCTAAGTGGCCAGCCCATTTCTTGGTGTATGCAGTGTGTCAGTAGTGAATGGGTGCTTATTTGGGAGCTTGTGCGTGTACGGAGAGCTTGTGCCATGCAAAGGGAAGAATGCACTTGGAAAAGGAGCTTATGGAAAACTTACCAAAATTTTATCAGAATGGCAGGGTGATGTGAAGGTTGAGATCTGTTAGTAATAGCATTAACGGTTACTATTGCTTGAAGGGAGGAAGGGGGATGGTAAGACTTCTGTATTTCAAAGAATTTATAAAACAATGTCCTCTTTTTTTTAGCTTTTCCAGAAACACTACCAGGACATCCACTTCAAAAGAGTAGCTTGTCTAGGTTTAAATTATACTTGAGGCCAATTCCACAACTATGCAGTGATATTAAGTAGCACAATGTCATATTATATGCAAACGCTTGTGTCTTTAAAAATACAAAGGAAATTCTATGGATTAAAATCCAGCAAAACAAAAAGTTATTCAATTAATCAGCAGCACTTCTTTTCAAGAACCCCATGCTGAAACTGGAGGCATGAATAGCCTACCTTGTATGTAGATGCTGTTCAAATCATTTACCTTGTCTTTTTTTGAAAGAACAGGGGGAAAAAAAGCAAAACAAAATAATCTTGTGCCAGTAGGAAAAAAAAAATTGCTTTCTGTCAGCTGTGGCACGTTTAAACACCCTAAATATTTCATCAGACACTCCACTTACTTCAGTGTTTTAAATAAGATTTAATAAATAGGTGCATGTTCAGACTTGTACAGCCCTACTTTTGTCTGTAGTTGGCAATGTATTGCTGTATGTTTGACTGCGCAGCTAAGAATTTTAATTACTTACCTGTTCTATGCAGACACTCATTCTCTTTTAACTGTTTATTAAAAAATAACACCATACCCATTGTGCAAGAAATCTTCCACATGCTGCAGAACTGCAACTTTTTCCATACTGTGCCACTATTTTCTGTATACAACCTGACATTTCCCCGTTCTTTGCTCCCACACTCCAGTCTCTGGAATTCCTATAGACCTGAGATGTTCATGAAACCCTGACATTGGTTTTGCGACCATGTTAAATGCCCTTGCTGTTAATTATACCTAGATATCTGGGATTTTTCTATCTGCTCATCCAAATGAATGACACAGGTAATGTCGGGCTTATTCTTGAGAAAACATAGCTGGAGCTGGTAGTCTTTTTTTCTTTTGGATGTTTTTTCAACTTCCAACCTCATTTGGGGGGGAAAAAAATGAGGAGAATGGACCAAGCTCCACAACATTTGTGTTAAGAGCCACCTGCATCATCTGCATCAACTTCTTTTGTTGATATCTCCCTCCACAACATTGCTCATTATTTATAATATAGGTTCAAGATCCTGTTTTACACAACAAAATCACAAGTATTCAGTTAATACAATTACAACCATACTTATACACCACAAAAAAGACAGCAGGGTGAAAAGGTTCCTTCACTGTAAGCTGATGGTCAGTGAATGAACCACAGTCCAAACTTGGCACCTCAAGAAGTCTGTATTATTCTTAGCTGTGTTTCTCTCTTCACCACTGTAGAAGAAGTTGAGGTTGAACTAGCTGTTTAATTTTTAGATACCTTAAGTTATGTGAGATGCATGCCACCACAAGGTTATGTTGGCATAGGTGGCTGTAGACAGATACCAACTCTTATGCCTCCGCTCTAGGCTGATCAGACTTGAGGGAGCTCTGGACTGCAATCTGTGTGGCTGTATATGACACATTTCGAATTAAGATATGTTGCCACTTAGCATGAAGCAGAAGGATAGGAAGCTCTCTGWCCTTACTTCTGCAGATGGTATGTCAGACAGCCGGAGACTGAGGAGTCTGTCCCATCCTAAAGCAATGGATGCTTGTAAATAGTTGAATATACGTAAATATGTAGATAGGTATTTATTTTGTTTTCTGAATTACATACTGTTTATGGTTTCATATTCCCAAATGATTCCTGGATACCACAGGTGTATTGTGACTGATCATGTCTCATCCTGTCATTTTAAGTTTCTATAACTTTGGTGCAGATGGAGAGGCTGTTAGGATCTGAGCTAAAAATTTTATTGCTTTTCCTCTATATGTGGCTCTCGATAGCAGTGTACTTACTACTGGATTTCTGAGTACAACAAAGGCATTGGAGTGAATCATTAAGGATTGAAGTCGGGTTGTTTTAGGAATGCTTTAAGTTCTCTAACACATTGAGACATGTTAGCCTGTGGCTATTCTGCTGACATGTTCTTAGACTCTGGTCAGATGGGACCAGTAGGTTGGACCTTGCACTAATATATAGCAAAGCAGCTCTTCTGAGGTCGTTGTTCTTTGGCTTCAGTGCAACTCTGGGGTTTTCACAAGCTGAAGTCTGGAGGCTTTACTTGATGAGGTAAGATGTGAGGCCTTGACTTTCTTGCTTGGGAATATATGTTTTCATGTGACAATGTGCTATTTTCAGAGTAAACAATGTCTGATTTGGTACGTGCAAGCACATATGATGACAGGTGCGTTCAATTCATGCCAGATAGCTGAAGAGTGGTATTCAGACTCAATCTATGGGTCGTACCTACACTTTACAATGGATGCCCTGCAGACACCCTCAGACTAGCATCACGCGGCTGTGATGTGACACAGTGCAACTCTATCTGGAGGTGCCTGCTCAGCGCCACGGTGCAGTAAAGTTGTATGAGCTCAATGTTATGCTCTGGTGAATAGACCCTGTCTCTCAGCAAAGCTAGAGAGGGCAGGTGTTGTGCCATCCCCGTGCARCTGGCGTGGATTTTGATCCTGGAGCTAGCCCAGCCAGCGCCATCTTGGCACTGTCATTATGTCCGTCATTATGTGCAGCATAGCAAGCTCTTAAACAGTAGCACACAGAGTTTCAGTGTGTTAGAGTTAATATGTAAGTAGATCCCACCCTGTCTAGTTATTTCACTTTGCTTTTCAGATTGCATGAAAGTACTGAATGCATGGTTTGGGATTAGCCTGTTTTAAGTGGCCTTCAAGTTTGTCCAGGGACCCTGCCCCTAGGATTAATTTTAGCATGCCTGGAATTGTTATCTCCTAAGAAATGTGTTCAGCAAAAAGTTCCAACCTGCTGTCTATAAAATGTCCATACACACTTTTTTTTGGTGGTCTAATCTTTATCAGTGTAGATATGTGAAGGGCAGTAGACCAGCTCAAGAACATCCTCTTTTGTTTTCAAAGGAAGTGGCTTCTAATTCTTGTAAATTCCTAGAAAAAAAAATTAAAGGCTTCTTCTCCAAGAAGAAAATGGAGTGGGAGGAAGGAAATGTCCTTATTTGCATTCTCTGTTGTTTCTTTCATGTGAGTGTTTTCTCCTCCTTTCTCCTGCTTTTCTCACATTTACTGTTTACCTTTACTCTGATTCACTTGTCAGAGAAAGATGTGTGTCTGCTGTTGATATCTTGCTGGCCTGTTAGCTATTGGTATGCTTGACTTGACAGACTACTTCAATACGCTTTAGCTATTTTTGGGCAGAATAGCCTTTTCTTTGATTTTTTTTGTTTGTATTTTTATACCGATTCTTTTAAACTAGGTATATGATAAGTAATTCAGTTCATAAAGAGCAAATGCTGCCTTTGCAACCCCCCAGGAAGCTGGCAACCGTTTCCCCTCCACTTACTATTCTTATGCAAGAACAGAGGGAAGCCAGCAAAACCACTTGGAGAGAAACAAGAAATCTCTTCCTGCTCACTCTTCTGGAGTGCTGGGAGCATTCCTGCCCCTTCCTTTGTCCTGCATCCACATGAAAGCAGCAGATGGTCGTATCAAGTCATGTTATATCAGCAGTATGAGATGATATAAAGTTTAAGTAGAAGTATCAGGAAAGCTGTGCATTGATATAGCTAATAGCAAAGATAGTCTGGTAAAGACAAGCATTTATCATGAAGGAGCTGGGCAGAATAAAATATGGAAACCAAGATACATTCCCATTTTAAACAATTTTTCATGACAACTGTGAGAGCTTGTTATCATTAAAAAAACTCTGTTTTTTCCTAATAGTAGGTGAGAGTTAAAAAAGAAGAAAAAAATTAATTTTTTTGTGATAATTTTTACTAAAACCTCCATGTAGGCTAAAGATGGTGTCTAACTATTTCTCAGAAAAACCTACAAGTCAACAACATTGACCAAAATGCTTAGATTTAGCTTTATCTGTCCAAAAATTAGGCACTTCAACTAGATTATCTGGGCTTCAACACTAGCTAATGGAATGGGACAGGCACTCCCAGTGACTTTCACACCTTGGATCCTTGGCTATCCCAAGTAGGTGGGATTAATTAGCTTCTGAAAATATCTTTCTTTTTCCTTGGCTATCAAAGATATCTCAACAGCTGTTTTATATAACACACCTAATTTTGATGTGTTGCTATTAGACCTTAAGTTGAGTTGTTCATCCTGGGTCTGTCAACAGTCAACAGGAAGAGGTTCACCCCGTTGTGTCTCATCCTACCTCTGCTACAGTGAGCAGAGTCACTCTCTGGAGATGTCTACATCTCTCCACCCACCAGAAACAGTATTTGGCAGAAGTTTAGGCTAGGCACCTACCTGAGTGATTGCAATCAAGTCAGATGAACCAGAGCCCTTCAGAATTAGTTTTCCTGCTTTCCTGGTGTGTGTTATTGGCCACTTTCCCAAAGATTAATTTTGCTGTGCCAAAGATGAGGGCCAGAGCCTGTCTAGTTGGGGATGCTCTGGCCTTTGCAGCAACCTGCAGCCTTTACCCATTTGTTTATGTCCCAGCTGAGGTATTTGAAGTGGGTGACGTGCAGAGTAATTACCACTGTGTGTCTAGACTAAATGCATTAAATGCATACGATGTACACTGCATGTTAAAGGGAGTGTTTTCCTACTCTGACCACTGTGACTTCATACATTTAAGTGGTTACTTATAATATTTTTCTTTTCTTTGCTGATAAATTGATTGATATTACTGAAAAATATCTGCAGCAAAAATACAAGAGCCAAGCATAAGAAAACTGAAATAGAATGAGATATTTTTCCATTCTACTTCAATTTGAATGACTTCCCATTTTAGTCATAGGAATATCTTTGATTTTGAGGAGTATTTTCCAGTGGAAAACTGTTCCTTCAAAACAGTCTTGTACCGTTCCTGCAGTCCTTTGTTAACTTAAAATGATGTATAAAAGCTAATTATTGTTCTTCCATGACCTGAGAAAGCAATTTTCCCTCAAACAGTCCTTCAACGATAGTTTATTGTCTGTAACTGCAACTTACTTATAAACCCGGTCTGCTCATAATACAAAAGATAAAATCACGTTTAAGTCCAATTCATTCTTCACAGTCTTTTTTGGATGAAATATTTGAAGGATGATTACATAAATATCACTGTTTGGCTACTTCTCTGATCTGTGCCATTTCCTTCTCCAGACAGGTTTAGTTAGAATTAGATTGGGATACAGTGGATCTCATCCTGATTTTTTCTGTGGTTTTAACACACACTCCTTTGTTTTTGAGGTTTAGGTCAGTGTATGGTATTTTACGGTATCTCAGCATGCAAGAACTGGCCATCTGGGGGAGTTGGCCCGATAGAGCTTCTTTCTATGAGGCATGAGGATCGCTGTGGATCCATCTCCTGGACACAACATACCCCATGAAGTGGGGCTTCCTCCTCTGGGTTAGCATTGTGCACTTTGGCCTCTGTGAATACCTGATTCTTCAACTATCAAAATCAGAAAATGTTGCAGGATGAAAAGGCAAGATGGTTTATTTCAAAATGTTGAAATGCAGTGTTCTGGCTGTCTGACATTCTTGTTGGGAGAAGACAAGAGTGAGGAATCCAGAGTTTAATTGTCAAATTTAGCCTGACTTTACAACTAGTTTCAGATCCCTTCAGATTGCATTGTTGATAATTATTCTATTCACAGAAAAAGTATGTTCCAGTTTACTAGGACCGTAGTCCCCACCTCCCTTCCCAGTATCATCACCCTTGAAGAGCACATGCACCCCAGTCGCCAGACCAATTCATAGCTCTCCAGTACCTACATCTACAACTCAGTGGACTCTATCCCTGATCATTATATCTCATTGAAAATATACTCTATGAGTTTTCCATCTCATCAGCAAAAGACAATTTTACTAAAGCACTTAGCAACAATCTTATAGAGCACTTTTGCATAAAAATTGTATTATTATATTGTATGAACCCATGATTTGAAACATCAGTGGCCAGGATTTATTTTCAATTTTATTTGTTGTATTATTGCCTTAAGAGGCCTAGCGTTTAGGTGTCAGAGATATTTCTTCACTTTGATTTTCTCTTCCGGGACATTAAAGGGCACTTTCAAGTTAAACTTATCACAAGACTATGTGAAAATGAAAGCATCTGATGTCCGGTGTAGGTGAGTTGACCAAAGAGATTGCAAGGCTCCAAATTCATCTTTTTGTTCTGAAAGAGCAGAAGTCAGATCTTGCAATTAGAGTGAATTATGGTTCTGTTCTCAAACCATCTTTTCACCAGATACACAAAAACCCCTATGTTTATGTTTGCCACTGGTGTTTGGTGGAGACGAATGTTTCTTTAGTCTTTGTTTGCTTATGGGAAGCTTAAGGCTTATGCAAAGATTGGCACCTAAGTATAAAATAGTTTCCTGCGCAGCAATAGCTCAAGGTTTTGAAGAGAGGTCAGCTTTTAGGCTTTACTTTAATTGTTGCTCTTGTAATCCCGAGATGCTGAATGTTTTTTTTAATGCAGACATGGGCTGAGTAGACAAAACTTAAAAAACCCCTAGCTAAGTACGATGCTAAGCTTCTGAATGTTTTCACAAGACACCTCAGGGAATGTGGAGCTACAGTAGCTTTTAGTCACTTCGGTTTTGTGAAAATTTGGTATTGTAAAACCTTTCTCCTGCTATTGAGGTTGAGGATCTCATTGTTGGGGATTAGTGTTACAATGGGGCAGAGTTACTATTGGGATCCTAAAAAGCAGTGTCTCTTCTTAGGGAATCTTATAACAGAGCTGCTTCAACTATAGAGTGGAGTGCAGGTTTTAAATGTCAGCTCTGAAGTGCAACAAAAACAATTAGATGAAAGTTCTAGTTAATGTTAAATCTTAACTAATTGATTTCTTGTTTTCCAACCTGCCTTTCCTTCTGAAACAGATGTCAGAGGTACAAAGTCTTGCCTTTTCTTCTGATATGTCTTCTATTGTGTCATTAATGTTTCTGTTAAAAATGCAGAACTTTGTTCTAAGCTTTATTGTAGCTGTAACTTCACCCTTTAGCCATAATATTAAGAAAATCATAACAGTAGATTCATTTTAATGAAGCTACCATTGTGCACAGGCATCACTGCACAACTGGCTGGCTAAAAGGGGGTCTTTAGGATTGAGCTGTTTAGGCTGCCGGTGTGTTTCAACACCCATATTCTCTCTTTCTTTCTAGAGCTCAATTACTTTACTAGTGGCGATATTCAGCTGAAAAACTGAATACAAAGTTAGCTGCATTTCCTGCTAATGCCACACTATAAATCACTGACAGATCTCAGCGCAGGGATGTTCTGCACACTTCCCTCTTCCCTTGTGATAATACCCTATTCTCAACCAAATGATTGTTTATTTTGTCTAATAAATATTCTTCTTTGTTGATAGCATTGCCTTTCTTCTGGAATTCTGGGCAGATTTGTGACTTGGGCCAGACTTCAGCCAATGTCATTTACTCATTTATTTTCTATTATGCCTCTGAAGAAGCACCTATATCCAAATTTTTAACAGGAACTTTATCTATGAGGTCTGATCTAGTGTTTGACTACAGAAAAGACTCAGGAAAGTCAGCTATTAAGTTTTACTTTTATTTTTAACTCCTCTACATTTTGGGAACTATATTGCGCTCTTGTCTGACCAAAATGAACAAAAATCCTCTTTTAGTTTACTGGCCTGAAGTTTGAGTTTGGTCCCTGATCTCAGCTGTTAAAATCAAGGATCAAATAGCTCCAGAGAAGGCAGAGGCCTTTATTCTCTGGCCAAGGCTGCTGTCAAGAGATGTGAGAATTAAACTGAGTTCTTTCTTCAAGGGGGATAGTAATTTCCATCTTCAAATGAACCTTAGGGTATTACATGTTGTGGTGCTACAGGTTATTGCTGAGCCCCTAGGGTCTAACCCTGAACCAGCTATAGTATTTGTCTATTTTAACTTCTGATATTTCACTCTTCTCATTAGGACCGACTAATTGAAGAAAAGCTATAGCGTGGATCTGAATATGAGCAGGATACAAACTGATAGACATAGTGTAGTGTAGTGCGTAACGCAGTGTAATGTAGAGCTGTAGTATTTATGTTGTAAATGGCTGCAACACGTTTTTGTAGTTGGGTTATCAGCAAAAATAAGGCACTAGACACGATGTTATGACTTCAAAAGGGGGAAACAGGCAGCTCAATTTCCGTTAGTGTTTGGATGCCCGACTTCAAGCACCTACCAAGGGTTTGGTTTTTAGAAAATGAGACTCCTTCTCCTGGCTCTCAAGCCTGATGCCCACAACATGGGTCATCCAGTAGCCTTCTAATGTTGAAGCTGTGTGCTCTTAAGTCATCGTATGACTTTCGTTACAAGCCAGACAGGTATTTTCATACCTGTATTGTCTTGCTGCTTCCAGGAAATGAGCATACAGAGCTCCTGGCTATGACACAGCCTCCATGGAGACTCCTCATGAGCCCAGAGCTCTTTGCAAATGCACAGGTCCTCTGTGCTCACCTCGCTACAACCACAGCAACAGAGGCAGCATTTCAGGGTGTAACTGTATTTGTTACCCTTTGTATATGCAAAATACTAAAAAGCTAATAGATATTAACCTAGAGAAATGTATCTATTTCAGGTTTATGCTAGAAATGAAATTTGAGGCTGCCTAGAAGTAGCTCATCACAGAGTTATGAATAATGTATTATACATTTTGCCATTGGTGAGGCGGTGTTGGCTGAATTAATCCACTCATTTCTTTATATATATAAAAAGCCTTAGCTTCTTTTCAGCCTTTATTCTTGCTGTAGTGTAGTAGGTATTTGAGTAAAGTCAGTGATTTTTCTTCCTGTCTCCTTCAGAAAACAATACTCGTAGGCTCTTTCTTTGACTTAAACACATTCATTCTTCCTAAAGCTTTTRAAAGAAGCAGAGCTTTCAAGATCAAAGATATTCATACAACACCTGTACTAACACTATTTTCAGTCGTTATTGACCATTCTTTGTGATATTGTTTTATGCAGGTGCCTTTCCAGCGAGCTCTTTAGAATGTGAAGGAACACAAAAAATAAGCATASAGAGCATCTGTATATCTTTTTATCACACTTTAAAAAGCAGAGCTTGTTGACAAATGAAAAAAAAAAGCACGTAAGTATAATCACTTCACTCCTCTGCTCCTGGCGATCCAGAGTATTAGAGAATCTTCAGATGGTTGCTCACATGATCATGAAATCATTGTGTATTCTGTAGGATTCATGGATATGAGCCAGGAATGAATATTTACAAGCGGTAGGCAAAGCGTGTCACTTGATAATCATTTTTTATTACCTCTTTTTAAATAATGGAAATTGTCTTGTCAGGGAGCAGAAATAATTCCACATGTTTTAGATTGCCAGTCCAATTCAGCTTGGAGAGTGTCTGGTGAATACTTACTTACACGGAACAAGTGAGAGAGAACTTGTAGGCTCTAAATTGTTCTYGAAAAGTGTTTTGTAAACACTTACAAATATCAGATGAGAACTAGGTGCGAGTTCTCCAATGATCAGGAAAGAGAACAGAAGGAAAAGGAGAGAGAGAAAAATATAATAACTGATCTTCACAGACTGTAATTGAACTAGTGCTATTTGTAGCTATGTTACATTTAGAGACTGTCCTTATATTCTGCTAACTTTACATCTCTAGTGTTTTCCAGACATAAGCCGGAGAGACTCAAGGGTAGAAATAAACACACACATTAAAGAAACAGTTATACTTTGGAGCAAATGCTAGCTGAACTCAATGACATTACACACTTAATCAGGAGTTAGAAGAAGACCTACTGAACAGAATAAATYCACTTTCTTGTGCAAATGAATCTGGATTTATTTGTTTCTTAAAGAGGAGACATATTTCTCTTCAGGACAAGATGTAAAGGTGGGCTTTTATGACTTTAATTTGAAGCAGCTGATTGTAAGGCAATGTTTGCATGAGTTTGAATGGTAAATTTTATTTAATTTCCTTTTTCTCCTAGGACAGTAGTTATTTTAAAGGAAAGGGGAGACAACAAGATAATTCAGTCCCAGAATGAGTGCCCAGATACCAGGCACTGTATGTGAAAACTGAATATTCATAACCATGTGCTTAAAGGGGAACAGACTGCACACTAGTTAGAGAGAAAATACTCGTCAGAAAATCATGTGATGCAGGTTCCTTCTTGCTGATAGGACCATGACCAGGTACTTCAGAAGCTGAAATAAACAGGATATATTCTGCTTTTGTGCAAAACATCTCTTTTTAATTTATTTTTCCTTTTGTTTGCTTACAGCATGGCCCCGTGTGGAGTTGTGTCATTTTGTGTCAATTCTGGCTTAGCAGTAGCTAAACACAATGAGAAAACCAGTGAAAGTAAAAGCTACTGCAGTCCCTGCATGCAGTGATAAAGATGCAGGGGACCATAAGGAGATGGGGAGGGAGATGTTCCCACGGTGTCAAAAGCAGGAGTTGTGTTCCCAGAGCTGAACATCTGAAACACTCCAAACGTTAGAGATGCATGAATTCTTCCAAAAGAGGGCAGAAGCAGCATTTACAGAGTCCCCTTGACAAATATATTACCTTCCCCCAATTGCAGTCTTCTGTCTCCCAGTATTTCAGAATACAAACCTCTATCTCCATAAACAAACTGTAAGAACCGCCAGGAAACTTCACAAATACTACAACACTTACACAACACTGCAAATTGCAAAATGTGTCAAAAGTCTAAATGCAAATAGTCTTCCTGATGACAGACTCCAATAGGGAAAATACAGACTGCAAAATGGATGGAGTGCCAAAGGTTATTTTCAGCCCCTAATATTGTTTCATTGTGTTTCAGTTTGCACAGTTTAATAATGGTTTAATAAAAAGTCTGAGGAAGTGTGTGAGTTTGTGTATAGCCCCTAGGTAAAAGAAAGTCATAGGAATAAAGAGGTGGTGGTCAGAAGGTATGATGTTATGTAGCCACATGTAACCATTGTAATATTTTTTGGACATTCCAGGCAATAAGATCAGACCCAATGTGTCACCTTACCCCAAGGCAGTGGAATCATTAAAAATAAGGCTGGAAGGGACCACAGGAGGTAATTTAGTCCAGCACCCTGCCCTAAGGCAGGATCACATCTACCTGCGTCATTTCTGACAGATGTTTGTCCAACCTCTTCTAAAGAACCTACATATGATCATCTCTGCCAGGTACCCAGGCAGACTTTCCTGCATGTTTGGCAATGCTTGAGGAGCCTGTCAAAGCAACAAAGTCTCATTGAATTGACAGTTGAAGAAAGAGACAGAGAAAAAGAAAGATATATATGTTCTTGCAGGACAAGAGAAATTGCAGTTGTTCTTACATTCCTGTCTCACCAGGCAAAGAATTCATCCTGGTTGTTTGGATTTTTTTTAAGGCTCTGTTTAGGTAAAACATGCATAGTTTGTTCTTCAGGCCATCAAAACTTGGCTTTGACAAGCAAATGCAGAGATTGAAATACATATATGTGGAAGAATTTTGTGGTCAGTCTTAGAACTTTTGAGCCTAATTTGGAGGACAATGTCCATACCTACATGCATATTTTGAAGATCCATGTCTGTTGTATGAACTCTCTTTCAAGATGCAGATCAATATAGCTTTCTATAGCATTTCATTGACAAATGGACGAGAAAAGCTAGCATATGGCTTTGTGACAGTTGCCTTTTGACGGTGTTAGGTTGGCTCATCAGAGCAACCAGGAAGGACCCACTGAGATCTAAACTACAAGTAGACTGGTCTGTGTGCTGGAAAATTTGAAATGCTGAGAGGGAAATATTGATCAATTTTGAAGCAGAACCAGAAGTTTTAATTGATTAAAAAAATTTGTTTCAGTTGAAATGTTTTGATTGTTTTCAAGTTTGATTGTTTTCTATCTTTATGAATTTCTATAAATAAAACTAAAGGAAATTGGAAAAGTCATTTTATTTAAAGTTGCTTGGTACAATCTTTTATGATAATTTTTCAGGATTGGTATTGTAGCATTCACAAGGACTCTAAAGTCTACAGAATATTAAGTCCAAGTCTGTTTCAACCCGACCAGGATTAGACCTTGTTCTGTTACACTTTCCAGCCAGAACACTTCTTTCATTGATACATAGGCATTGCATAAACTTATCAGTATTGTGCTTTATAAACCATCTTACCTATTGACAGAAGAGGTAGATAATCATTCTCATGTTTCTAGTAGTTACTGTCAAAAGACCATGCAGAACTTAATGGTTTATTTTAAGGGGTTTTTGCTAACTTTTGTTTCTGTTCAGATCCATGTGAACCTCTGTCCCTTAATGAAACCAAAAAAGTTGAACAACTCTAAAGTATAAATTTAATCAAAAACTCAATACTTCTCTTGGTTTTGCATAAAATTCATGCAGTCCATGCACTTGTAATAGTTTCTGGTGTGTCTCAGGTTTGCTGACAGGTTAGCCACATTTTCTTTCTGACCTGGGTGACAGTTTGAACAAGTAAGAAAGATATGTGGTGGCATCTGGACATGGTGGAACTGGTCTGTGATTTCTATCTTCACATGCAGGACTGAGTTGCTCTGTGAGCAATATTTTCGGTCTCACCAGAAGGTATTTGTTGCCCATGGAATTCAGGTAGTCTTATTTTGCTTTTTGATATGTCTAGCAGACAGAGGTTGTAATTTATGATGTCTTGTGGACTACCTAATGTTGATATAAGACAGACAAGCTTAGAAAACATTGATGATTTCATAATGCATGTAGGAGAATGGGAGATAAAAGAATGATGAATACATGGAAATTCTCTTACCCCTTTCTCTAAGGATCCCAAAGTACATTATAAATATAAGGGGGTATATTCTCAGACCTGCTGAAGCATTAATTATTGTTAGCACTTTGCAGAGACAAAGATATAACATTCTACAATAACTACTGATTTTTGGATGCTTTTTATAAGATGTGCCTGTCTGGAGACTCTTGATGTTTCAGGAATGCTGCAAATACATATCTTAATCTGTAGTCTACAAAGTTGGCAGGAGCTGAATGGTCCCTGAGAATTGGGCTGAAATTGGGCACCCAAAAAAATGAGGTTCTGAAAACAAGTGTCCATTAAAAAAGAAAAGAGGCTCCATATAATGACAGGGTTGTGCTGAATCTTTGAGGAGGTCAAAGAATACAATTCAGATACCAATCTCCAGATTTCATTACARGAGTCTACCTCAACTCCACAGGAATTCCAGTAGAAATGGGGATGAAATAATCTAGGTTGGAAGCGACACAGCAGATCATCTTGTCTAATGTCTCTCTCATAGCAAGGTTATCATCATGGCTGAAGCTGATGGACTTGTCCAGTCAAATTTAATCTTCAAAGATGGASATCCCAAAGCATTTCTGAGCAGCCCCATTCCTTATGTCCATGCATTGTTTCCCTCACTGCACCTTGTGGTCATTGCCTCTTCTCTTTTTGCTGTGCAGCTCTGAGAAGAGTCTGTCTCTGTTCTCCATAACCCCTCATTAGGTAACTGAAGGCGGTGATTAGATCCCCTCTTGGCCTTCTCTTTTTCAGTCTAAGCAAATGTGGCACCCTCAATCTCTGTTTTATATGATGTGCTCCAGCCTCCGAACCATCCTGGTGATCCTCACTCCAGTCTGTCAACATCCCTCTTGTACTGAAGGCCTCCTAAGTGCAGAGCAGAGGAGAATAACAATTTTTTGCTTATGTTTGCTTCAAATATCAAAATGAGGCCACTGTTTGGAAAGCTGATCTGTGCAGCTCATCAGATTATTTCTAAGGAGGACCCAGTGGGTAACAACACAGATGATGACAAGGATCACAAGAGATAACATAAAACAGCATTTTTAAAGCATTCCTCAGGGAAAAAAAATTCTTTCCAGACTTGCTGAATTTAGCCCACATTGCACTTAACTTTCTTCTGAAAGCCCAAGTGGTTGGAGGCCACACAGTCCTTACATCATGATGCCATGCGCCCATGTAAGTGCTATACTAGTTTGCAAACTCCATGCATCAGTGTTTATGAGGGGTCATCCCTGCCAGAAAGCACTGGGGCCTTGGTGTTATGTCTCATTCTGACCTGAACAGTGCAGAAATTCTTGTTATATGGGGATCAACACAACAAGAAATTTTCAAAAATCTAACTTTAGGCTTGTGAGGGTAACCTCTCCAGGCAGGAGAGGAAGATAGGCTCCTCCAGGGGCAACTCACAGGGAGACTTTAAATTAGCTATTTTGTAGCACTCTGTTTAGGAAACTGATTCCAGAAGGACCTTGGGGAAGAGATGCATGTTTTGATATTTTTAAAATATGCCTTCATCTTTCCTCTGTCCCTTGTATGCTTAGACTGTTGGCTAGAGAGGGGAAGGAACAGCATCCGATAATGTTTAAAGAATTTTTAGAACTTCAGTCAGGAGTATAATTAAATAAATAAAATAATGGTGATAATGAGATGCATTTTCTGTCATACAGGTCAGAACCTAATTCCTGCTGAATGCCGGGTTGCTGATTACCTCTTGCTGTCTTTGAAAATTTTCCTGCTGTGTCCACAGCAGCCAATGAACTGGTTAGAAGAACATGCTTGGAAAGTGGTGCATTTTAAAATAGCCCTGCTTCCTCTCTATTTCTTTTTATTTACAATAAGAATTACTTGTTCAAATTTTGTGAGTGTCACCTTCCAAAATATCAGTTGCACACAGCAAGATTTTCAGAAATGACTGTGTGCCTGGAGCACTTTTAGGACCCTGCCTTGAAATAAAAGCATGGTAGGTCATACTTTCTGTTCATGAAGGCCCTTTTTGGTATCTGAAAGTGGTTATAGACAATTGTACACAGAATGGATGAATCAGAAAGAAGAGAGAAAAGCCCACATTGCTGAAAGGCTATTTATAGTTAGGTTCTGATGTGTTATTCCTTCATTTTGGCAGCCTAATGCCTGCTCCAGAGCAAGGACCTTTCCAAAAGAGATGTTCAGAATCCTTAACCACTGGGAAACAGGGCTTCTTCATTCATCCATTAAAAAGATGAAGGTAGAGGTATAGCTTGTGGTCAAAAGAGAGAAAGAGATGACAAGTAATAGAAGAATGTACAAAGACAGGAAAGAGGAGAATGAGAAAAAGAATAAGAATTTTAAGGGAGGAAAATAAAAATATGCATCACTAAGAAAAGTTCCACTTTCCAGGCTCATGTTTAAATTACATCCTGTTAATATCTCCTGAATGTTCGGAAAGTTACACTTATGCAGACAACCAGCTGCCACATTTTGTTCTGAGGTCCAAATTTTTGTCCTGTTTCGTTGCATAGTTCCTACTGTATATTTAATCCTATATGTATGTGTGACAGGTTTGAAAGAAAATAGGTCAACAGTACTTAAGATAAGTAATACTTTAATCAATTTTAGCGTAACTTCTGATGGTTGGTGACTGAGGATAACATACTGTCTTCACTAATTTCATTTAAAGTAGCAGGGACATAAAAAAATCATATTGTATAAATTGCTTGGGGGACACAAATTATCTGTTTTATATCCCCACAGAAGCTATAATATCCAGTAGGATACTGTTAAGAACATGTAACAATTTTAGTATCTACCATGATTATTATTGATATACAATGTACATGTAAATCCAGCCTTCTTCAGTCCTATGCAGAGGAATCTTTCATGTATAATGGATCTGATGATATAGAAGACCTTAATGATAAGTTGTTACTGGATTTTATTCATTTTATGCTTAAGAGATTTTTACTTAAAGACATCTCCACTCATCTACAGCCTTCAAAAATTGTTCATCTATGGTTGAGGGCAAAGCAAGCAAAGCACAGATGCTGAAGACTGTTTAAATAATTAAATATTTAAAAATTAGTATCATTTTTGTGTTTCAAAAATAGAAAATGCACGTGACTTTTTAATGTAAATCAGCCCAGGCAAGACACAGGTAGTAAAAATGACCTGGAATCTTCAATAGAAATATCAGTATTCCCAGGAAGAATATTGGAACCAGATCTCTAGCAGGTACCTATCAGCATGGCTCCATTGATGTCTATAGCACTATGTCATTTTATATAGGCTTGATATGAAGACAATATTTTGACCATATATTTGAACTGAGGATCTTTCTTGCAAAGTCAGCCAAAGAGTAAAACCCTAAAGGGGGGGGGTTCATATTTTCAAGGTGAGAGACAATAATCTGAAATATCTGTGGTACTAGATAGTGGATAGTCAACAGTCAACAGAAGTTGCTGGATGCATTGATGCTGGAAGAAGAGTATACAGTCCCTGGACGTTGAAGCAGAGGAAACTTAAGCCAGAGTAGAGAGGAATTTTCAGCCCTTTATATGGCATAATGTAACACACAATCTTGTAATGTTTAGATCAATCTATAAAGTCTGACAAAATATATGAACTTTTACCTGTTGATTGAAAGGTCATGCACCAGCTAATTCTTAAATGGGATCAAAAATAACCACCAAATCTCATACAAGCAGTGATCTCAACCTATGACAGAGCAAAAAAGACCTTTGGGAAATGGAACGATACAGAGCTGCTACAAGATGTGCTAGGCAGAAATGTCTCCTTTCCCCAGCACCTTTCTTTTCTCAACATCCCTTCCAACCACCTCTGCTGGGGACCCGCTGCCTGAAGTGCTGTATTGATGGCTCTCCCCTGTCCCCTTTTGGTGTCCTCTCAGAGAGACTCTTGGTGTGGGCATCCTGTAGGCCACCAGGAGCCCTGGGAAGACTTCATTTGCTTTTCCCTTCCATTCTCTTCAAGGCGTGCAACTCCATTCTGTGTTGTCCTGCCTTTTCAGGATGATGGAACAAGAGAAGGCAAACCTGAACATGAAACACAGAGGGCTGTAAATACTTTCAGTGAAGTCCTCAATATTTTATCACCATGAGCCTGTCTGCCACCCATTTCATTTGGGCTGGAAAAGAGCTGCTTCCCTCTGGAATCAGGATGCTTTGGGAAATGCCATAATCCAAGGGTTGCCATCATTTATTCACTGCCAAAGTGGTAGCATCCCATGGGAATAGAGCACAGCTGCAAAGACTTGGATGAAGAGGTGTAACAAGCTTGCGTGCACAGAGGACCAGGGTTCAGAGATTATGGCAAAATAGTCAGACCCCAATGGAAACTGCCCTCCTGCTACTATTTGTTTCATTACTAACCAATGTTTTGACCAAGGTCAGTCCCTCTGATCTAGCAAACCGTGTCCRAAATCCTGGAAAGAGAAGGTCTTTGCCCCGAGGTGGTCATGGTCCTTACCACTGCACAAACCTGCTCTGCAGGCAGGCAGGAGAGAGTGGCAAGGCTCATATGCAGAGGCACCCCACTGGCACGGTCACTGTTGCGGTTCATCTCTGTTCAACCTGTCCTTCTCTTACTGAAACAAAAAGAGGCTTTGGCATTCATTCAGAGAAGAAAGGATGGAAGGCAAAGCACAGACAGCACCCTCAGCAGCTCTTTTTGAAGACTCAGGCAACATGTTCTTTAACGGGATCTTTTCAAAGTTGCTTTAATTAAATAACCAATTCACTTGCAGGTGAGGACAGTTGTTGCAGGACAGAACTGCTGTGGCAGTTTGTTGTGATATTTTTCTCATTTTACATTCCAAACAAGAGATGCTGTACAGCGAGGTAACACTTATAAATTGCACATGAATTTTAAAAACTGTTAGCCCAGCTTTCTTTTGACCTACTTTTTGCAACCTTTGACTATCATGTTCATGTCTCCCCTTATGAATTAGAATGACATGTGAGTTTTGAAGTTAAAACACGAAAATCTTTATTGGGGCAAAACCTTTTATATAGATGAATATAAATGATGAGTGTCTTAAAGCAGAAGAGATTTCTTCTGTAAAACTCAACTAATAGTTTAAAACTTGTCATCAGAGTTTATTTCACTTAACTGTTTGAATCCCAGCGAATAGTGTAAAAAATGTTTAGAGGAGTTATGCTCTAGTTTTTGCCTTGTGTTCTGTTAATAAATACCTCTGCACAGCCACTTTTCCTTGCCAAGGTCTTTTTATGCACATGACTGACTTTAACTGACTCTGTGCAATTGCATATGTGCTTATAGTCACTCAGGTGCCTTAAGCACTTCACTTAATCAGTGCCCTGGACAACAAGGATGAAGGGAAATCTACTGCCCCAAAGGCACCAGCCTGTTTTCTGTGCAGTGGCAGAAGATTTCACATAGACTGCTGGGAAACAAAAACATGTAGGGATCATGGTACCCTTGATATCCTCAGAAACTTACTCTCATTAGGCCTGGAAATGGCTACGAAATGGCCACTGATGTGTCTTGGGCATGTTGGCACCAGGGTGTATGGCTTCTCATTTGACTTCTTACCCCTTATGCCACTGGGAGTCACCGAGGTCCCTGCCCAATGGTGACACTCCAATTTGGAGCCCCATGTGCTGTGTCCACTGTGCTAGAGGGTTCCCAGCACCCTGAATATCAGAGAAGGGTTTCACATGTGGCAGGACTTGTCATTAAAAACAGCTAAACAGAACCACATACATCACTGGCTCCCCATGCAACCATCTCATTTTTACAGTGTTTTCAATTTAAGATTGGTGATGACAGTGTGTGACGGTCTGCCAGACATTGCAAAGCTTTGTGAAACATATGGGCTTTACCAATGTACAGGTAAGAGCTATGGACAGAAAAAAATACTGTGTTATCTAGATGTTCCTTTTGAAACGATTTTGCTAGATTTAGGTTAGTCCCATCTAGAAGAGAAGCATTTTCTCCTGCCAGTGAATCTGCTATTAAAAACAGCATTACAACAAATAATGAATGTTTATAGTATTGACTGGCAGTGACAGCTCTTTAAGATCTCAAGCAGTATAATTAATGGGAACGTGATGAATTAACCCCCATTTAATTCAGTAGAGTTATCTCAGAGATAACTTTGATTCCAGTGTCTTTTGTTTGACTTATTAGCATTTTTTTAATTGCCAGAAAACTGTGTCTTTATAACCAGTGATTTTTAAAAATCAAAAGTGGTAAATCTTTAGTATGAGGTTTTTATACATAACTGTTTCTTTCCTGGACATTCAATAGCCACATTTATTACCTATTCAAAATATGAGTTTGTAGTTTCTGAACTCATGCTTATGAACTTTATGAACTTGCAAAATTAAGTTTTTGAGCATAAATGATAGTGTCAGCATGATGCAGTAATACTGTATGTGTCCCCGTATCCACTACCCTATCCTCACCCCCATGCTGTTCTGCAGGCTTTGAGACTGCTGTTTTAGTTTAAGGTAAGCTAAGAACCTTTTTCCATTGATCTTTTTATTCCACATGCACAAAAGAAAATGCTAGGACGTTGCTACTGATTTTTTCCCCCCAATATGTGGTCATTATAAGCAGAAAAGAAGCTCACACTTCTACCTTTTAATTGGGCATTTAGCAGGACAATGTTTGAAAGCAATTAATGGGAAAAACATTTTTGTCCTGTTTTATCAATTGGTCTCCAAGAAAAATGCTGTCCAAAGTAACTATTATGTACAAGCCAGGAAACTGTTGTCCTTTTCAGTTTTTCCCATGTCACAATTTATTCATTTAATTCAGTTCTCCAAAATTACTGCAGTGCCAATTATCTCTCTATGTGTAGAAAATGAGTTTGGCCTACTTCAGCTTTTCCTTCATTTTATGCCTGTTTTCGGCTATTCTTCAATGAGTGAGTAATGTGCGATGTGAAAAAAGGGAGGATCTTCAAAAATATGTGAAGTGTCTAGAGTGGCTTTTTGGTACCTGTGAAGAGGCCCCTTGAAGAAGCTTAAAGGACAATAGAATATTGCGGCTAGCAGTGGTTTATTTTGTCCACATGACTCATTTCACACGCACCCAGGCAACTGATGAATGGAGGATTAACACAAGTTTTCACCTTATTGAAATGAGTGATTCAAAGCAAACAAATAGGACTAACTAGGTTGGAATATGAAATTAAAGTTTCTCCGAGTCCTTTTGTTATGCATCACTTTCAAACTTAATTAAAAATATGATGGCTTTGAAATTACTTTTAACCAATTTTGTTAAATAACAGTAGTTTAATGTTTATTATTGTCACACAACCCACTTGTCTCAAATCTGAAGATTCTAAGGGACTGTTCAAACACATTAACAAAAAGTTGTTTTAAAACAAAATGAAAAAATACTGCATATATACATATACTCACTCTTTCTTTGTGCGTGTGTATATGCACTTTCACAAAGAAAGCATCAGATGCAATTTTTATTGTTAACTGCATTATATATTTCTATAAATTTTTATAGATTGGTAGGTAGCTCTATGAGAAAAGTGATTTAGATGCTATCTTTATGCTAACTTATGCAATGCATTCAACTCCTTAAGCTTTATAATTATATTCCAAAGAGGTTGAGGCTATCCGTGAACACCACGTGACTTTATATGGTGCTAAGTTACAACACCACGAGGTCACACAAGCCATAAGCTCCCAGTTTACAACTTTAACAACTTTCCTTAAGGAAGGATAGGTTAGCATCTTCGTATAGTGAAGTCAATACTCAGGGCACACAAGTGCCCATCACACCAGAATGTCTTCCTTCCATTTCCTTTRAGGATGCAACAAACTGATATCAAACCCTTTTCTGTGGAGCAGAAAGCAAAACACACCTAACTAATTGTACATTTAATGGATCATAATGGACCATACGGACGTTTCTTGCCCCCCCCCCCTTTTTTTGATAATGCTCACCAGTGCCTCTCTATGAACTGGAAACTCCATGCAGCTGAGTAGTTCAATTGACTTCTTCTGTGGAGCAGCCCCGTTAAACCCTGCATGCAGAACTACACAAAAGCTTCAGGACACTGTTGAATCACAACTTCTGTCATTAAACTTTTGGATTATTAGCTTGACACTCCATAATAACTTCTGTAGAAGCTTCTTTCCTGCATTAAACCCAAGAATTTTGTTTTAGTGGGTGGGATTACAGGGGAGAAAAAGGGATAGTTCAATTCCCCACCTAAACTGTCGCTAATCCTTTCTGAAAATTTGTACATGTCTGGGCAGGGGGAACTGGAGGCTGAATCTGGTCCCTCTTGCCCACAGTGAGCAAGAGCACTATGGGTTAGCACTGGTAAGATCCATTTTCATCATGCTACTGCTATGGGACGATGGTGCAGTGCAGCATGGAGGGACACTTTGACCTTGGGTGGGCAGGATGAGTTGAGATATGGGATGACCTGTTAGGATTTCCACTATGAATAGCAGACATTGGCTAAATTCTGACCTGGAAACCAGGAAAATTTGATTGCTGCTTGTGAGAGAGGTTTCGACTTGAGATGGCATCTGCTTACTGCTCAGTAAAGTAGGCAGTACCTTTGGCAAATTTAGCTGCCAAAGTCTAACGAGAGTCCATTGAACATGCACAAACTCAAATCTGTCCCTCCCCAAAGTCTTTCAGCTTGATTGGTTTGAGCATTTTCACAAATGCACAGGCCTTTCCCATAAATCAGTCTCTTCTGCCAGTCTTAAAAGCCTTCATCTAGGCATAGAAATCTGAAGCTTTCTTAGGAAAAATTTTGCAGATATTTTCTTTATAAAGTGGAAAGGATAATTTATGTATTTTGCTTCTCTCAATTTTAAAAAGAGCTAGAATACTTTTTTTCTGATTAATTTTTTTTCTGATTAAACTTTAGAAAGAATTTCAGTCGGAGGCAGGCTTTTGATATGGAAAATCTTTTCACAGCTCTCACTGTAATGAGCAACTGGGTTTCTGTATGGAAATGTGGAAAGCTTTTGGTAAAAGTAAATAAGGTTTATCAGAACTTGAATTCCAGCTTTACGTGAAATTTCAACATTTTCAATTGTGTTTTGCTTCAAAAATTTAAAAATTTCTTTAGGTTGTGAACCCTCTCACATGCAAATTTGAACTATCTCATGWCAAATAATCTCCCAAACACCCTACTTGGAGCAATGAAATAATTGTTGACCTTGTAAAATAGACTAGCATATTTAAAATCAGATACAAGGAAAACTGTATACACATTACACTGAACAGTATTTGAATATTAAACCAGGACAAAATGAGAATCAAAACACAACTTTTCTCTTATCAAGACAAAAAGGTCAAATTTGTGCTTGAGAAACATTTCATTCTAGAAATACTGTTCAAACAGCATGTATGTCCCAGTGAGAAATGTAGTTGCTCCAGAGGAAAGTTTATATTTTAATGTTTGTTATTGTCAAACTGTATTTCCCAGTTAAACTTGCTCAGGCCAAAGTATTTTGATAAACTCCTGTCTTAAGAACAGGTGGCACCATCACCTCTATGAATGATGATTTGTAGCCTCAGCAAGAATGACTCCCTGGACATGAGGGATGAGATGAGACTGAAGAAAGTAGTGGTGACTGCAAACACCAGAAGCAGCCAGGAAGCAAACCGAAGAACAGAACGGTGAAGATGCTCCAGGCCTGTCACTGTTCCCAGTGCTGCGCTCCTCTGGGAAGGGCGAGCTCGGTGTTGTCTGTGCTATGCTGTTTCTCCCACTGAGATACAGGGACACTAAGGCCTTGCCACTGTTTCTTTCCATGGCAATGGAAAGACTTCCACTTGTTTCACTAGGAGTTGGACCCTACAAACTGCTGTTGCTCGTCATGCTGAGAAGAAAACAGCATCCTTATGAGAGACACTTCAAAACATGAAGTCCTCCAAGAAAAAAAAGTTTTTCACACACATTCAAGAGCAACTCTGTCAGGTGATTTAAATGTTTTGTATTGCTAAGACATCATGGACATTTCAATGTCATCCACTGCTAAAGGTCATCATCTAACCCATGAATACCCTTTCATACTATTCATTACCAACACTGTGTAGTACAATGTCTTGCCCATTTTGGTTGGATCTGGAACAGACATACAAATCACTCCTTGAACCCTGGACAAGGTCAGAAACTGGCATTTATCATCCCAGGAAGATAATTCTTCTATAATGGAAGCAAGTCATCTACTTCAGATATAATGAAGTAACTATAAAATTCAGCACAGTGTGAATCATTGAACTTCCGGATACATCCATGACAGACTGTAGATATTGTATTCCTGAGTGGTGCCATATTCATATGCATTCATAGGTGGTTGGCTGTAAAACCCACTGAATCTGTAATACCCAGTGAGTATTTAAGTCTTCCATTTGAATTGGAAAATTTCCAGAATAATGGATAGAGAAAACCCTGTTCTAGAATGCTTTCTTCCTAGGAGGATGGAGTATTCAAATGGGAAGTAAAGGTACAAATAATCGAATGCAGAGAGAGACATTGCACCCAAGTCTTGTACACACTAGATGAGTGCTATAACCTGTAAGTTACTGCTGGGCATCATCCCAACATCTAAGACCAGCCCTCAGGAATCCCAGACTCTAGAGACCATGGAGAAAGTCTGGAGAAAGGAAGACTTCCCCTCGGTTGAGGAGTGGGTTAGAGATCATTTAGGAAAACTTGACATCCACATGTTCATGGGCCCTGATGAGATGCACCAGTGCAGAGGGAGCTGGTGAACTTCATTGCTAGACCACTTTCAATCATCTTTGAAAGGACATGGAGAACAGAAGAGGTGCCTGAGGACTGGAAGAAGGCTAATGTCACTCCAGTCTTCAAAAGGGCAAGAAGGAGGCCAGTCAGCCTCACCTCCATCCCTGGAAAGGTGATGGAACATCTCATCCTGGATGTCATCTCCAAGCATGTGGAGGACAAGATCATCAGGAGTAGTCAGCATGGATTCACCAAGGGGAAGTCATGCTTAAACAACCTGAAAGCCTTCTGTGATGGGATGACTAGCTGGGTAGATGAAGGGAGAGCAGCGGATGTTGTCTACCTTGACTTCAGTAAGGCTTTCGACTCTGTCTCCCAKAACATCCTCATAGACAAGCTCAGGAAGTGTGGGCTAGATGAATGGACAGTGAGGTGGATTGAGAACTGGCTGAACGGCAGAGCTCAGAGGGTTGTGACCAGCAGCACAAAGTCTAGTTGGAGGCCTGTAGCTAGCGGTGTCCCCCAGGAGTCACTACTGGGTCCAGTATTGCTCCACTTCTTCATCAGTGACCTGGATGAAGGGACAGAGTGCACCCTCAGCAAGTCTGCTGATGATGATACAAAACTGGAAGGAGTGGCTGATACCCCAGAGGTCTGTGCTGCCATTCAGAGGGACCTGGACAGGCTGGAGAACTGGGTGGAGAGAAATCTTATGAAGTTCAACAAAGGCAAGTGCAGGGTCCTGCACCTAGGAAGGAATAACCCCCTGCACCAGTACAGGTTGGGGGCTGACCTGCTGGAAAGCAGCTCTGCCGAGAAGGACCTGGGAGTGCTGGTGGACACCAAGTTGACCATGAGGCAGCAATGTGCCCTTGTGGCCAAGAAGGCCAATGGTATCCTGGGGTGCATGAGGAAGAGTGTTGCCAGCAGGTCCAGGGAGGTGATTCTCCCCCTCTACTCAGCCCTGGTGAGGCCRCACCTGGAGTACTGTGTCCAGTTCTGGGCTCCCCAGTACAAGAGGGATGTGGCACTACTGGAGCAAATGCAGCGAAGGGCTACAAAGATGATTAGGGGACTGGAGCATCTCTCTTATGAGGAAAGGCTGAGAGAGCTGGRCCTGTTTAGCCTGGAGAAGAGAAGGCTGAGAGGAGATCTTATCAACGTGTACAAGTATCTGAAGGGAGGGTGTCAAGAGGATGGGACCAGACTCTTTTCAGTGGTTCCCAGTGACAGGACGAGAAGCAATGGGCACAAAGTGAAACACAGGAAGTTCCATCTGAACATGAGGAAAAACTTCTTTACTGTGAGGATGACAGAGCACTGGAACACGTTGCCCAGGGAGGCTGCGGAGTCTCCTTCCTTGGACATATTCAAGACCTGCCTGGATGTGAGCCTGTGCAACATGTTCTGGGTGACCCTGCTTGAGCAGGGGTGTTGGACTAGATGATCTCCAGAGGTCCCTTCCTCAGCCATTCCGTGATTCTGTGATCCCTCCCCTTGGATTTTATGTGGCCTGGTCATTTGTTTGTTCTCAGCAAATCTGTGGAACTGGTGAAGGTCATAATTTCTCAGGATTTTGTTTTGGCAGTAAGAGCCCAGGTAGCTTGGCATACCTTTAATTTAGTCTAAGAAGCAAAAGCATTTTATTAATACCAGAAGGCAAATAGTTGATAAGACCTCACTCCTTCCAGACCTCACCTGGAAGTCAAGATGCCRAACATGGCCAGACACATGAAATGAACTCTCTAAGAGCTCTCTAAGGTCTCTTTAAAACAAACTGTGTCACCCTGTACAGTGTTGCCGTTCCGCAAGATTCAGAGCTAAAATGTATGGCTCATCTTCCACCCGGGGATTGCAATCACTATGAAAAATCAGTCTAGGTAGCCCCTACTGCCAAGAAGGAGAACACGCTTTGTAATTCAAGGAGAAATGGAGGATGCATATCAGAACCTTGAAACCAGGAGTGCAAAAGGGACAAACACTTTAACCCAGTCTCAGGGTGGAGCACACAACAGTGCTGCTTTTCGATGGATGAATCCTAAATATGCCTGTGCTGTAACAATGTCTCATTGTCATTCAACCAAGATTTTGACATGCAAAGTGAGTGGTTTCATTTTCAATCAAATCTCGAATCTAAGAAGTTTTGTACAGCATTGGTCTTGCATTTAGCATCATGAGAGACCTGGTAAAGACAACATTATCAGAACTAGGAAGAAATGCTGTTATTATCCTTTTCAGCAGTAGAGACATATTTCTAACATGAGAAATAATAAGAAAGGGTTCCCAGTCCCCTTATTTATTCTTGTTCACTATAGCTGTTCCACCTGAAGATGATCTGAAGATGAAGATAACTGCAATGTGATAACCATATACCTACATCAGGGAAATACATGTGTAAGAAATACCTGAGGTAAACTACTATTCTGACTGACAGCAAATATTTTTACATTTCTCCCCACAGATCACCATAGGTCTTTCTTTCATTCCAATTCCATGCAGTTCTGAAACTGAGAGATAACTTTTTTCTACCTCAATCCACAAGAGAGCCCTTCTTCTAGGAAGGAAGGCAGCCTCGTTTTTACCAAATGAAAGGGGAAGGTAATTCTGCTGAAATGTGCAGACATTTGTACCATCCCCAAGAACACTGCACTCCTTCTCCAGGTGTAACACCTTTCCTGATTCCAGTTATCCAGCTGGCACCCCAGCTCCACCCTGGCCACTAGCTGTGGCCAGATACAGCTTCTAGAATCCATATCAAAAACATTTGTTTCTGTGATGAGTCATACTCAATTTTTTGGACAAGTGTAATTTGCATTGCCAGACAATTTTGCTCTTCTTTAGTGTTTGGCTGGAATGACACAGGTGTGTTTTGTAAGGGAACAACAATACATGAAGGTATGAGCTTTCAAACTTCATGAAATTTCACAGGGACCATGACTTAAGAGATTATCAAGTGTTTAATAACTGTCATTGATGGGGCTATTACTCTGCCCTCATTAGGGGTCATTTTGCAAGCCAGTAGTGTGGAGTTTCCAGCTTATCTTCCTTCACTTTATAGACTTTTTTTCTTTTTATTTTTCCTCTGTCCTTTATTTTTGAATTCTTCAACTTTCACAAGGAAAAAGCTAGTCCCAGGGGGAGAGTGACAGAGTCAAGCTTAAGGAACATCTGCAACACCACAGCAGAGAAACAGGTTGAAATCACTAGCTGTTGAGGTCCGAAATTACGAGTGAACTTAAAGAATAAAATAACAATTCCCCCTCTCACCACCTCAAGATTTTTATGTTATTAATCCCAATAATTAGCAGAATGAGCACTGTGCAATACTGGTTAGTGGAGAAAAAGAAGAGCAAACAAATGAGGCTGAAAAACTATACTATTTTCTGCTTAACATACTGATGTGGCAGTGCTGTTATCAAACTCATCTTTATTCATTCCTCTCCCTCATTCCATTAACTCACAAGTCCCAGGGAAGTCAACACACCATCACATTCAACCTCCTTTGAAACTTTCCCAAATGCATGCATAAAAAACACTGTCCAATACAAATAGTTGCACCTTGCCTATTTTATTTTCTCCTGCCTTTTCACTGGATGCTCTCTGAAGTCCCACTKGCTGTCCAGAACCACTGTATAGTGCTGCTGTGTACTGTGAATCAGCTGCTGCATTGCAGACCGGGAATGACAGCTGATCAGGAGGGAGTTAGCATGATTCCTCTCTCTGTAATCTGTAAAGTGCTTTGGGGTTCAGTGGAGTCTGCCACAAAAATGTGTTATTACTACATCTTAAAGGTTATGCAGCAGTGAGGCACAGTGGAGCACTGCTGGGTCCCAGGGCTTCCCATTTTTCTGATGGTTTTGGAGGAAGGACATCTGTGAACTCCTGGATACATCCAAAGACTGAAAATGGGGAAAAACAGGTCAATTGGCTGATTCTGCAAATGYCCTGGATGAAGGCTGCCACATGCCCTACTGAAATGGGAGTTTGAGGAGAGTCCAGGGAGGCAACACAAARTTGCCTAAGGTGGAGAAAATTAAGTCTTGTTTGCTTTGTCCGGAGTCCAGAAGTAGAAAGGAGATAACTCTGGTTTACTGAAGGAYTGAGCTACAATTCACTTAAACAGCTGCTGAATCTTCGTGGATGTGTCTCTGGCCCTGCTGCACAGCCGTGACTCTCAATCATCTTCCCCAACTGCCCCCACCCCCACCCCCAATCCAAATTGGGAAAGAGCTGAGAATTTGTCTCACTCAAGACCTTGCAGGGCCACAAATGTCAGCTGCTCTGYCTGATGACTAGCGTGCTGATTATGCACCTATCCAGACACATGGAAACTCCACAGGGAAAAGCTCCCCAATACACACACATTTGTAATCTCTTGTGAATAGAGTCCTAAGTGCCCATTAACTATTGCTCAATTACACGGGAACTCTGCAGAAGYAAATATGGCATGCACATGAATATCAATTAAAGCCATTATGATCAGTGTGGTCGTGAGTCAGGAGGGAAATGTGCATAATCTTGACAGAATAACGAAGACATGCTTCATTTTACCCGCGTAGATTGGAATAGAATGTTAAGCTAATAAAAGCTTTTGCATTTTAAAAAATAGTTTAACAAGCCCAGAATAGTTTTGAATCATATCCGCCTGCGATTTCAGTTGTTAAAGTTAGCTTTGACATCCTTTTTTTAAAAGACAGAGGGGAAAAACCTCCATTGCTGAGCCTATAATTTCTCAATTTCCCTTTCCTCCTTCCATTGTTTAGCTTTCATAATAGCCCTACCCTATATAACACCACGCACATACAACCAGCAATCAGATACTTGCACAAAAATTGGTGATAGAAGTTGCCTGGCTGAAAGACCAGACACAAATACAGAGCGTTGGCCTGGGAAACAATTTAAATTGAAAGCAAAGGAGGTCTTGCACTCTGTCAGCTGAGGATCTGCTTTGTGTGATCTGATTCTGAATTTTTCTAACCCCCTACTGGGTGACTATGGGTAAGTCTCAAGATGACACCATTATCACTAGTGTAAGTGCAAGGTGTAAAAGAGTGACACCACCCGGCAATAAAGGCTTTATAATAAGGATCTCTTTATGGTCATGGATTTTGCCTTAGGAGGAGAAGGGCAATTGATGTACAAGTTCATGAGACACCAGGGGCAGGCTGACTTCAACAGAAGTTAAGGAAATACCCCAGTGACACCTTTCTTATCAAAGGTTGTGACTTCATTTCCACCCTTAGGGAAACTTAAATGTAGTCTTGTGAACTTTCCATAGAATTTTTTTTTTTTTTTTTTTTTTTTGCTGTGCCAAACCATTAGCGTCCTCTCTGAGGTGCTATTGAATTTTGGAAACATGTTGACTTGCAGAGAATGATATAGGCTCCTCAAGCCATGAATGACAAAATTTGGGGTTCTGCCTGTCATTTCTCTTAGACCGTTGTCCAAGGGCCCTACACACAGTTTTGACAACACATCTGTGGTTATTGCTTGAAGATGCATCCAGTTTGGTTTAAACCAATTATAAAATTTTCATTGCTTTAAAATCAACCATGTTCTCTTGTGGCCTAAAAAAGACATGCAGGTTACATCCACAGGGGTAAACTAAACTGGGCCAGGGTGCAGGTCAGGCACTGACTTGTGATCGTCCACACTGTTAATTTGTTAGCTTCGTCCCTGGCACGCTTTTGACCTCTGCCAGCTAGCACTTTTCTAGACGATGTCTGGGCATGGTTTGGCGATTAGTGTCGGTCAGAAACCCTTCCTGGCAGACACCAAGGGTTTCGCTGAGGGGATGTGAGTCATCCTCAGAACTCCAGTTTGTTTTATTTACTAAGGTGTAGCTGTAGCCCACATCTATACTAGTATGCTCAAAGGAGCAAGGCAAGGATTCAAGCGCCTTCCTGCCATTGTCCAAACTGTTTAATTAATAGCAAGTTCCTCGGCACATTTTTGGTCCATGCCGTCAGTCTTCCACACAGTGCCCAGACACAATCCAGGCAACAGTACTAGCCACGGACTGTTCACAGTAGGCAGGATGGAAAAAAGGAGAATTTAGYCATATGGTTACAAGCCATGCCTTGCCACTTGCCATCAGGGCAAAGAACGGGCCCTGGCCCGTTTTATGTGCTCAGATAGATGTAGCCATAGAGACTGGAATGTTTGTACTGCTTTTAATTAAATGGAAATTGTGTTTCATGGCAGTTCTCACAACAGTTTAAATCTGTGGGATCAGGGTGATGTCTGATCACTGAAGTCAGAGACTGGTATGTAGACTGAAAATATATGTTGCTGCATCTGTGTCGGGAAGGCAGGTAATTAACACTGGATGCAGTACAAGTGGGCTGACAGACTACATTGTATTAAATAAAGCAAACAGTCTAGCTTCTGAATGTAATGCAAACTTGAGCTTGTGATAGTTTCAGAAAACAAACTGGGACAGTCCTAGGGGACTTGTTTAGAATTATTGTACTGGGAAAATACTTAAACATTTTAACATAATTATTCTAATTTTGACCTAGCAGAGATAACAGCTGGAAGATTTTAGGGCTGTGGGTACATTTCAATTATCTACTAATTTGCAGCATAGCATACAGTTAAATTTACAGATACCAAAGAAAAAGTTACATAATTTAGCAAATACAGCCAAAAGAAGGAAACATTAGTGAGTAAATATTATGAAATCTGATCAAACAAATCTCAGCTGGCCAAAAGGATGAAACTATGGCTGCAAAAAATGGCATTCTGAGGAACAATTATTTCAGCCCCAAAACTTAGTCTGTGTTTGCATAAATATTATTTCACATAAATTGGCTAGAGTAGGACTCATCCATTGATATTGATTGGTAAATGACACGCTTTCTGTCCTTTGCTAGGTTTTGCCCAGCACTAAATCTTCAGCGCAGGCTCTTCAGGRTAAGTATTAACTGAACACAAGGCTGCAACTTCTTTGCTGGATTGGGCCCTCACTGTCTGCAAACTGAAAGCTCTTGGTAGCAATTTTTAACAAACTTGTATGGCCCTAAATTTTCAAAGTGATGCGCGTGCAGTAGAGCGAGTGTTTACATCTCCCACCTGTCCTTGAAATGACTGGGGGAGCCACTGGGGTCTATCACCAGTGACAACCTTGGGAAGAGATGAACCCGAGGTACCGAGAAATTCTTGCAAGGAAATGCAGAGCCTCGGCCCACATGGATTTTATCTGACTTTGGTGGGTGGAGATGACCTTCAGCTGGTGGCCTGTGTGGTTAAACCATTCAAACCTTTGCCCTCATTTACTTGATCAATACAAGATTCATAATGTTCCTCTTCCAGGAATGGGTTAAACTTAATTAGTTAGTATTGAAAAGCACTCTGGAGATGAAAAGTGCTCTACTATATAAATGCTGACTATTAGCCATTATTAGGTCCCTTCTTGTTTTTCATACATTAGCCCAACTAAAAGGCAACTCAAAAACTTTTTCTTTATTGGTAAGGGTTTGCCAGTTCAAACTAGCAGATTTAAAATACATTTAACAAGTCAGATTGGTACATTTTTAATAGACTGTAGCAGGTTTGTGGCAAAAACGGCAGAAAGGTAATTTTTGTCTCTGCTTTTTAGTTTAATAGGACATAATTTGAGATGAGGGACAAAGTTTCCTAAAAAAAATCATTGTGTTGGCAAGGCTGGTTAAATAAAGTGTCCTACAGGAGCTAGGTAATAAATAAAAACCCTGCCTTCACAAGGCTTTGTCATTGTCTGGAAAGCAGAGAGAGAGAGAGAGACTAAAATAATTAAAGGTGCTTATTCTGGTGTAGTAGCACAGCAAATGAAGTATGCTTGGATTTTCCCTTCATAGGAGCTAAATCTGTGACCTTCTGTACCAGAGGAAAGAGCCCTTTGTATTCTGAGCTCTAATAGCCTTACCATGATTTGATTTCTACCAGGGTCCATGAAACACTTGTTATATTTATTTTCATTACCTCCATCCATTTTCTTTTGCAAAGAGGAGTTAAGTTTAATCTTTAAGGAGAAAGCAGATTGTTTTTGTTTTCCACCTTGATTAGCTGTACGCCTTTATATCTTTGGTTTATCTCCTGTGTTTCAGAATGTTTCTTTTACCTTGTGGAATACTGTTAGAAGTCTCTGTACAAAGGCAAAAGCTGTGGTTGCTATAGCAATAACCAATCTGATGAAGCTGTGACCTAAATCATGACTGAGAAAAATAGTACCTTTTCTATATCACTGCAGTTACTGCTTCCTTGGATTATGCTACTGGTATGCAGGATTTATTACCTAAAATGAACTCTTTAACTCCAGTATACAAGAAAAAGTAAAGTGGTAGTTCTTTAGCTGCACAGTTGGGCAGGAACATGAACAACTTAAATCTGCTGAAATGTATAGGTGCAAAGGACTTCTACTGTTGGTAGCATGCATGTAGCTAGACCTCGGTGCAGCACAATCTATTTCTTGAAAATCCATGCAGCTTTGATTGCTGGAAGCTACTTAAATCAACATAATACACAGGATTTATTGATCATTCCAGAACAACAACTTGCCCAACTTCTTGAATTCTTTACTTTCTGCCATGGTGTACAGTCATCTGGGAGTAAAGGAGGGAAACATTCCCTAGGAGTAGTTGCTTGCTTCATTGATGAAAATCTATGGTGAGGAAATTGGTGCAAGCATGCAAGACTGTTACCTAAGATACAAAATCAGTGGTTCTTAATTGGCTCTGACCACCAGTGAACCCCTCATCAATAGGAGCTATGTATTAGGTTATTTCTGCACCTACTTTATTTTCACAACTGACAAGGGACTGTAACATGGTAACTAATATTATGAAGGACATAATGGAGTGGGATTTATCCCATTGCACTTCTGAAACTTAGGCTTTGAATCTATGCTTATCATCTAGGCTCCCTCTACAGTCAATGGAGAGAGAGACAGAGAGATAAAGAGTGATTTTCTCTCTCCTAAAACAAGTATCTGGCGTAGATAGGATGAAAATCCAGTACAGCACCTCTGTCTCTCTGTGGACTAGAGAGGGGCTTTGACAGCTTAGTCCAAACACCTAACTTTTAGATGGCTGCAGTTACATGCGATGAACTCCTTCTACTAATAGTGTTAAGCAGCGTATCAAGTATGGATAACCATTACTGTTATGACAACATGGTGGGAGTGTAGTGGTCGGATCTTCAACTTTTTGAGTATTAACTTGCCGTGAGCTCTACCAAATCAGCGTTGAATCTAAGAATAAGAAATGACTGAACTACAGGAAGGTGGGAGCAGAGACAATATCAAAATTATTTGTATCGGAGAGGAGGGGAAGTGGGAAGTTGGCAGAGTTAACTAAATCAGCCTCACTGGAAGAGCAGACGCAGGTTGGCAATTGTGACTGCATTTAGCTTGACAAGTAGCTAGCTAAGAGGTACTTGTGCTGTTATTACCCTCCCCGCTAGTCCCTCACCCATCCTTCTGATGTAAACCCAAGTGGATAAATCTTAAGGATCAAGAGACAATTAAATGTGTTTGATGAGGCTCATTGGGAAATCAAAGTTGCTGTCTTTGCTGTCAGAGATTTGGGCTGGAGATGCACAAACAGTAAAGAAGCCTGGCTGCTGAACTATTTGGAGAGAGCTAAAATTACCCATTTCTTATGGCCACCTGGTCTCTTCAACATCTGCTGTGCACTTGGCTCAGAGTCTGCCTGCTCTCTGAAATCACACCACACATGACATGATGTGTCACAAGTAGTGTGACACAGCAGTGACATTTAAAGGGACACGAGCCAGGCCATCAGCTCTGCTAGAACACATATTCTACAGCTTTCCCAGTTTTGGTTGGTGCCAATATAGAAATGAGATCACCTGTGACCATTTTCAATTGCCGTGGGGTAGATTGCCACAGGGAATCGTTAGTTTCCTGAGTGGTCAGTTAAAACCAGGAGTCACTTGCAGTGCAAGGACTTAGGAATCCCTTTAATTTTCCAAAAGCTCTTTCCCTTTCTCAGCACTCATATCTGATTGATGGTGGTGCATTTATGAACTGGAAATTATGTGGCTACTGGCCAATGTGCAATATGATAAAATATTACAGTGAGGAGACTTAATATTTCACAGCTAAAGAAGCTGAAGCCTGGTCCTCTGTGAAAGAACTGACTTCTGCTGAGAATAGCACCCATGCACAGCCCTAACAGAAAACAATAATCCCAGTGACTAAATAACAAAGCTCACACATTCCTGGTGAGCAGAAGTGAAGTGATCATCCCTGGAATAAATTCTATCCTGAATTTGTGGTTCAGTTTTGACCTCAGTAGGCGCCTTCCTTAAGCGGGGGCAGAGCACTGTTAAGGCTGGACTGCAGGAGCAATGCTAACACCAAAATATCCAGCTGCTCCCAGATTGTGTCAAAGGGGTCTTATGATGCCTTTTGATTGCTTGTTTAAGACTTCTTTTCATGCAGATACCTCCATAATCCTTTGCTTAGCTTTTACTGTTTTACTTTATAGGTTCTCCCGCTCTCCCCTCCCTACCTCGCAATAGGCCATGACATGTTTGACCTATGGCAAAGGACAAAAATATGCATATCTGTGCCACAGAAAGAAGGCTAGAGACATCAATGACATCATCAGTGTCTTAGGTCCCTGCACCAGCAGGGGATTTGTCAGGAAAATTTTCCAGTTGATCTTGAGAGTACGTTTTTATTAAAGCTGTTTGTAAAGATACTCTGCCCTGGAGGCGAGGGGTTTACTGGTTCTGAAACCTGTCTGATAACCAGCCTTTTAGAAATAGCTCCAGTCTCTGTCTGGGACTGTTTTCAGCTCTTTTGCTCTTCAGAGTCCAGCAGATATTGCCCACCCCTATTTAGCTTAAATCAGCTAAAGAGCAGCCATTTCAAAACATTGTCTTTCCTATTACTTCCTTCTTGCATTGCTTTCTTGTATTCTGTCATGAAGAAATTGTTTAAAAAATATTTTGGCCTCTTAACCCCACCGTCCACTTTGATGGGATTGTCATGGCTTTTGGTGAGAGCCTGAGATTACAGATCCTCAGTTTTTCTAATCTACCTGCTTCGTTTCCAGTGCACTCACATTCTCCCTTCCTACAGCAGAGCAAATAGGTGCAGAGATTCACCTGGTTTTGTCTTCACAGTCCCCTTTAGGGATCCTATAGTCTTACATTCATAGGTACAAATACAGAATAAAGTGTCTTCTTCCAAGAACTGGGACTCTCCATTTCTATCCAGTCAACTTAAAAACAGAATTTCCTTCATTGCTTAGCCCCTTTCTTTATATTGTGGCTGCAATACGCCATTTCAGAAGTGTCATCACCTTTGTCTTTTTTCATTCTGATGTAGTCTGTAATCAACACTAGCTTCAGCGACTCTCATTACTAGCTCTTGAAGTGATTCTTCAGACTCAGCAAGAACAACATCATCATCAGATTACAGCATCTGCTTCCTCCAATTTCAGTCTTACCACTGTAGCCAACAACAACGATGCACATTTGCATTTCAGTGCACAGACAGAGCTGATGCTGTGCCACGATGCAGCCCTGCTCGACTTTCCTCCTGCCCACCAACCACTGTGCAATGTCCTTTGTGAGTCTTTCTTTTCACCTGTGTCTGGTCATGTAGAGCACAGTAAATTATATAAATGTATAAGAAAGCCCAAGCAGATATTAAGAGAGCTCAGTGTAGCATTCAACTGCTCATTTCTCTTCTGTAGCACAGATCCTTTTACGCTAGGTTTTTTGTGATGTCAGTATGGTKTTTTTTTTAGCTTTATTCTAAAAGCTCATTTCCAACATTGTCATCCATGAACTAGCCTGCGTTTTGTTCTTTCTGTGCTCAATTTTGCTTTTATATTTTTCAGTCCCTTTCTCCAAACACTAAGCCCATTTTTTCTTTGCATGTTTGAATAACAAGTGGAATTATTTGGCAATGTGCACATCCTCTCAGACTTCGCTTCTCTCAGAGTAGAATGAGTTTAGTGTCTCTCATTAAGTCCCATAGCCGCTGCCCTGTTTTTCCACAGAAGTTTGCAGATCTTACGGGAAATCTTGATACCAATCTAGCATGAGAGTGTTCTCTTCAGGTACACAAAGCAGGCAGGCATGAGAATATTTGGAACATGTAGCGATAATTATTTGAGTTAATGACCTCTCTGTCTTCCTGAAAGAATAATTCAGATAAACGATCATAAAGGGGATTTTGATGTTGYGATCAGTGTTCTGATACCTAGAGATACTTAATCTGGCCTTTTTTTATTTTTCTGTTTGATAATGACATACGTGCTCTCTTCATTTCCTTTATTGCTATAGTACTAAACAGAAAAAATCATTTGCAAAAAAGAATTTGCAAGTCTTGAATATAGGGTTCAGTGCAGAGCCCAAGAAGCCTTGCTACCATTCCCAGCATGCGTGTTCCAGCTTTGCTGGGTCTTGTGCTGGCAGCTAGTCCTCCCCCAGGTAGATGGACTTGCCTGAGATTCACAGGTGGCCAAATGTGACATTCTCCGCCTGCCTCCCTTATTTGCGCCCCTGAATATAGAAACCTGTGGGTTTTAAGGAGGTGAGCCAGAGGGGTTACCTAGCCTTAAGGAAACCAACTGTAATGCCCTTTGTATGTCTATGGTGAGCCCAGGAGAATAACAGGTTAGCACAGTCTCACTGATCTGAAAAAAATATTTAAAGGCTTGGTTTGAGAGCCACACTGCATACTCAAAGTTAGATACATGCTCTGCAAGACTGCAGTGAGGGAGATGAAAAGCCCTGAAGCAGCTCCATTAACCGAAAAACTTGTGTGGACAACATGGAATTGGCTACACTTGGTTCCTAATTTTGAGGTTATTTTCATAATCATACAGGCCGGAAATATTTTTTTTTGCAAGTGGAGCATTAGATCTGCTCCAGGGATGCAAAAGAGGTCACTATAAGCAGTATTAGATCTATCTGATCAAGGCCTCTTCTTGTAGAAATTAAATGATTAGATCCTTAGACTTTTAAAGTTGGAGAGCCTATGAAGAGCACCCTGTCTGACTTCTTGTTCAATATAGGCTGCTGATTTTCTTCAAATTTCTTTTTATTCTTTTTAAACCTTTTCATTTTCTATTGAAACACTGAAAAATTCAAACCTTACTGAATATTTCTATTCATTTGCCTGGATTTTGTCTTTTTAATATTTCCACAATGTAAAACATCTACAGCTCCCATTACAGTGAAATTTTGTAGTGTAAATTGAAGTCTTGTGGCACCAAAATACAAAATTAAGGTAAATTTCTTAGGATTAGGCACTGAATGCATTTGTTCTTCATGTGGCCAGCCAAATTACGAGCAAAATTAAGCCCCATTTAAACATAAGCAGTCTTGCAGCTTAACTCCCAGAATAGGAAGGGAAAAGCTCAGAAGAGAGATAATTAGCTTTAGCCTTTTACCTTTCATGTCAAGCTTGTATCCAACATTATTAAAGACTGTCAGTTAGTGATTCTAAGAGCAAGCTGCAATCCTGATTTGTTCCCAGTAGTAAACTATGCTAAAGGCACACCGCTACAAGTGTTAGTAAAGCATTAATAAATCCTCACTGCTTGGGAGTAGTATTGGAGGGTAGATATTGGTAGAAAGTATTAAGTCACTTAAAAGCTGTGGCCAGGATCCAAATGCTCACCTGTCATATCTAGTTGACAGTCAAGAAATAGGTACCAAGCCTTAACATTACATTTTCTTAGCATTTCTTAACATATTTCTTAACATAGGTACCAATTCTTTATACATTATTTCTAATATTCTTCTAATGCAAAAAATGATCACATTTCTCTTGTCAACCAACTTATTTTGCAGCATTTGTAAGAAGGACATTCACCCATCGAAAACCAGAAAATAAAAAAGAGGAAAAACAGAGAGGAGAAAAATACATAGAAGAGGAACAGAAATAGATGGAAAAATTGGGGGCAGAAAGGTCAGTGGAAGGATATGTAGTTGGAAAAGGATTATAGTGCTAGTCCAAGTAACCCTGGCAGCTTAAAAACTTTTGTAGAGAAAAGGAGTTGCTCGCAGACAGGCAGGTGATCTCAGCTTCCTTCTGTAGACCTTACTGCTGGTGTTGACCCTGCAGAAAGGAAAAAGTAACAAGGAGCAAATAAAATGGAAGAAAACAGAATGACACATGTGWGAGAGAAAAAAAGCAGGGGAGGAACTGAAAAAATGAAGAAAACGGAGAGTGAAGAATGGAGAGACCAAACACGTAAGGGAGACAGGCAGATGAACGAAGGAAGAACATCTGAGGAACCTTCTCATCTGGAGCAACATGAAGAACAAACTTTTGCTACAAGGTGAGGACCACTGAGGATTTTGGCCTCTAACCTTCTCCTGATGTTCTGTTACTCTAAGACTTATCCCTGAATGCAGCATCTAAAAGAACCCAGATTGGCGGTATTTGACATCAAAAGAAATATTAAGAATGATTTTTTTTGTGAGATTTTATGGACTGATTCGATTAGTGCCAGGAGATTTGAATAAGGTTTAGACAAGCAACTGAATGAAAACTAAACTATAAATGTCTATTGTTTACCCATCCATCTAACACTATCTGGCTTATTAGAAAATGACCTTGGGGCTTTTTGCAAACCATTGCTTCTTTCTAATTGGTCTTATGGAACGCACTACTTTCACAGGGCCAGAATTGCTGTTACTCTGAAGTTTATCTGGGGTTAACTCCCCCCAAAACAATGCAGCTACATTAAGAATAAACGAACATAACATATGAGCAAACTCATCTGAAAAAAATCTGGCTGCACAGAGAGTGATAGGACAGGGGAGCAGGGGGCATGCATGCTGAGATAAACTGACAGTACGAGATGACAAAGAAAGAAAGGTGGATTGTCTTATTGGGTTAATAGCAGCAAATTTTCATGGATCTCTTGGTTACCTTCAGAATCTTAAAATTTGCCTTTGAAATATACTGTACTTGCTTTTCTGTGCTCTGTGTTTAGTTTCATCCCACTGAAATGAGTAGGGTTATACTGGCACAGGATTAGGGGGATGAAACAGAAAAACAACCCAGCTTTCATACACAGTTACAAGTGAAGAATAGGGAATCGTGAAGGGAAAGAATATCCATGGTCATAATGACAAATGTAAAGTACAAATCTGATGAATTAGAAATTCTTTCAATTTACAGCCCAACAAGAAAAGTACAGCTCTAAAGTCTTTGTCAGCCCACATCAATATTTCATTTTGCTGGTGGAGGGTAATTTAAATTCTCTATATTGCTAGAGTTTAATGTAGTGATATAGAATTGGGCAAAAAATGTAAAAAAATTAAATGTTTGATACTGCGCTAGATAGAGTGGTAGTTAAGGATACGATACATGGGAAGCTGGAAAAGCAATTAAATATGAGGTTGTTAGTAGGCAGAGAATTAGAGAGTTCTTTRCATGACATGGACAGGAAGAGGAGGTCATTAAAGCACATGCTGCTTATTTTAATATTATTCATGAACAGTATTGTACTAAAATTATAAATAGGCTAAGTGTGAGTGACCCAGAACTGTTTGGCTTCTGTCACAGCTGGATTTAATTGCAGTTCATGTTGTCCTCCTTCCTACTCATTTTCTGCCTCTAGCAGCAGCACTGCCGACTCTACGATTTCTCTCCTGAGGCTCGCATCTAACTTTTTGCTTCAACATTTAGCATTCAGCTTCTGGAGTCATGTGTTTTTCATGATGTACTTGGGTTTTGTGTGTTTTTTGTTCTTTTTTAAGCAGGGCCTTGTTTTGCCAGAAGATCCTCAYAGCTATATTCCATGTCAATAGGTACGTACAAGATTGTACTACTATAACTATGCTGGGGGAGTCACTCCATTACAAGTTAATATTTGGGCTACTTTTTGGAAGTGGGTTAAATTATTACTTTGTCCAAGCTACATCAGCTAGGTGCTAGTGTGAGTGGCCAGCTGGAGGAAGGGGTTATCCTGATCTAACAGTATCTTTTTAAATTCACGTTAGGTTATGACAAAAAAATAAAAAAAATCCCATGTAGGCAAGACCTACATTTTTAGTCCTTAGGGCTGCAAAGAAAACATGACCCGAGTGTATTGAAAAGGCTTAGCTACCAGAAGGCAAATATAAAGAATGCCAGTTGTGATATTATTTTTTTTTTCAATTTCATTATTTTTGTGCCAATCTCAAGGTTTTGGGGGCCTGAACTCTGGAATCCCGAACCCTCAGGGACGGTAGCAGTGTTGACTATAATTAGATGGTATGATCTTTGGGACAGGGACTCTGCCTACTTATGTGTTCGCGCAGAACGCAGTACAAGGGGCTGCTACCCAAAGGTAGGCTTTCTGGTCCTACCACAGTGCAAACAAAGAACTAATATTAACAAAACATACCCATCCCACTTCTAGGTGCCCATTTACTACATGTCCACAATCTCTTTCCATCTGCCCTATTCAAACTAAGGCTATATCCATCCCAGAGATTGTCTTTATTTTGACAGAAGTCCTTACCCTGACATTCTTATGATTCTAGATCACCCTTAATTCTTCGGGTCACAGATTGTATGCACCCTTCTGTGAGTCTGAGCAATGTACTGATACTTCAACAGGTGTATTTATATATGTGACCTGCTGTGGGCTTACTTACGAAACAACAAGGCAAAGATGAATCATGCTAACTCTTCTGCAAGGAAAAGGGCAAAAAAGCTAACTCTTACTGCCTGCCTAAATTTAGTTTTTGTTATTTGCTACAGGATGAATATTACCTTTGTGCAGATGGTTCATGTAAAACCCTGCACATTACTGAAATTATAATTAACTAATTAACATGTGGCTTTAAAGCTGTGTAAGTTCCAATTTATTTCCCATGTTTCTGTAGTAATGAACTGTTATATTGCTTAAATATAAGAAGCTGCCTCCTTTTGCCCAGGACTCTACAAACACACCAGAAGGTACAGATCCAGAGCTTGATGGAGCTGCCATGATGCAGCCCACTCTTTTATGACAGGTGTTATGAAGAAATATTTCCTGCTAAAATTTCCAACCATGTTAGACTGCTCACATCTCACTGCTCCTGCAAGAAATGTATATGCACATTCCCAGGAGCCATGTATTTTGTTTCAAGATCTCTTTTCTAGAGARCACAGAGGACAAGTTACACAAACAACCTTATGAGCCTGGAGAAAAACCTACCAGGTTGTTGAGCTGAGGTTGCACTTGCCACTAAGAGCTCAGTGCATGTCTGTAAGAATGAGAAATTTGTAAGTACCAAAATTATACCCCAAAACAATTCCCTCTCTGGAATAGAGACATTCATCTTGTTTGTCAAATGAAGAAATTATGTCTTGGAAGCCATTTCAGCATGTCTCCAATAAACAGATTCAATAAAGTTTTATCCCTTTTCATAAGTTATTAAAAACAAAAAGATAAAATGTTTATTACAGTACCTCTATCAACATATAATCTCACTGCAATTCAATCTAATAACAGTCTTCCAACCTCTTATTTTTATGGTATACCCTTTGCAAACATTAAAGGGTGCAAAATTATCAGTGCAGGTGTTTTGTTTAGTATCACAGTTTAATAAGTCTGATCCTAGTAATTCAGGTGTGTTTAAGAAACTTCAAAACCATATATTTTGTGCCAGACTGAGTAGGCATAGTCAATATAAAGAGCATCATGAAATAAAATAATGCTTTGATGAGCTCAGCAGCTTTATCTCTTCCAGAACTCCCCTACTCTTCATCAATACTGAGAATCAGTATGGCATTTTTTTTAGAAGTCTCTCTTTTGAAATCGCCCCTCAACAATTTCACTGCAAAGGGCCGAAACACAGTCCATTGGAGAGCAAATGTGGCAAGGTCATATGTAGAAAATTTTCACATTGAATTATCAGTAATAGTACAAATTTTTTCCCCTGGCAGCYCTTAAGGAAAATCTTGTTTGTTGTACTTTGTAATTGCTGTCTTTATAGTGACTGGGGGAGGGCGAGTGTTGTGTTTTGGTGTGAATGATTTCTTTACCAATAATAATAGGTGGGATTAAAATGTCAGTGCAGTCATTTAAAGGGTTGTTTTCTAGGAAATGAATGATTTTTGGAATTCACAGTCCTTAGCTGTTAATAATAACTGAGCTTATTTGATGATGAACAAAGTAAAATGACATTTTGATAATAACTTTCCATTACCTATCAACATTTTCCTTCTGTTTACTTTGTGTAATTATCACAGTCTTTGAATTTTCTTAATCCATTTTGGGGGGCTCCACAAAGATGATAGCAGAAGGACATGCTTCTGTAAGCCTAAGAAATTGCATTGGATTTCTTGTTGGAGAAAGGAGGCTTTCCCAGCTTGGCTACCTGAGGCAGGGCACTGTTTCCCGAGGATTCACTTATCTCCCATGCCTCAGGTGCCTAATCCCAGGTACCGGGAATGGATCCGGTGCTGCTGGGTGCACAAGTYTAGCGGGGGAAGAGGCCACGCCAGAGCTGGCCGTGTATCCCGGAGCTGAGGGGCTGAGTTCACATCATTGGACAGGGCAGCTTCTGATGGCCAGTAAACCTGATGCTACCCTCACTTTTGTGGCAGTCTGCTGGAATTTGTGTGTTTGTGTTTGTGTGTGTGTGTGTGTGTGTGTGTGTGTGTGTGTGTGTAATAAAGGCTATATTGCAGTAAATGAAGATCCCTCGCCCTAATGGAACATTACTTTAGAAAAGTAGGATGTGCTCCCACTTCTGTGAGCCACCAGCCAGCTCAGGAAGTGGAGAACGGACCCTGACCTGCAGACCAGGTGCTCAGGAATGGGCTGAAAGAAGGATCAGAGAAGTAAGGAAGGAGTGGAGCTCCAGGAAAACCTGATGGGGTGTGGGAAGAGTCTAAACTCCTCATGAACAGGCTTTGCTTCATGTTTGCACTAGCAGGAGGAGCAGTGGGAAGCACTCACTGGCATTTACTCCCTGTGTATTTGGAGAGGCCACTCTGCAACTGCTGCACTGCCTCCCCATGGGAGAAAATGGTGTATCTGCCTGGGGATCCCAGGGCTGAGTGACTACCAGCATCTCCAAAAGTGCTGGAGAAGCTTTGATATCTCCGTTTATGAATAGCTGATCATCATCATGTTCTTACTGCCAGCACATGCCCTGGGGCAATGGTCCAAATGCTGGGGCTTTGCGTGCCAAAATGAGGAAAGCTAATTCAACACCCTTGATAACACCAATAGCACTTAGCGCTTTTGATCTTCAAAGTATTTTACAAACATTAGCTAATTAATTAATCCTCAGAATACTCCTCTGCTATTATCCCCATTTAGCAGATGGGGAAATTGAGTCAGAGAAGTTAAATGACTTGCCCAAGGCTACCAAGGAGTTGGCATCAGGGCTGTGATGGGGAATTCCTGACTCCTCCTTTCAGATCTTCAAAACAGCTGTGGCCGCTGATGCAAACCTGAGGCTGCCTTAACCATGGATACTGGACTAAGCAGCTCCGCAGGAAGTGCCATCTCCGTGGGTGCACCTTCACAGGCAGACATGGACAGGTTGAAGTGCCACCTATAGGCTTGCGTTACTGTGCCCACCTCTGGGATTGTTAGGATTTGTTTACTTGCACACTTCCTCGTGCTCACATATCTACAGAACTTCTGGAAAGGACTTGTGTCTCGCCAGCCTGGGCCAGCGTTTGTGTCTGTGCAAATATCCATTCTAGCCTCTTTCACAGGGCTGTCCCAAAGATGGTGCCTCTGTGCCAGTTAATGAAACACTTATCCTGCWTTATAGTCAGGGGAAAGGGAGACAGAGATAGAGGTAGGGAGAACTGAATATAACCCTTTAAAGCTTTGTTTGAAAAAAATTCCTGTATGAGGAATGAGCTGAAAGGTGACAAACAAGTCATTAGGGGTGCAGACGGCATGCTGAGGTAGAAACCACAGCTCTTAATTTTTGCTCACCCAAGGAGTTCTGTATCTGATAGAGTACTGAGATGGTAATTTCCTCTACTGCTTAGGGATAGGGTTGCTCAAGATCTATTACAAAATCAGATAATAACTTAATATCAAAGGAACTATCTTACCATTTTGGCTCCAGGTAACCTAGCAAGCCAGTCAATACTACTAGAAAGCGGGTATGCATTAGTCAAATGAGGCTTATGAAAAGTGATTCTAGTTTAAAAAGCATATTTTAGTTTGCCGTGCACATTTGTAAGGGGTTATAACACTGGTTATTGTGACACAGCTGCTAAGAAAGCTACTGTAGAAGAAAATAAAGCCAAATGTCAAGAAGGAGGATCTTTCACTTATACATTATCATTGGAAACATTTGTGCCAAGGTATGCTAAGAGAATATATTAGAAAGACACTAACCCTCCAAAATATAGAAAGGTTATGTAAATTAAAAAAGGCAGTAAAAAACAAGGCACTCTCCCAAAATTATGGGAAATTATCACAGAATGGTAGATGTTGGAAGGGATATCTGAAGATAAGCTAGACCAACCCCTCCTGCTCAAAGCAGGGTTAGCTAGAGCAGGTTGCTCAGGACCAAGTCCAGTCAGAAATATTCAAGGATGGAAACTCCACAACCTCTCTGGGAAACCTGTTCCAGTGTTTGGTCACTCTCGCAGTAAAAAAGTTTTTTCTTATGTTCAGAAGCAATTTCCTGTRTTTCAATTTGTGCCCATTTCCTCTTGTCCTGTTACTGGGCACCACTGGGAAGAGTCTGGCTCCGTCTTCTTTCCCCCTTCCTGTCAGATATTTATACACATGTATAAGACACCCTAGGCCTGCTCTTCTCCAGGCTAAACAGTCCCAGCTCTCTCAGCCTCTCCTTGCATGACAAATGCTACAGTCCCTTAATCATCTTTGTAGCCCTTTGCTGGACTTGCTCCAGTCATGTCTTTCTTGTTCTAGGAGCCCAGAACTGGACCTTTTTTTCCTTCTTGGAGATAAGAGTGATATTTGTTCTCCTCTGGAACCTCTCCCAGTCGCCACAGCCTTTCAAAGATAATCAAGAGTGGCCTCACAATGACATGGGGCAGCTCCCCCAGCGCTCATGGGTCAGGTCACATGGACCTGCATATGTCCAATTGGTTTAAATGTTCCCTAGCCTGATCCTCCTCCACTAAGTCTTCATTGCTCCAGACTTTCTCTCTGTGCTCAGGGACCTGGGATTCCTGAAGGCAAATCTCACCAGTAAAGACTGAGGCAAAGAAGGTATTGGATATCTTGGCCTTTTCCATTTCTTTTATCCTGCAATGAAAATGTGAGTGCTAGTTTGTCTATAATGGAAGTTTACTCTCAGTTATTGATAACAGCAGCTGCAAAAACACTCAGAATACACCACTGATCAAGAGCAACAAGTTGTATTCATATACAGTAAGAGTGATGGTACATATTTTGTGAATGTCATATACTGGAGTCTTATGCAGTAACTACCCATTTACATTTACGGAGCAGGAGCACTTCTTTATTGACTTGGACTGCCATGAGTTCAATATGCATCAACAGCGGAAAAAAAGAAGGTAAGGGCATTGCTTAAATGAAAGTAAGTACTTATATTCTTGGGGCCAAACTCATTCCTGCCACATAAAACTTTAAGACTGCACAGTGTGCACAAACGTCAATCTGTACCTTGATCTGACTACTGAGAACTTTTGTCTCTTGGGGAGGGAAGGAGGAAGGTTTCCCAAATGGTACAGAGTCAGTGTCAGCATAAGAAGTTGTTTTGAGTAGGCTGAGTTTGGCTGAGCTCTTTGTCTTCTGATATACAATCTCACTGGAACCATCATCAGTTGGTGCAGTATGGAAATGCCCCTGTGCTGTGCTGTCCTCCCTGTTGTGGAAGACACTGCAGAACCAGACCATAGAGCCAGGGAGCCAAAACCATGTCCTCATTTCCAGGGTTGATCAGTTACTATTAACTGCACATAATGATTATCAACTACACAATGAGAACATCCGGAACTGTGAATAACCCCAGACACTTGTATGGTATGGGTATAAAAACACACTTTCCAGAAGACAAGTATCTCCCTTCTTATTATTTAGTAGAGAGAGTAATTTGGACCTTTATGTCTCTTCAGTGATTTCAAGATGTTCATGCAATTTGCAGAGATATAGAAAACCAAAATGGAAATCACATCAAAAAATCATCTAGACTATCCTCCTGTGCCATTAAAAGTCAGCTTCCACAGCCTGTGAGACATTTCTCAAGGATTTCAGCAGAGGTGGAGCTGACATTAGCAGTAGAAAAATGTTCAGTGGCTGGTTTCTCCATGCCATCTTTAGGGACTGGGTATRTCATAGGACTGCATGAGAAGAAAAGACCAAACGACTGCATCAGAAATATTGTGTCCAGTTTAGGGGTCCCCAGCACAAGACACACTGAAATACTGAGCAAATCTACCAGAGGGCCAACAAGATGATAAAAGGCTGGTGCACATGATGGACAAGGAGAAGCTAAAAGTATTGGGTTTGTTCAGCCTTGAGAGGAGAAGCCGAATGGAAGACCTTACTGCTGTCTACAGTAACCTGATGGGAGGGTGTAAAGATGGAGCCAGACTGCTCTAGGAAGTACACAGTGAGAGAACAGTAGGCAACGGACACAAGTGGCAGTGGAAATTCTGACTAGATATTAAGAAAAAAAAATTCACAGAGAGGGTAGTCAGGCAGCGGAACGGGGCCCRGGGAAGTCTCAGGAATCTCCATCTTTGGAGATATTAATAACTCACCTGGACAGGTCCTTTAGCAACCTGACCTAACTAGACCTGCCTTAAAGAGGGGGTTGGAATAGATAATTGCTGCACACCCCTTCTAACCTCAACTATTCTGTGATTCTATGAAATGCACATATTCATTTATCAGGCCCCCACCCAACGTCAGGACAGCAATGTAGCACAACCAGCAATGTAGGACACAGTGCTGATCTGCTGACATTTCCAAGCCTGAAGGGAAGGAAAATTGTTCCCTGTCATTTCACAGGGACACAGAAGCACAAAAGATGCTCAGGCCAAATCCAGAATAAATGCACAGAAGCTGGGGCTATACCTTATGATATTACATAATTATGGTTTTGCTGGTTTAGGGTTTAAACTAATCTCTAATAACTAAGCTAATAGTTACTTCTGGCACCACAGCAATGGAAGATTTATTTGATATTAAATAATTGCAACAAATCCAAATACAGTGAGAAGCATAGAGTAAAAGAGAAGTTAGAAGCTTTACAAGACTAATGAATTGTGCCCATTATGAAGAGCTTTTTATATAAGATTTGTAATGGTATATTCATGTTGAAAGGAGTTCAGTTTGTTTTAGGTAGAAAAAATAGTTCATGCTACAGACAAAAATAAATTGTCCTGGGAGTTTCCTTTGTCRGAAATTAAAGTATCTCACAAAATTATTAATAGCTGTGTGTCTTTACTGTGCTAGTGAATTTTGCTACAGAGATGTAATGTGGGAGAGGGTTCTGATATTACTTCTTCAGCACTCTGATGGAAAACAATGAAAAGCGTAATGCTCAGCCATTTAACCTCAAAGGTGTCTGATGGTGCTTTCCGCAATCAGTACTGACAGTTCAAGGATGAAAGGTACGGTGTGCATTCTAGTTATTCAAGGGTTAAAGAAGGTCCCATAAATAAATTATGGATGCATTTTTAGAGCACTTTGCTAAGAACAAGAATGGCAGAAAATATCACAAGGCTGTCAAATCAGATTAAAGCCCATGTGCTCTGAGTAATCTGTGGGGAAAACTAACAAACTGTATGTTTGTCACGTATTAAAGATATTTTCTTAAAAAGCTGATTGGCTGAATGAATATAGAAATCCACCATTGCTTTCTCCCATCTCTCACTGTTTCTTTCCCAGTTTGAAGTATTACTGACAAAATAGTTGCCGCTAGCGACATATCCCAGATAAGTGAAGACTCCATAAAGAGTAAAGCTGCAGAATCAAGTGTATATATTAATGTGTACGYGTGGATAAAAAGTCAAAGCCTGTATGTGATTTTTCTCAGCAAAGTTTTCTAAACCCAGTCACTTGGGTACTTTGAAAACTTACCTTTAYACTGTCTGTTCCATGGCACATAAGCTATGTTTATAATGTAATAATATTGGAGATACCTGTGTACTGTGTACCTCCAAAAAAATAAACAAAAAGAGGTTTATTCTTGATCTTCAAACACCGGAATTGAGAGAATCTAAATACATTCCTCCAACAGACAGAAGTATTGTTACAGCAGTTTGTAAGCCGTTAATCCATTGTCCTAAAGATCCAGAATTTGAATCAGGGAACCTACAGAGAGGATAAATGTATGGTTGCAGAACAGGATCCTGTTACATAACCCAGCCAAGAGGGACGCCTGGGTTCAGATAGAATGGAAAAGTGCTAGCTCTGAATTGCTAAAACTGTCTTAACTGGGAGACTCAGGAATGCATCCAGGCTTTTAGCCTGGGTGCGTATCCCGGTTGCCACTAGACTACGTATTGGAGTGATACTCCAGCACACATCCCTGCATCCCCTCTGCCTTGTTTTCCATGGGGAGAAAGCCAGTGCACGGGCTGAAAGGATCGATGGTGGGGACTCACCAGATCTTTGGGAAATAAAGTGCTTAGGTGTACTGCTGACAGCATAAGCTCAGCTRTGTACGTGCAGACTGCAAGCATAGCAACACATATCTGTCTCATTCAAGCACCCAACACAGCAATTCATTTCTCCTGCAGAATTTTGAAGGGTAGGAGACCTTCACTGGGCCATAAATGCAACCTTCAGTCTGACATACTGACCATTCAATGACTTCCACTGCTGGCTGCAGAGCGACCCAACTTCAAAAACCAGAATCATCTAATGCCAGCATAACTTTTACATAAGAAGAGAAATAGTTTCTAAAAGTTAGAGCATTCTATGTATATTCTCTATATACTGCAAATATGTTGCATATATATATATATATAGGATAAGTAATTTTATTGCAATAATGCACAYATATATATATGTTGCATTATTGCAATAAAATTACTTGTTTTATAAAACTCTGTCATAGCACTTCTATGCCTATCTCTCTTTTGGAAGATTACCCCTTATTCTTCCAAACTCCACACAGAAGATTAACGAGCATTTCTCTCTAAATTCCCATTCACTTCAGTGGGAACAGGATCTCTCCCTGGGCTGCTTGTGCATCTAAGTATTTGTAGAGGCACCATTTATGTGCCTTTGAACACGGATCTAGAATCACCCATTGTAGAAAATACCTCTTAATACCTATAAAATTCCTCTTTCATTGCAGCTGATTTCAAAGCTCAGTAAAACATGTGGAACAAAATGGAATTGGGATTGTGGTCATCTCTAAACTGAAACTTAGTCCCTGCGCACCGACCAGTTAGACCTCCACACAACACAGCATACTGAAAGGAAAATGCTGTCTCCCATGCTGTGCTGGGACAGGTTTAGCAAAAGTGCATGTGATACCATATAGACTCGAGCCAATACAGCACTTGTTCTTTTCCTGTGTCTTGAGATTATAGTTCAAAGCTTGCATGTTTTCACATGTTAAAAATCAACTACAGGCCAAAATAATCCCAGCAAACGATTATTTTATAAAACCATGAGCATAAAGATTTCTACCACACATGTAACCAGGATGCCAAAAATTGCCAAAAATAAGAGTATTAAAGCAGACAGGGAAAAGCATTTAAAGATTTTAAATAAATAAAAACAATCATTAACAAATGACAACCTGAAAATACTCAGTACTACAAATTTCAAACATTAATTAACTAACATTTTTTTTAACAGAGGGAAAAAGCCACTGTGAGTACAAGTATGATTTTGATCACTTCAGTTGACATTTTTGAGGTTATTTTAGACAAATTAACATCACAGAAATGGATGTTTCAGGTAATTTCACTGGCAAGCTTTTCATAAATCAGTAAGCATTGTGAGTTTCATAATAATTGCTTGACTCCAGGAAAAAAGGAAAAATACATTGACATCCTGGACCATACATTATTTTTAACTAGAATAGATGGGATAAATTTGTTATGCCCAGTATTTTAGATGCCCTGTTGAAGGGAATACTGTGAACATTGTGAGGGCAGGACYGCATACACAAAAGAACTGCCATTTTACCAAAAAAGTATGTGTTTTCAGAAAATTGCCTAGCAGGGGAATGCAGATGCTGGTGCTGATGAAAAGCATGTGAATCCCAAGGAGTTCCAATTTGGAGACATGGAGCATTTACCTGCCTCACCATTCACATTTAGGCCAGAAAGCTCACAAAAGTAGGCCTTCCTGTGAGATATATGCAACAGCGTTTAGACAGCCACCTTGCAAGGGGCTACCCAGATACCTCACTTCAAGGGGGGCAGGTAATATATAAGGGGGAGTAGCCGCACATCGGGGTAGGGATGGAGCCCTGGGAGCTGCCTGTGCTCTCAGTTTGGTTGCGTAACTGTGCATCTCTGCAACACCTTAACTAGGCCAGTAAAACTCCTAGGGTATATGTGCGCAACATATTATGCAATTTCATGCAGTGATACCCAAGTTCAGACTAAATGATTCTCTGTCTGTATATGAAGCAGTCAGGCCATGTTAGCCTTATCTATTTTACTCTTTTTCTGGTTTATTGAAAGCTAGCTGGACATTTCTACATGGTACTTCATTGAACAATACTGTAATTACCTTAGCATTATGCTGGCATATTCTGCTACCTAGAACTTTTACTAGAAATTGTCATGATAAGCAATATAGAAAAATGCTAATACACTCACTTTTCWTAGTGACAATTGTTAATAGCAGCAGTATCAGAAGAGCGTCACTCCAGGGAGAAATGTGTAAGGCTGCTGCATGATGTAAATTGCTGAATCTCTTTTCCGAAAGTTGATGCATGTTCAGATCTTAAAAACTGAGATATCAAACTGGAGAACTATAGATTTCTCCTGAAGTTTCATCTTCCGTTTCTGTTCTCAATTGTATCTAAATTTTTAAATTACTACAGCTGTTCAAAAATTTTCTAAATGAAAATATTTTTTCATGGAAAATGCCATTTCCTCCTCCAAAACATTCTCAAGGAAAAATGCACTAATAAACCTCCTGACACTTCTGGAATGGAAAGCTTTTCCCTGGAAAGCATAGGAAAAAAAAATTCAAAAAATTTCCACAAGAAAGCCAAGCCACTTCCAAGTCATTTCCAAGCCACTGCCTGGTGTGTATTTTCAACCAGTCAAAGTTAGGCACCCTGCAATTTAAAAATTGTACGAAATGTTATATAGAAGTACAGACCTCCTCAGAGTAAGGAAAGATGTAGCAGCTGCCCTTAAGAGCTTATGATTTAATTTCTGCAGGTGATGACGCATAGAGTTAGCAGGAACACAAAAGGAACGCGCAGATCAGGGATTACACAGACAAGCAACCTGCATGCAGCATCCAGGCCACGATGTGGTTTGTCTGTCAGCTTTGCATACTTAGACACAATCATTTCTCAACCATCTAAAGGCAGTTTAAAGATTATCAGTGCCACAGGGGTTAGCGCTGTTAAGATGGTTCAGACAAAGCTAGCTCAGGTCCACCAGGGATTAAAGCAGCCAAGCGACCTGGATGACCACAGCCTCCACTGGGGAAGGCAACATGAAAAGTCCTTGAYGGTCCTTGCCAGCTCTGACTGGGGAAGAGAGAAATTCCTTCCCCACCCCAAACCTGGTAATGTTTGACACCAGCATGGGAGCCTGACACACCAACATGGACCCCAAGAGGCTATTCAGCACTCATGAGAACATCCAGCTGTCCTACCAATGTGGGTGCATCAGCACTGAGGCCATCTCCACCTGAGCTGGCTGTCCGCACTCTTCACAGCGGGTGCAGATAGGCAGATTCTTTTCAGGTGAGATTCATCCCGTTCTGGAAAGGAGATCTCAGATAGGTCAGATGAATCATTGCTGTCTGTTAACTGTGAAAGGTTGTTGACACCTATATTGTAGCTGTCTACAACCACATAAAAGGAGTCTTAGCCTTGGCCCTGGCTGTGCAGTCTCTGATGCTTCGGGTGAAAGAGAGAGAGGAAAAAAAAAAACAGAAGTAAGTTACATACCAAGGAGGTGGAAATTAATCTTGTTCTTACAAACCATCAGTAGAAAGTCACATTCAAATACAACAGAGATATGGTACCACAGATATGACCAGAAAAAGGATAAGGTCTACTTTCATTGCTCCTGTGGGGAAAACAATGAATTAAATACTTTAGTGTTATATCACGAACTTTTATTTTTAACTCTGGAATAATCACAGTGTTTCACAGAAGTTCCTCCATGAACATGGGCAAATTCCTCCTTCAGACAATGTAGAAGATGGAAGGAGATRACTGGTGATGTAGTACTGCAGAGCAAGCACAGACCATAAGCACATCAATGTTGGTAGATGGCAAATACTCAGTGTCAACAGATTTAAGAAAGATTATTTTTATACTAATGAATTAAGTGTGCCTGAGACAAACCTCCAGCACAAAGATCTGCTGGCATGGAAAAGCCCATATATACATTGTTAAGTTTCCTTAACCTCCAAAGTAGGGTGACTGCATTCAAACTTAATGGAAGCCATTTCTGGTCATATTCAGGAATTGTTTAGAAAAATGTTCATCAGCTCAGGACAAAATGCTTGCGAATTTGACCAGGGGTTGGACCAGATGACCTCAGGGATCTCTCCCAACCTTAATTATTCTGTAATTCTATGACTATTTCACAGTATAGGTTATCAAATTTCAGTGCTTGTGACGTTTCCCAGCATGTTCAATGTGGCAGTGTGGATGTGTCCCTGGAGTCCCTCTTGGGGAAACGCAGAGGCTGGAGAACTCTGCTGCTTTGGAGAGTGCAAGGCCCACCCCATCAGGGAATCACGGCACCATGCAGATGAACACGGCAGTTGACTTTTGTTCATTTTCTGTTTCAATGGTCTGGAAAAATGAAAGTCCAGTAAGGTGGTAGAATTCCTGACAATGCAAAATCCAAGAACAAGAAAACAGAATGACTTGGAGATACTAAAAGAGCAAGAGAAGACAGGTGCAATTTCTGAAATCTGAGAGAAAGAGAAAGATTGTGAGATGAAGCTGTGAAAATAAAGACAAAGAAGAGAGGTGGAGAGGAAAAACTGAATTATGCTCATTTGATGCTGTAAATGTAAACTGGTGAACATTGGTTGTAAAACAAATCCAAACACTGTGCTTCTTGGGAATTCAGAAGTAAACTCACCCCAAAGAAATGAGATGCCAGTATACACACTCAGAGTTAGGAAGCAGACTGTGGTAAGATCAGCATGGGAATTTAAAGGGTTGGGAGAAATGTGGAATCTACGTATAAGTAATGAATGAGTGTGCTACTAGAAAATAAAATAGATCAGATTCTTGATCCAAATAGCAGATTACTTTTTGGTTAAATGAAATCTTTTACCCCTACAAAATCAGCTTTATCCTGAACAATTTTAAGTTGTTTTCCTGTACAGAAACTTCTCTTTTCTAAAATTTTCAGTACAAATATATAAAAGTGTCATACAGAATAATATAGACAAAAAAAAATCTTTGCAGGCTTTTTAATGGTGAAAACATCTTTTTTCTATATTCTAGCTATAACTAATATATGTTGGGTCTAACATAACTTTTGAATCAGCCATTTTCAAAGGTTAGGCCTTTTAAAAACACACAGGTCTGTAGCCTCCTCCACAGCTCCCTTCTGTCTTCATTTCTCTCTCAGTTTAAGTGAATACTTTAACAGGGTAGCTAGGTAATTGTAAGATGTCGCATGTACTCAGTTTCCATCCCATAAATACTGGAGCATTTTTAGAAGAAGGTGGTAGTGAAGCAAACATGCTTTATATTCAGTTGATCCCCGGTGGCTCAAGGGTAAGACTTTCGCAAAATATCATAGCAGCAAGATTTTAATATTTAAAGGTAATTTTTTCCTCTTCTAGCTTCCTCATCCGGATCCTATCCTTAGAGCTATTTTAGAAGGCTCAAACTGGTGAAACTCTACCCTGGTGACTATTTTGTCCTTAGCCCTGGTCTGTTACTCCCTTCAGCCTTCAGACATTGGTGTTGTACATGCCAATTTTAGAGTATCCTTTTCTTCTGCTTGGTTTTTGTCAGTTTCTGGCTCTTGCCAGAAAATCTGCTCTATTTTTAATTTATTTAAGGATGCTTTTACATTCAGGCATTCCCACTGAGCTAATTTTGCCAAAAGATAAGTGTGAAAAAAACTGGACAGGGTGAACCTTCTTTTTACTTATTAAGTCACTAACAGATCTCTAGCTGATATGATCAGCTGCTAATGTATGATAAGATGTAAAGATCTTTGGGAGACACCATCTTTTTTAATGGTTTCAGTATCTTTTTTTTTCTGAGGAAGCAAACTTAAACAAATGTAAATAAAACCAARTACCCTTTATCTGCATTTACAAGAAATAAGAAGAAATGCTAAAATGTGGCTTGATCTGAACAATATAGTTTAAGCTATACATTCAAACAGAGGCAATATAGAGAGCAGTTTTGAAACCATTACACATCCAGTCCTCTCTGTGTTTACAACATCCATAGACACATTTTTCATGAAAAAGCCAGTGCCTCTGCTTTAGGGACAGGTCTTTTTCCTGTGTTTCTATCAACATAAAAGCAAATAAAATATGTTCTAGAGGGTGTCATAGATTTTGATAGCTACATCAAAGGTCAAAGAACTTCTTTACTCATTCACTGACACTCAAATCATCTCCTTCCACTTGTCCTCCCTGAAATTCACTTGATTACGTGTGAGTATAAATGGCTTATTATGCTGTAATCTAAATGATGAGGTTGGGCAGAGAGGTGCCTGTCAGTAGAGGTAAACAACAGGAAGAAGTATTAAACAGTACATTAAAATAAGACATCCTTAAATGGAAAGACTGCAGTTGATCCCAGGCCCTAGACTGGCAGCTCTTTATATTAGAAGGAAGATCATATGTTAAACTTGTCTAAGATCCCTGTGAAAATGCARTAGATTGTTAAATTTTTGTGATATCCTTTTTTTTTTTTGTGCTCTCTGAAGCATCTTCGCTGTTCTAGAGTGATCTTGTAAGTAGCAGGTGCAAAAAAAGGATTTTAAAGATGAAAATAATTTCTTTTACTCAGATTGTAATATAATTTCACTCAAAGATTGTGTGCTTTTACAGAAAAGTTTTGGAATGGAATGACAACTGGAACTTGGTTTTGGCAAAAAATCAAATATAAGTTAAGACATGCACATATTTGTGCAGATTTCTGAAGCTATGTATTAGTATTGAGAATTTTCTAAAGTCTTTGGAACTGTCAGGTATTAATAATGTAATTGGAGGGTACATTCATAAACGTTGTGAATCACTGCAGAATTGGTATAGCTGGTGGTGTTCACATCTCTATAAATAGCTGTAAATACAACAGATCCAATATTCAGCTGCAGTACAAAATGCCCAGCCACATGGATCCAGAAGACTTCAAGAGGGATCACATGGGGTGAAAAGGTAATCCTTGCCACATTTATAGAGGTTAAAAGCATGTGCTCCAGTCAATTCTATGTGTAAAAAAGTGCATTGTGGACATATGTTCACTATAAAATAGATTAGACCARCTTGTTCTATCTAGACTCATCACCTACCATCAGAAAGCTGCCAYTTTGAACTGATAACAAAGCTATTACTTGGAGGTGACAGACTCTACAACCAAGTTACATCTTTTATACAGCTGGAAGAGTAATAACAGAGAAATTCAGTTCATTACACATTTGCTGAGTTTACTTAGCTCATGTGTCAGTGGATAAAGTAAATATCACATAAAAAAATGTGATGGAGTATTGCCCTCTGCTTGAATGGTTGCCCACAAATACTTCCGAGTGTAATAAAAGTGTAATGAAATCCCAAGCATGCCATATTACCAACAAATAATCTGAATAAATGACCTGGATTGTATCAAGAATTGCTGACTGAATTTCAGGGTTATGATCCATTAACAAAGACTTACAGGGAAGAATGGAACAATTATGATGTACTTATACTAGTACAGGGATACCTACCTATCACACTTATCCAGACAGATATAATCCAATTACGGAATGTAGTAAATCTACAAAATGCTTTTACTAGTCAAAGTGGAGGAATTAAAAAAAATCACGAGGGATAATTTGCCCTGGAAAAAAAAAAAATTCTCTGAAGAGATCTTAACACCAAAGGTTCTAACTAGAGCATCTCTTGACGTAATTTTTTAATTCTCCTTCCCTCTCAAAAAATTAGAGTTGATATAAATCATGGAATTTATTCTCCATCATGCTACAGCAGTTCATGGATGCACTGGAGATGGAGGACTATCAAAGATCTGGTTGTAGCTCTGTGGTACTTAGGCAAGACAGAACAGCTTTAATTTGTACCATCACTTCAGGATATCTCAGTGACCTACTGCCAGGGGAGACCAGGAATTGTGAAACCTGGATCTTCTGTGCCCCATCCTTTTTCTCCCTCCGTTGCTTGCATTGTTCAGTTTTTCCTTATATGTAATGTACTTTCTGTTTCTTAAGATGGTGATGCCAGAGTCTGACAAGGCACAGAAGAAAGGTTCAACCTCCTTGAAGGTTTTGTCACACCTGAGGTCCTTCCCTGTACAAAGAAGATTCTCATGGAAGTGAGCTACAGCTGCTCCAGGGAGGAACCTTGAGGTGGACCTGATAGACCGAGGGATCCAGCCACACTTCTCTCTCATACCTAGATCTCTCCATACTCAAAGATGCATCAAAGTGGGTTAGGAACCTAATTTCCACTGATTTCACTTACATGTGCTTGAGGATCTGGACTAAAACACTGGGATTTAGGTCACTCACAAGGTGGTTCTAGGCTCCTTATACAGCCAGTGTAAATAAGTGAATTGTCTTTGGGAAGTGCAGGCATCTATTCTGGAAACATTTCTGGGGGTGGAACAAGCAATCTGTCTGTCTTTGGTAATTAGAGGACTTAACTAATTTAGATCAGATACCTAACTAACGRGCAGATAAATTTTTAAATGAATCTTGGTTTTTGTATATGTCCAAACTTGGTGCATGCTGAGACCAATGTTGTAGTCTTAAGAAACTGTTGTCTCTTCCTTGCATTTTTTTCCATGATGCATGGAATCGCCTTCCCCATCATCCTCTCTCCTTCAAAAACATTTGTTTTCTTCTACAATGGGACACAGAGCAACACAACAGCCATATACCATGTCGCAGAAATGAATGGAAGACTTCTTTAACATCAGCAGACACTAATAGCCCTGTGTTGTACCATCCTGAATTTCCAAACTTCCCTTCTTTGGGACTGGTTCTACAGTTTGTATACCCATTTGTGCAGGAGCTGTATTTGTGCTGAGCTTTGTACAATGTTGATCAGAAAGTCAGTGCTTAATAAGTTAATAATAATAATAGAATGATATATTACAAGTCTAAAGGTTTGTACTTTCAAGTTTTATTTTCCTTTTCAGGAACTTTGAAAAACACCTTCCACACTATATTTTTGTTTTAAGACTTAATCCATAATTATGGAGAACCAAGGTACCAATGCCAGAGTAACAAGATTAATACCTTTTTGACAGAATTTAATAATATGGTTTTATAATATTTAATTTTGTTCATAAAATATCTCTCAGTAGGAAACTTTTTTTTTACTTACCTAAACATTATTGCTTTAAAACAATTTAATTCATATTTCCTGGCACAAAGAATTTATTATGCAGGCTTGTTGTGAACTGTTTTTTATAGGATCGTGCAGGGATTAACTTCAACTTAATTTGGATATTCAACCAATTTTGACAAGTACAGTCCACAAACTGTGGGTAATAATACAGTCCTGAATTCATTTATCCTTTTTTAAATGTCCCAAGCCCTTTAAAATCATGTTGTATATGTAGTCTGGATAACAAAACTCTTGCTGGTCTTGTTTTTAATCTCTAGGGAAAGTATCCAACAATCAATGTAGCTGATAACATTTTCGTCTAACTAAAATGAAAATGAGTGCAGAACGTGGACTGATTTGTAATATATTAGCAGAGAAAGTCACTCTCAATAGCCAAAATTCAAGACTAATATCAAACTTTCTACACAGTGCATGGGGAAGCAAAAGTACCACTTCTCTGTTACGTACCAACAGTAAACACTTTCTGTTGCAAAATCAATTGCCAAGCAGCAAATCTGTGTTCATATGGTGCATACATTTGATGAGTTTGGAAAGCTTTTCCTCAAAGAAAACAGAGACCTTGGTGGCTCACTGYCGTCATGCGAAGGCAAACCTGCCATTGAGCTGCGTTTGGGTCCTGCCCCCGTCACCAGTTACGGAGCCTACCAGCACATCCTGAGGCATTTGTGATGCTCGTGTGAGATGAGTTGGGATGTCACAGGCACCCTTTTTGCAGATTCTCAAAAGAGGAAGAACCCTGGAAAAAGAGAAAGGGTGGCCAAAGTGATGGGAAGACGTGTGAGACACTGGTGAGAACTAAGAATCAAGCTTCTATCGAATCCATACATGTCATGTGCTGCTGACAGGGACAACATGGACAATATGCAACTGGATTTTTAGCCCTACCTTTAATTAATTACATATTTCACTGACAGATGCAAATAATCAAATGCAAAGCAAAACAACAAATGAAGCTGAGGACTGTATCCAAATGTTTCACAGGGCATCACTGTTTTCTTTCCTTTACCTGCAAATAGACATTCAACCATTTCTTGAAGTAGGGAGAAATAATGAAGGAACGAAATCATGTGACAGAAAATACCACAATTTCCACCAGATTTTAAAGAATGAAAATAACATTGAGCTTGCAAACCTCACTGCTGCTTACCTGGCAAAATGCTATTGTTTTTTCAGAGCCTTAACTTTATACTTCTCGCAGCTGAGTCTCCCACTGTACTGTCACACAAGCATCACCGCATGGTGAGGTTGTACCTGTTTGGGAATTTCCATGGGGAAAAGGATGACTCCAGTCATGAGGCAACAGCAGCGGGTARCATTAATGCAACTGTCGAAGAAGATGTTATTACATCTGGGGCAGCAATCTGCAGTGGCTCTTACAAACAGACTGGGCAAAGTTTCTGCGTATTGTTGTTTGAGATTTCTAARAGTGATTATGTCATTGTGTAAGCACAAAACCACGGATCCAGTCCCGTTCATAATGATCCCAGTTCCATCCACCTCCAGAATCCAAGATCATCTCCACTACCAGATTCAACTTCAAAACTGATACCCAAGAAATTAAAATGAACTTTGTCAAAACTGYGATGAAAGGGGAAAAAATTCTGCTTTTTTCAGTTTATGGGAGTGTGTAGCTATGTGAATATATACACATAGTCATAAAAAGAAAGGTGGAGTATGTTTAAAAACGAGTCAGGACTTTTTCCTTCAATATTACAAGTGACGTGGAAAAATTTTCCTTGCAGCTACTATGGGATAAATTGCAGTATGATCGGAGATATGGATCAGATGAGCACAGAAAGCTGCTGAGTGTATATGTAAACTCTGGCCCCATTCTCTGACTATACCTACATAACTCTGTTACTTTCTTCTAAGTTATATCACTGTAATTGAGGAAAAAATTGTCTCTGTTAGAGTGGGCATAATGGGTATTTGTCTAGAAAACTCATGCCAATAAACTTGAGTAAGAACTTTTCTGTCTACACTAAGAGCAAAACAAAAAATAAAGGATTATCCAACTTTTAAAATCTTGCATGAAAAAAGTAACTCAGAACGATTATTCCTCCTTGCTGATAAAACAGGAATTAACGGACACATACAAAAATCAGTATCAGAAGATGCAAAAAAAAAAAAAAAAAAGGATTTTTTTCACTCAGTGAATCGCTAAACTGTGGAACACACTGCTGCAGGATTTTTTGGATGCAAAAGGTATAAAGGGGCTAAAAAAAAGGCCGTTAATCAAGTCCATCAAACACAAAGATATAGAAGCTACCTCTGGCCCACAGTCTCTAAATTGCAGATTACCAGGAGCTGGGAGGCTACCACTCAGGAAAAGGCACCCATCTTCTTCTCATACACTTTCTTCAGGCACCTACAACTAGCAATGATACAAGCACAGATCTCTGCAAAACAGACATTTTGTTTAACCCAGCAGAGTCATTTTTGCATTCTTCCTCAGTGCAATCTTATTTTTATGTTCCTCAAAGTACTGAAATTTTTCTGCTGGCAAGAGTGATACTAATCTACCATTTGGCATTCCTGGGGTCCTTCTAGCTGTCGTGGCAGAGAGGGCTGTTTTGCCCACAAGTGGGAAACAGCCTTACCATATACGCATCGATCCTTCAGAAGTTTTGAGCAAGTCAGGCAAGCTCTTGGTGACACAAAGAGTTTTCGATGAGCACCTGCTTCTCCCCACTAATAAAAAATGAGGCTRTTGAATTAAGCTATTTACAAAAATTAAATAATAAGGACAATGCAGCTGGATACATAATGCAGGAAAAGAAGAGCAGGAGCATGTCATTTTATCTGTCTAGAGAATAGACCATGCCTGTATGCCTGTGATTTCTTTCAGAGGGATTTAAATCTTAATAGCAGCAGCACAGTAATGTTTTTATTAAAACTGTATCCAGACGTTTCCCAAATCCAGTATATATTTTTAATTACAGTCACTTCTATTTAAGTCTTCCATTGTATTTTAACATCTTTGCCTTGTGGCTTGCTGCTGAGTAGCTTGAAGGTCAGTGCTTAATGCAGGCTTGCAATAAATTACACTTCTTCAATTGCACTTTCAATACACCTCTGTCAAAAATCTTCTAGGAAAACTGCCATTCCCACTAATGACACATTTCATATGCTGGTTGGTCTCAGTCTCGCTAACTCCCATTCACTGCTAGCATTCAGAAAATGGCTCAATTAGTAGCAACTTTGAGAGATGTTGCTGCAGGAGATTTGTGAGGAGAGATGCCAGCAGATAAATGTGAGTCATTTTTCAGCTCAGGAGGCTTCAGTTCTGATTGCACAGACTGATTCTACTTAATTCATTTCTTTCTTTTCCTGTGTGTGAGGGAGACAGCAGGTGAATAGTAAAATACAAAAACCGGAGCAAAAAATGGGTGTTATTAAAGTGAATCAAAGTAACAAATGGATTGGAAAGTACACAGGTAGATTATCTGTGATTCATGAGCCTGTGTTATTTTTAAAATGCCATTAACCAGACAATGACTATATGGAAATGCTTGTGAATCCCCAAAGTTTCCTGAATTTCAGAACTTCCAGTATGTCACCTTGAAGTCATACTGGAGCTTTGTGGAGGTCTGAATGCAGCTCACCTTGCTTTGTGCAGAGCGTAGGAGCGGAGGTGTCCCAAGGTCCTGCCCCACCTTAATTATTCTGTGATTTCTGTCTCCCATTAAAAAAAATATCTACATTGTCTCTTCTGGACTAGAAAAAATATGCAGTAGAAAGAAGAAAACCTTCTCAGCTGGCTCACGCAATAGACACTGGATGTGGTTACTAGAACTGAAGAGTTCCCGAATAGACCAAAATCTGGAAAACATTGACTAAGGATACATTTAATTTGAGTGTGTAAAAATAATCAATTCACAGCCAGTTAAGCATAAAGGGGAGTAATTTGGTAAAGAATGAAATTCAGACCTACTTTTYATCAAGTCAACTTTTTGCTAGGAGCAACTACCACGCAGTACCTGATTGGTCTGCTGTCCAGTATTTTGAATAAGGCTTATAGGTTACCTGATGGTAAAGACTAACATGCTCCATGTGGGCAAAGCAAAACCCAGTTTAGAGGCAGACCATGAAACACATAGGACTCAGTTCACAACAGCTCAAGTCATGAACTGCCGTGGTTGTGCYGGTGGAGCAGCATCGACCCACCCCAGCAGAGACTGTGTCCCTCTCTCAGCAGCTGCGCAGGAATTCCCCAAGCGAGAAACAGGTTTTCAGTAGGAAGTTATGGTCATAACTAGGAAGAGATTAAAAGATTCAGATGACATGACATGCAGAACAAAAATGACACATAATACAGCCTCAACTGAATGAAACTGTTTCCTGGGTTGTGGGATCTGGTCTCTACTTTTTCTTTTGTTCATGCTGCAAGGGTGAGCACTGAAACATGAACACAGCTGATCTTATAACATCAACTGGTTCACTAACAAAACAAGAAACTGAAGTTTTGCACAGTTTTAGATTTCTTTGGTATAAAGAGTTTTGTATATTCTTAGAACCTTCATGGGGAGATTTGCCTGTCTTTTTATGAATAGTCAGAATTTTCCTCTTTCTTCAGATTCATCATTTTATGCTGCATTTTTAGTAGGCTTATTACTGCAGATATATTAGTGAAGACCTCAAAATTCCATATAACTTAGGGATGCAGAAAAAGACTTWAAAAACTGTAGCATGAGATTTTAAGAGGAAGAAAGAAAAAATGATGGCTTCTACATATTCGGGAGCTGGAAGGAATTCTTTAGAGAAATCAAGGGCTATTTTTCCATTGACTTCAATACGAAAAAAGATTTCACTGTGAGATGGTAAAGAATCACTTGAAGAAATATTTTTTAGTAGGAAGTTAAAGATTATTTGAAGCTGAAACTTTCTTCAGAAAAGGGTGGAATCAACAAATTTCTTAAGTTTGCAAAAAATGGATCTTTTTTTTATTTTCAGCTGTCTAAACAATTCCGTTTGATATTGCTATATGAGAATTGGATGTCTTCTGAGTAGAAATTATGTTGAGTTTTAAAATGTAAAGATAGACACACAATGCAGTTAGCATGATGTAAGCTAGAGTCTCAGTTCTCTGTAATTTAGCTCATCTGTGGTAACTGCCTGTGGGGAGACTTTTACATGGTTATAAATGTGTGGTAATCTGAGGTTGCCTATCCCTCTTCTGAATTCCCCCTCTTGGAAGTAAACGATCTTACATTTACTGATGGGTGAAAAGGTGCACAGTTATTATTAAGTAGCCTAACACCTGTGGCAACTTGTTTGTGTGTCCTTAAGATCAGCTAATTAGAGTAGGAGAAAAAGAAGTGATTAGAATCATAACAAAGCACTTTAAATTATCTATASAAAATGATTTTATTTATTAAAAATTAATCTTTTATAGATTTTCAGTTCAGGTGAATGTCCAAGGTTTTTACTGTTCTTCCAGATTCACTAGACATTATTCATTATTCAAATTTTCAACATTTATTGGTCTACAAAAGACTAAGTGCCATTCCAGAGTAAATATTCCCTTTTGCTTCTGTTCTGTCCCTGAATTATAGCTGAGCAAAGTGAAAGAGGTTTTTTGCTTGAGACTGTAAATAATTTCAGACGAATAATTGAGAACCCAAAGACTAATGTTTGATTTATCTTCCTCTTTTTGAGACCATTTACCCCTGTGCAGGATGAATGGATGGACGGATGTCTACGAGATCATAACGAAGTGCATCATAACCCATTTGCCCAGTATAAAGACGTCACTGGTGAGAATCAGGTTTCATTATCCCGTTGACCGGCCTCCATTAACAGAAGTATTTATGATTTCTGGCAGGACAATGCACCAGCACAGAAGTATGATGTCCTATCTGAAAACTAGTAGGAGCCATGTTCAAAACAAACAATGGAAAGTGCTTCTTTGTGCAACAGATAGTAGACTTCAGGGTCTCATTGCCAAGACACCAAAATTTTTTGTGAGTTCAAGGGGACACCTGACAATTACACTGTTAACTGGCAAGTGTGGGGCTGTAATATTTGTAGCCCCCTTCTTCTCCCTAGCAGTGAACTAACCCTAATAACCAGAAGAGTAATGATAAACAGAACAAGTGAAAATTTCTGGACTTGAGTCTTAAACACAAAAACCATATGAAATGTCACATGTTTTCACAAATGTTATCCAAATGTTATCACATTTCTTTTCACAATGGCTATCCAAAAATTCTTTAACATGGTTCCATACCCTTCCTCTGGTCACAAAACTTGTTGACTAATTTTACCAGAAATCTCCTTTAATTAGAAGTGGCCACAGAGTTAGCCTTTTATACAAATTTTAAATTAGAAGTGTCCACAGGGTTGCATACAAATCACAAACCATGGTTGCCAGCCAAACCACATACCGTAGATGTGGCTTTGTAGGGAGAACCTAAGAATTTTCATTCCAAAACCGCAAGTACCTACTACTACCTTGTTTGGCTCTAGTAGCAATAAAGCTGACAGCTTGCATGTTAAGCAGCAACTTTACGTCCACGTGGTGGAAGAGGTCTAATATACCATTCATCAGTGGGCCTACGGGAACAGTCAAACACACCACAACAAAGCAAGTCATCCCTTGGGGAGTTTAATATTACCAGCAATTTATGTAATTCATGGGGATGTTCGATCTTCTTCTCCAGAAACAATTCACATCCATACTTCCCAGTTTTCTGTTCCACTTACACAGGATTATAGTGAAGGGGAGAGAAAATTCATCACTCAAGAGAGTTTCGAAAAATTGATAMGGGACAGGTAAGTTTGGAAATCAGGCAAAACTGCATCTGGTCCAGCTCTGCTACCATCAGTTCTTTTCATCTGAGCAGATTATCTTCACAAGTGAGAGAAAATCACCTCTAAAGCTGGTGGGGCGAGAAGACCTCCACTTCCTGCACACCCACAAAACGTATAGGATCAGTCATGGTGTGGCAGCTCGCCTTGAAGTTATGGCCTCATAAGGATCCTGAACACACACTGGTATCAGATGGATTGTTTATGAGTGTTTCCAAAACACCAGAAGAGACCTGATGCCCTATTCCTTTTCCAGTTGCTCCTACAGTGGTGTAAAGCTCAGCTTGAATTCCTTGTTCCTACTAACAAAACCATGTAAAGAAAATATTCCCTCTGCTTTACATGTAGTAGAGGATGAGCAGCAATGTCTCCCGAACATCAGAGCTCACAGACAGTAGAAACAAAAACAGCATGTCTTGTGGGGAAATAAACATTTCGTAATTGCTAATGTTTCCTTTTGGATAAGTAAAAAGCCTGAACACATTAAATAAAAAAAAAAAAGATTTAATTTCTAGTTTAAATACAGCTGCAGTAATTCTTATACACCACACAGCTGTTCAGAGGCCTGGCAGCTGTCCATATCTTATGTGTCCTATCATGCATTTTCCAGTATTGTCTTCTTGACACATAAAGACTGTCTTTAACTGTCAGGAAAAGATTGTATTCCCTGTCAGGTAGATACTGCTGCATAGTTGAATGCACCTATGTCTCAACACTGCTGGCTTTTGCACCTGTCAAACCTCTTTACTTTTTCCCCTATGAACGTGYTCTTGTTACAAAGGAGAATCATTTGTTTTTGTTGCTTCTTTCTCTGACATAATCCTACATACTGACAGCAGACCCCAAATTGTACACTTGTTTGTTAGACACAAACCAAAATCATACTTAACACACATTTATATTGTGCAAATAACTGGGATGACAAATGTTTCGACCGAAACACCAACAGATGTGCCAGTTCCACTGCCAGTGCATAGTGGGAAGAGAGGCCGATAAGTTTTCCTGCCAACATGTGATGTCATTCTGAATTCATTTCTTAGAGAATAGAATTTCAGCTCTTACAGAGAAAATGAGAATGAAGAACATCTTACACAGTACCATGAGCATTTTTGTAAATAAGCTTTTCAGTTTTTCCTGCCAATTTTTTTTTCCAAACAAAAATAGATGTGGTYGCAATGCTGTTGCTCAGACTGCACAGAGAACATAAAATGTAACATTGAGCTAAAGATATCAAACACTTCTGAGGAAGGTTTCCTCCATCCTGGCTTCTGACAGCTTCACAAATACCAGTTACCTCACAAGACGCTTATGCAATCGGGAAACATTTTCATTTTACAAATGAGGAAGCTAAGGGTCAGAGACACAAAGTTCTCCATAACACACAGCACATTCACGCTGCCTTAATATTTCTGCAAGTAATTTTTAGGGCCATATTAGAGAAGGGGGGTTTCAAAGACAGAAGCAGAGGTGAGAGGAAAGGTGGCTGTGGTAGCCCGTGCGTGCCTCCTTGGCTGAGTGGTGGCAGGCTCTGCCTTCGGTGCTGTTCTGCAGCACAAATCCGTGGCTCTCAGTTTGGAGGCGGCTTGTGCCCAGCCAGCTCCGAGTGCAAGCAGAGGAGTGTGGGTGCCTGCACCTGTCTTTGTAGGTGCTGCTTATCTCCAGTACTGTTATGAAATATAAAAATGACCTTAAAAGAACATTAAGGTTGAGCAATAGACAAGCAAAGCTTTGCCCCGTTCAACCATGGCACTAAATCTCTTTTTCCATTATGCTGCCTTTTTTTTTTAAACCATAGATCAACTTCTGTATCACTTGTTAGCCCCACCTTGTCTCCTCCCATATTTGTATATTTGAATTAATTTCATTGTCCTCGTGTTCTAGCGTATCGAAGCAAGATGTTTTTACACGATAAGTTCTCTTCTCTCTATGAAACTTAGGTAAATAGTTTTCCCAGAAATGTTTCACTCATTACATACGTCACCTGCAGTTTGTAGTTGAAGCAGAGTTTTRCCAGGTAACTATTGTACAAAGGACATTCCTTGGCTCTGTTTGCCTTTAATCTGTGAAACAGTAAGAACAACCACAAGTTGCTATTCCTGTGTATCTAAAGATACAGAAAAAATATTAGTTCAGAGACAATATGTTATCGTAGAGCATTTTGTAATGCACATACCCTTTTTGACTATTCTTTCCTGGGCATAGTTAAGTCCCTTTTTAGCCTTAATTCTGAGTCCAGTATCTTTTGGCATACGAAAGTATGTAGCACTGAAGTCTGTTTACAGACTTGTTCATTTCCTGGAATATTTTGCTATAATAAAGGAAAAGAGGAGGCCTTTTGGAGCTCAGCAAGTGAGTAGCTCATCGCATGTACCAGCTCTTCATCCTTTCTCAGATGCATATATCACATACTGAACAACAAAAATATCTTTTGGACAGACTCTGTACTTTGATTTTCAGATGCTTACAAGATGGTAAATGGAAAAAAAATTCTTTCCAGAAGAAAGCTGCACACCTCTTCTAGCCAAAAGCTATTTTCAGACGCTCTAAGCTTGAGACTTCTCAGCCCTACTTTTCCTCAGGCCTTCCCAAGTGGGAGATTTTATAGAAAGGGAATTATGAACACTTCTGGAAGAGCAATGGAGATGGGATTAGACAACATTCAATCCCAACTTTTTCACAATAGCAAATCTGCAGTTTTTGCATCATGGGAAAGATGTTTTGTTTTGTTTTACCTGTTCTCACAACTGGGCACTCTTTTCATCCAAGCTTTCAAACAAGTCAAGATCAAGTGTTAGAAATGTTCTCGCAAAAGCTCAGTGAGGGTATCGTTGTCCCAAAATGTACAGTGGCAATGTTTTTGCAGTCTCACCCAAAGGTCACTTCCCCAGAGCCTTGCTCCTGAATTTTGCCTGACAGACAGCTAGTGAATCCTTTACTCCAGATTTGCCTGATTGTTCCTGCATGTTCCTTCCTAGGTCTCTGCAACCACCTCTTTTCCTTGGTGCTTACACCCTCCACCTACTCATAGGCACTCATCATGTCTCCCTTCAGCTATACATACTCAGTTCTTTTAATCTTTCATCATAAATCAATCATTCCACTGCTTAATCATTTATGTTTTTTTCTCTGAAACTCTCTCCAGCTCCTCTCTCCCTCCTGTCAGTGTTATGTGCCCAGAACTGAACTCATTTTTCTAATTGCATGACCAAAGAGACATCCAAAGCAGGACAGTCATCTCAATGAGTACATGAGGGGAGTCAACTAAACTAACAAGAATTTAAAGATAAAATATGTCTTGGCTGGTGCATCATCACTCTTTCTGGTAGCTGTTAATCAGTTAATTATTTTGGTGTCACTTCATAAAAAAAGAGGGATGCAAAAAAGTAGCCTGGGTTCAGATGAGGGTGGCAAATGCTATTGTCTGATTTCAGACATGGGATGACCCAAGTGACCAAAACCTCACAAAAAGTGTGGGAATTTGGATGCAAATCTGGGCTTCATGGCTCGTGTCATTCACTTTTTTCCTGAGGGTTTCAACTTTCCTGAAGAAGTCAGGCAGTCCCARCTTGGCCAAAACCACCTGACTGATCAAAAGTGAGACGTGTAAGCCACAAAGGTTTCCCTTTTCACCATAGCTAGAGAAGGAAACATAGCAAAAGAAAAGCCTGGAGAGAGAAGAAGGCAGAGCCTAAGGGTAAATAAGACACTGTGGAAAAGCTGTGATTTTATATCTTTCTACACTGACCTGATAGGGACAGGGAAGGAAATGAAGGATCCATTTCTGTTACTAGACTTCTCTATTCCTGGCACCAAAGAAGAAAGCCTGCTTTTCCTGTTTGCAGTTGGGAAGACTGAAAAAGCAGCTCCAGCATGAGTTGCATGGAGTCGTACAAACCAGACCACTGAGCACGCACGAGGTAACTGTACGTCCAGCCGCTCTGCTGGAGAAGTCAGACGGACTCACTGGGGCAGGACCTACGTCTTAGCACACTGCTGTCGCTAGGGGAGSTGATATCACAAGCAAGGAGACAATATAAAAAGAGACCATATATACACAGGTGAATATGAATAAGAGGCCACATACATACAGGTGAATATGAATACAAAGCCTGACAGGGGAGCTACTCCTAGTGGCTTRTGTAAGCAAAGCAATTTTATCCCCTTCAAAGGTAAAACCGAAGGCAGGATACTCTGTTTATAATTTGGGGGATTTTCAAAATCATAACTCTTTCATTATAGAATGCCTTAAGCCCTCAGACACAGCAATCAAACCCTGCAATATCCGGTGTCATGTAAAGAAGTACCTTCTGTATTTTAACAAACATCATCAAAGGGCTTACATCTAAATCACGTTAGTTGTAAGAATGTACTGGTGATACTTCTGGTGAGCAAATTTCCTTATCAGAAATGTTATGATAACTACTTTCATAGTGATCTTCAAGGCTCAAGCTGAAAAAAGCATCCTTAATTAGGAAAATATTTAAGCATATGTTTATATTTTCAGCCTACTTCCATCCATTGGAGCCAACAGGGTTTTAAACACATGCTATAGCGGTGCAGGTTCTGAGATGCYTCTTTGCATTGGCCAAAGCAACCAAGTAACAAAGCAGAATTGGCCTTCTAATGACTGGATATTTTGGGGCTGACTTTCCTTTTTGCAAATCAACTACAATGGTACGATGAACTTATTTCTGGAAGTAAGCTGCTAGTAAACATTCTTGCTACTACATACCATGGGCAGAAAAACCCCACAACACAGCTTATGTTATAAGCAGAGTGTTACTTTCAGTTAGTTGTGCCCCCAATTGCTTGCACCCACAGTGATAGGATCTAGCCTGTTACCATCTGATTGTGACTGGAGGTCAGGGACAAAGTCTTGCAGTTTATCTTGGCCATACAAATCTGTGCAAATATAACCCATTGAAGGCACACAACAGAGCCTGAGCATTTCAGGCAGCTTGCTTAAATCAGACTTTTCTGGCAGAAGAAATTCTGCACCACAGYGAAAGCAGTTCTACACTGTCACAAGGAGCTTTTTCAGGGTAGAAACTGAGCCCTAATATAATAGAGTGAAGTCAATACATGCGTCCTGCATATGTTTATGTTTTAAAGCAATCTGAAGAATTCAGGGCACCAAATCCTGAAACTTTCTTTTGCTCATTTCAACCATTGAAGGATCTGCAGCCTGCACACTTTGACTGCAGTTGAATCTTACAAGGCTTGTGTCACGCCCAACAGCTTGACATCACGTCATACCTTTGTGGCCTGTTAAAATGGTGCTTCTTTATAGACTTGTATTTCAGAGATGCTGCACTCCATCACTACCAGCCTGGCAAGCTGTGACCAGATGTGAAGTCGAAAGGCGAGAAATCTCAAACAGCATAAATCAAAGCATAAATCCACTTCAGCTTGCACAAGTGTTTGTCTCCTGAAAATACATAGTAATAAATTGAAACCAGCTTCTTGAAGAAGAAAAGCTGAATAAAGAAACAAGCACTGCCAATGTCTGTCACTTGACAGACGGCATACTAAGGAATATAACACCTACCTGTWGCTTAAGCGGAGCTATCTCAGGTTGGCATGTCTCTGTGAGATCCTTGGTTGGGTACATTTCTGTCTGTTGCACTGAGAGTTAGAAAGTATATTTGGGGTTTAAAGTTGCTGGTATGCTCTGACAATAACCTTTCTGAAGATTACGTATTTTGTAAAAGATCTGGCAAACTTTCAGGCAGTTTTCAAGATCTCTTGTATATGTAAAGGAAACTTTGATTTGATGATTAAGATAGATTTATAGCAGCAGTAGCACCTATTTGAATATGTATGATAACGTGTGGAAAAGGAACTATTCTGTATTGCATCAAACTGAAACGACATCTGTAGAACACTGGTAAGTTCAGAGGCTATTTCTCTCTTCCAGTATTTGTGGGTATTTAGGATTTTTTTAGGCCTAACATACATTTCAAGACTGACAAGCAAATATATCTTCTCTTTTAATTAGCCCTGTAAGAACCTACCATATCTAGACCAATTTCATTCATAGAAAGAACTGATATTTCTTCACCATCTCTTTCAAAACCTATCTCTGAAGTTTTTTRCCTACTTACCTGCTCATGGAGTTCTTCCACAGGTAAGGACTGAAGCCCTGACTAATGGCTGAGGATTTTGACATTGCAATGTTCAACAGATCCACTATATAGCCATGCTACTGTCATCAACCTGGCCAAAGAAATGAGATCCGATTATAAAAAATCATTGCCAAATGAAGCTATTTTTTGAACCAAAATGTTCAATTAGTCTTGGACCAGACATCAAACAAAGTGCCTGCTCCTTAGGTGCTATGGTGGGTTTCTACCCACAGGAATTATTGATTTTGGATGTAGAGCTATGCCTAGATGATAAGGTTTAAGAGAAAATACTGACCTGTCTTCACTGTATGGAATAAACATCACTTGCTTCAATAGAGAGAGGAATAAGACAGCTGTATAAAGACAACTCTTATATTGGAGGGTATAAAGGAACTTTATCCTAGCGTTGTCTTTTGGCATCAGTTTGAATTTTTTTAATCTCTGCCCCCAAAATACATTGTTATTCTCAGATACATTGTTTGTATGGATATTCATTGTTGCTGTGGGTATTCATTGTTGCTGTCTGTAAGCAAATGCATCCAAGTAAACAAATAAAACACACATCCCTGTAAAGTTCAAGYAAGGTATGAACTTTACACACCTTCCTGTGTACAAAGGCTTCTTGGATCTGTCTTCTCTCAGCCATTTAGATGTAATTTTCCAACTCCTTGTCAGATAGTCAGATTTTGTAAGACAATTAAAAAWATATATATTTTAAAGATTTTGTGCAATTCATATGTTAACCAGGGATTCATGGTGGAGTTAATTCACAGCAAGGCTTTGTGAACTGATGAAAAATGGGTTCAGTCTGATGCCCTGATGCCCTCAATTGTAAAGGCAGAGGAAGTGAAGAGAAATTCAACGTCATGTTTAGGTGTTCAAAGATGCATTTTAAYCCTTGCTGCAGGGAGGACCTTGTTTAAGGTTTATTAAAAATTTGTCTCAAAGCTGCTTTGGAATCAAAACTGGGTTTTCAACTAAATGAAAAGCTCTGCAGAAAGCATCAGAAGTGGAAGTCTTCTGCCCAAACATAGATGTCTATGGTGTGGGCACTTACCTCTGAGCTAATCAGCTACACTCCTTTTATATTCAGTGAATAGAAGTAGATTTTTGCAGGGTGTGGTCCATCTCAGCTTAGCACAGGAGTTGTAAATAGAGCAGATAACACTGAAAATTCCTGTTCCATTCCGTGACTATGGACAGTGCCTTGTGGGACTGACTATATGTGGTATCTACCAGTGGTGGAGATTTGCATGGCAGTTATTTGACGATAAATCAAACAACTTTCCACTAATAGTGTTTTCAAAAGTCTCCACTTTTCTTTAAAAAATGAACTCCTCAAAGTCCAAGTTTTATGGCCAAAAGCAGAGAAGAAGTGAAGGAGAATAGACTAAAGATTTTGAATAATTACATTTTCACCAAAAATGAAAGCTTTTTTATCTTTAGGAAATGTTAATTTAAAATGAAACAGAAATAAAAAATCCTGGCATTTCCCTATGTACATGTAGCCAACCACGTGTCTCAGTTTCACTACTCCATCTTTAGATGTAAAACCCAAAAACCTTCTTCTTTTCAATTCCTGCTTTTTAAAAAAGACATATTCAGCTTGCTAATACTGCAAAGAAAGCAAAGCTTACATGCTAATTTGCTTCATTTTTAAGCAAGCATCTTTAGGTTTTATCTCATGTTGCTTTTCAAGCTATGGAGGATGCAGCTATAAACGTGTGCAGAACTTCCTCATTATTGTCATTCAAACTCTTGCAAGCACCATTAATCAGGCACCCTTTCCCAGCTGTCTCCCTGTTTTCTTGTACATTGTTTATAGTCTTCTGTATGGGTAGGTATCTGCTGACTGCTGCATCAAGACTGCAAGTCATACGACATTCTCATCCATGATAAGGCTACAACAGATAATGTGAGGAGAAGTAACATTTTGCCTCCTAGCAGTTGTGTTTCTGAGCTTAATACATCTTTGACCAATACATGATTCACTGATCTAAAATGCCTATTGCTTTGTTGCTTCTGTCCAGCCTAGTGGTCCACTGCAAGGAATAGACAATGGATTCAGAGTCTAAATTAAGTGGAGGACTGATGGACACACCAACTGCATSATCATATAATACTTATTCTTATAGTTTAAAAGCACCCAATTCATTCACATTTCATGAATAAAATCCCTGAGTTCCATTTTGAGAGTTTTAGAAGACATGGTGCCCAGAACACAGGAGCAATCAGGGGGCTGGCAGATTTTTCTTCCTCTTAGTTGTTATCCATTTCAGTGAAAAATTGGTTCTCATTCTTAGTAACCCTGTTTTAATCCCTGAATCTCTTTGATTTTACTTTTTTTTCAGCTGACTGAGAAAATGCTGTAGATTTAGATTTTGTGGTTCATTCAGATACAGTTATTTTAAGGCAACATGTGGAACTGAAGAGCTTCCTTGATGCTCCAATGAGAACACAAAGATATTCTGACTTCAGGGCCTACAATTTAGCTTAAACTTTATCAGCCCAACCCTTAAAAAACTTAAAAACACACTCAGTAAGGGTTACAGCAAATCTATACCGCTGCTTAGGCTTTTAAGATTTAACTTGTCATCATGTTCAGCCAGCTCTATTTCTCCTTCAAAAATGACAGAAAAAAATGACATCCAAATATGCTACTGAACTATGGACACCATGAAGCTTTTTCTTCACTCGTTAACATGTCTGGATCTGACTCTGCTAGTGGACTAGAGGGACTTGCATGGTCTACTGTAGATATACTTCTTTGAGAATTGAGGAATCTGAGAAACCGAATATCATGAAATGCTAGTTTCTCCTCCTTTGTAGATGGTGCTTTTTGTAACTCTCCATCTKCCACGCACCAGAGCATTCCCTTACTTATCACCTGTACAGCAGCAGCACCTCGGGGTTGTGGCTAGGACCACACTGCCCTCAGCACTGTGTAACCAGCCGATGTGACACAGCCCTGCTGGGAGATCACAGCTTTGGTTCACAGCCAGATATGACTGAGGCAAAACAGCAACACTGGCTCACCACTTCTCTCTGTGAACACATCATCATTGCAGATGGCATGGTGAATTTAAGCAGAGTAAGTTGTTCTACAAGATTGGCTGAAGGTCTATGGGTTTATGTTGATACAGGGCCTGAAAGAGGGAATGACAGGCAGGGAAATCCTAATGGGGAACTGAGTGTGAGGAATGGAGTATTATGAAATATATTGAAATTTCAGTGACTTCAGTGGGCATGGCATATGATTGAGAAGACAGAAGGGAGACAGCTGTGAATTTCTTGGAAGGCCACTGCTGCCATATTCAAGTTTGCGGCTGATCATAGAGAAAATGGGGGTTCATTGAGGTCTCTGAGCTTCAGTATGAATGGCCAGTGACAGGAAAACACATCCCTGGCAGACAAAGGCGGTGGCAACGGGAGAAGAGTGAAGGCATTGCAGGTTTTATGGGGCAAGGATGTCGTGCCAATAGCTGGACAACAGGTTCCTCATTCTTTCAACTGGCAGCTCTCTCTCCACCCCAGACTGGCTGAGTTACTCTGCATCAGTCAGATCCAATGTTATAGACTTTCAGTCAGCTGAAAAATCATTGCTTTTACAAGCTGACAATTTAAGAGGTAATTCTCCTGCTTGTTTTCTGTTTACTGAAACAAAGATAGGCTATAAATATGGCACTTGGTACAGCTCAGGGCCAAGATATGGGTCCGTCTTGGCTCTCTGTACATAAATACAGGTGAGTCATTGGATGTGCCTGTACACACCTTGAAAGAAAAATACCTGAAGTGATCACTGACTGCCAGGAACCTTTGCCAGATTGTTTGCAATGTCCTTTGCTCCTCCTTGGCTCATCTTCATTCATGAACACCGAGCCAAGTTAAGAGTATGCCCTTTGGCTCATTTCATTGGCTGGCTCATTGCTACAATGTACATATTTTTTAATAAAAGATTGTTTTCACCAGTGTACATATATACACACACGAAAAATTCCAACAGATTTTAGACTGGCTTGTCACAAGTTTAATGGCTCTTCTTCCAACAGGTATGTAGTGAATTATTTATGGTTGTGACAGCACACACAGACGTTACTGTACTTCCAAGGATTTTACTTCAGTGTTAGCTTATTTGCTGCATGGAAGCCTTCCTCGTATTATTTTAGTTTGCTTAAATAAAAGAATAGCAAAGCAGAAAGAGTCAAAGTGAAGTAAATGCTCCTTTGTAGAGTGAAACTTGTGCCTGTGCACAAATGTGGTCAGATGGTCTAATTCTGATCTTACTTGCTGATGTGGAAGCATACAGTAACTTCTATGAATTCAGAGGACTTGTTATGGATCACCATTGGTATAGCTGAGAACAGAATTTGGTTTGCAACCCAAAAGAACCCTAAACTGCCCCTTCACTCTTTGCTGATGGTGCGCAGAGTGCAAAGTACTTTTTGTTGTAATGGAATGAAAGATGTTTCCAAAGACACTCTTGTGACAGTAAAGTGAGTGTGTCGCGTAGCCAGGGTTTAGCTAGGAAAATCTTCACTTTTCAGAAGTGTTCTCCTCTGTGCAAGAGCTTTGCCAAAGGGTGTACATGTTACTGTTGCAGCCAAAATTACTGTTACAGCCAAAGGATGTACACATTTCTGTGTAAATGCATTGCCAAAGGGCGTGCAAGCTACAGTTCAAAGTTACAGTTGAAGGGGCATTCCTAGCTTTAACGTATATGATCTGCTTATCCAGTCAATTAAATGCGGTTTATTTTCAGATGGCTGAGGGGATTGCTCATGTGATGCAGAGCCTATTACTGCGGGAACCCTTAAAAACAAGTTTCCTTTTAACTTTTTACTGTTATGCAAGGTATTACTGGTACTCATGGTATTCCCCATTCTCTGTGCAATACATGCTTCTACAAAGAATAGCTTACCTCCAATTAACTATGGTAAAAGTGTAGCATTTTTTCCTCTAAAGATGCCAAATATATCTGCCTCAGGCTACCCATGGCTGTTCAGTGGGCTACTGTGTTGCAACCATAGTCACACAAATTGCAGGAATCTGAACGAATTGTAGTCACTCAAGAAAAAGGTCTGGTTGGCATACTGAAATCCTCAGCACAAAAACATCTTTTCAGTACACAGTGGTGGCAACAACAGCANAAAAAAAAAAGCAAGAACAGGTAAAGAATGGCACAAGAATATAATGCAAGAAAATAGAACCGGCTGAGTGTTCTTTTCAAAACAAATTCAGCAAGCTCCTTCACTTAGATCTTCTGCCCCTGTGGGTATTTTTTTATTTTTCCCATTCAAAAAAATGAAAGATCTCTACAAATTAAAAAAAATTCTGACAGAAAATTGAGACATTTTCAAGTTTCAGGTTTTCATTTTTTCAGTGAAATGATGAATCCTCTATATTTTCTGGCCAGCTCCACTGGAGATCTGATTGCTCTGTTCTGACAGGTAAATGCTCTCATGGTATAATTTCTTACAGAGTAATCCATTACAGTTATATCTGAGATCCTCACAAGGGTCAACGTGTTCAATAGCTGTTGTGGGTGACCCTACACAGGTATCTGTGCTCTAGAAGTCTGGGCATGGTTCATCTGGTCTTTTCTGCTCTAGGAGGAGGTGTGGCACCAAAACTTTCACTGACAGTGTTCACTAGATCGCCACTGACCATAAAGGGGCTTCTTCAGAAGGAGACTTTACATCCAGTTTGCCTGTAGACATCTACAGCACAGACATTCATATACCTACAGCACACGCATTTACACATACTGTGAAGAATCCCAAGACATTGGTCAGTGGTAGATATTCTACATATCTTGTCCAAAGACAGATGTCTTCAACAAGTCTGAAAAATTGCCCTTCTGGGGTRCTTATTTTTCCCCGTAGACTACTCAGGAAATCTACCATGACTGAATCAGACTAGATTAGGTCTAACTTTTACATATTTAAAGTTAGATGAGATAAATCTCTTTGTCTCACAAATGATTCACAGCAGAAACAAGACAGTTCAAAGAAAGACAAACAAGATGAGTAGGAGCAGGGAACGCTTCTGTTTGACATATGTATGATGAGAAATGAGTTTAGAAGGGAAACAGGTTAGAAGAAACATGACAGGGTTGTTCAATAGTAGCCTGGAAGAGGTGAAATGAATGCATCCTACCTACCCCATCCTGGTCAAGAGCCAAGGAGGGAAGAAACAGATCTGAATGTGGAAAAGGCCATCCTTTCCTTCACACTGCACAATTATCCCAGAGTCAGGATCATAGCAAAGACCCCAAGAGTTTCAAAGGACTCAGAAAAGCATGTCAGGTATATCAAGATAATGAGAATATCAGAGTTGCTTTAGCTAGTGAAAAAAAAAAAAAGCAATTACTTTCTCACAATAGGAGTAAAGGGATACACTGTTATTTTATGGTACATACAGATTAGTGCAAATTCAATTGCTGACCCTGTCATTAGTTGTTTTTTGAGAAAGAAAAAAGAAAAGTGTACATTTGCCCCAAGCCTGTGTTTGATTTCTGGATGTGTAGCCATATTTACCTAATTCTTGTAAACAAGCCAAACCTTGCATGCTTAAAGTTGATATTTTTCTTTACAAATTTGTTTAGAATTTTCTCCTTATGTTGCATGTAAAAAGTAACATCTCTTTTATTTGTTGAAATGAAATCACTTCTAACTTTCTCTTTTATGTCTTCCACTTTTACAAGATGTTTCTTCTGGCAATATCAGTCAACTTTCTTTACCTCATTCTTTGTTCCCACATTGCCAATATTTCTGTGCTGCTGACTTTTGCACATATCCTCAGGAGTTTTTCTGAGGATACTGTGAACAGGAGACCCTGGATGTTTACCAACTCCTTACTTATTTATTATACCTGGCTCACTTCCTAGGACACAGTGAAAACAGTGTCTGTTCTTGTTGATTGCTAAACAAACCTTGTAAGGAAACAGTCCTCTCGTATGTCTAGGAACATTGCCTCTTCCTTTGGGACCCCATCACTGTTGTCAAGGGCAACACCTGGAAAGCAGTGGCTGCCTGCGCTTCTGCTACCTGCATGTACATTTTTATCTAAATTTTCTACAACACCCAAAGATCTGCCTGTTCTGTTTTCTTTAATATTTCTTGGGGTTTACCTCAAAATCTGTTGCTTGCATTAGCAAATTATAGATATAATTTATTGCGAAATTCTCTCTCCTACATCTACTCCAAGACTTAAATCTAAATACACAGCTTTGACAAATTCATCAGGATGTGGAAGACTCCAAGGCTACAGCCAAGGTTTCTGCTCCTCAAAGGATCACTCAGATTCCACAGCCTGGACATACACTTGCTGCCAAAATCCACTATCTTTCACAGTTAATATAAGGATATGGATCCTGTCACCTGTACGGGCCTGGCTGTGCTAATAGCCTACAAGCTGTTCCCTGTGTAGCCAGTGCAGTGTGATATAGGGCTGAAGTTTTCTCAACTGGCTTAGGGATCTGGATACCCATGTCCCATTAAAACACTATTCTAGATATTTCCAGATGACTTCTAGGAGTGCTTATGCAGATACGAGTCCCTTGCCTCATCTCTGACTGGTCTGCCATTTAAGTGCTTCTCAAACATTAAAACTTGCATTATCCTAATTTCATCACATAGATCTTTGTATAGACCTCTGTGATAGTGTTGCCTTTCATACTGGTCACAGTGAATCTCTAGCAACAAAAATCCACATCTATTTTTCACATCTGCCAAGAAACTCACACTTTGCCATCTTTTTTCTTCTTATCTGCCACAATTTTAATGCAGCGATGTTTCTACCAGAACTCCTTCTGTATGCCTGAAGGGTCTCCCCTGCTGTGTAGCCACTATTTTAAACCTGAACACTGTCTGGCAAAGGACAATCAACACCTCAGTTCTGAAGGGCTTTTTAAGCAGCTGAAAACCTTTCCTGCCAACCTGCCACATAGCCTCTTATATATGTCTCCTTCACACCATAGCTCTCTGGGGTTCGCCAGCCTTAATGTGAAACTGTCTAAAAACCAGAAGCCGCTCCATGGAAGACACTCACGAAAAAGCAGGAGAAAAGAAAGAAAAGAAGGATCTAAAAAAAGACAAAGTAATCTTCTGAACTTCTAAGGGTTTTTCTGAACTGTATTTTTTTAAGTATGGTATGTGCCAGTTCTCCCGGAAGGGACTTGACTCCTCTCATTGCTTCAACGCATGGTGCGATCAAAGAGATGACAGTGATATCATTTCTAGGCTCTGACTCCTGGGTGTTTATCACAAAGTGTCTCCCTCCATAGCCCTATTTTGGCAGCCCCAGAAGACCTGGCGAGCACTCCTGGATGTATTCCCGAGAAGAGGGCTGTATTGCTGCTCTCCTGTGCCCACCATGTACCATGACACAGACCCAGTGCATTTCTCTCTCGATCACATAGGACGTCTGGTGTAAAGGCAGGCACAGGACCTGCCAAGTCCCCTTCAGTGGTTTAACACAACCCCATCCTCTGCAATACATGCCTGTAGAAGCCCAGCTTCTATTTCTCAGTTTCTGATTGCCTGACAAATTTCCAAGACCTTTCAGTTCACTAAGTCTAACAGGAAAAGGATATTACTTACACTCAAATTCCCATTACACAGATGGTGACATATGTCCTGCTGTTTCTCTGATTTCTGACTTGACTGGGGAAGCATGTGCAGCGCTATAGCAAGTTTGCTCTTGCACAGACCTGCAAGGGCCGGTAGAGCTGACTCTGTAGCACAAGAGGTTACATACATCTTTAATAACTATAACAGTATTATTTTATCTACCACATTGAATGCATATAATGGTAAGTACAGAGAGTGGATAAGTACCCCTGTCTGCTGTAGAGAGTAAAGCCAGCCCAAGCGTGAAACTGGTAATCCTGCTTACTTGAGCTGTATCAGCCTTGCAGAATATCTATGTCTTTTGGCCACTTTCTGCCTTCGCCGCTGAGGAGGGCTAGTGCACTGCCCAGTCAGACACTTGCAAGCTTCTTTGCAAGTACAGCCATCATAGCCCAACTCAAAATGACATAGATGCCCTTAAGTAGTGCTGGAACTAAGTAGTGATTGGTGTTTGCAGCACGGGGCAGGGGTGGGGCACAGGCAATCCATGGTCAGTTGTCCACTTAATATGCTGGAAGTCAGGCCTCAGGTGTCTGGGTGTCTCAACAGAGATAAATCTTCATTTACCAGTTAGCAGTCACTACCTGATGCACTGTCTCTTTGTCTTCTGCTTGCAACATCTGCTACTCGCCATGGGGATGACATCGTGAACTAGATGTACCTTTAATCTGAACAAATTTGGTCATTCTTATGGTACTTATTTTCTAAATGGTCACCCTATTTGTACAACAAAGCATACCCTGCCAGGGAACTCAAAAGTTGGAGAGCATTTCAAAACTGTTGTTGAAAACTCTCATATTTTATAGAGGCTCAAGATCAAATCACCCAATCTGACCTAACCTAGGTAAAATCAGTGGCCCAACACCCAGCATTCCTGGGCCAGTCCAGGCCTATACTGGGATTTTCACAGCCCCAAATATGCCAATGTTCAAGTGAGGACTGTGGAAAGGCAAGCTCCTGGCCTACCTTCTTTCATCTTTTTCGGAAGTTAACCACAATAGAAGTTAGTTATTCATACAATACTTTGGGCTGGTCTGGAGGAAAAAAATCAATCACACAGCTGTTTTGGGTTGTTTTTCTCTCTCTTACTCTTATGCACAAATTAAGCCACTGATTAATCAAACAATTCATTGACAAGAACCCTGATTTATGTCGAGTTAAGTTACAGCATGCAAATATTTGCACAGTGCTGGATGTAGATTTAAACACAGACTCTAGGAGTATTTTTTTAACCATGAACATTTTTTTGAGGATAATTCAAGTGCAAAACTGAAGCTATTCCTCCTTCCTGGTGATTTGAATGGACAGAATGGAAGAGTCAAACTATTTGTGTTAAAACCTTAATCTGATTAATAACAGGATGATTTTCAAAAGCACAAAGGGCAATAATGTGCCTTGCTCCCACTAATAGCTCAGTGGAGTTAGCCACCTTTCTCCAATTTAAATTTTTAAAAATCTCCCTTCTTTGTCCTGAAATCTGTGTTGACAGCAAACTCTATTCAGGAAATTCTTCAGAGAGAAGGCAACAGGCATATTTGGACTTTCCTATGGACATGTGAAGAGTAACCCAAGGGCAGGGAAAAAGACTGATGTTTTGTAAGCAAGGAAGAAATAAACTTCTCAAGGGAAAAAGCAAAAGGTAAAATAATCAAAAGTTTGTCCATGACTTAGAATCAGAAACATCTTTTAAAAAGTAACTGCATAGCATCATACATATGAAGTTATTGAGGCACCAAAAGGCACGGCTAGGGACTTTTTCTCTGTTGAAAGAAGACCCAAGGGCTGCTACACTCTTAAGTTAGGCCTTTGAAGAGGACAATTCAGATCTACATATCTGAGCACTTCGTCTCATTCTAATACACTGTTCTGCCCACTCCAYGGGATGATGTTTATGTTTTTTTTATGCAACTTAATTACTTGCATTCAAACCTATCAATTGAAGACAGTTTAACCCATGGGTTAAGCAGATATTTGAGTCTTTGTTAGCGTTTTTTTCAGCTAGTTGGAAGAGATGAATTTAAAATCTGTTTTGCTAAACCAGTGCTAATTTTCATGTATAGATAAGGCCTAAGAGACTCAGCCTTCTTTGCTTCAGTTTCTTTGTCCATCAAATGGGAAGAATACCATTTATTTATTTTTATAGAGTTTGGCAGCATGGCATAGTGTCTGTCTGACTTTTACTAACACATGGGAGCATGATGCACCTCCTGCCTTGCCTTCCCACTTTGTTAAATCCTGCACCCCTTCAGGGCTACRTGCAGCTCATCTCTGCACTGGGTAATTTTCAGCAGCCTGGTGCTCCAGGCTCTTGCTCCCGTGCAAGCAAAGCAGTCGTGACATAAGAGCAATGCCTGCAAGGTGCCAGCAAACAAAGCCATTCTTATGGAGTTTATCTACATGAATTGGTAGAGCTTGCCCATTCCTGCCCAGTTCTTTTGGCTCAGACACCTTAATACTGATTATATCCCTTGCTATCTGCTGAGTAATCTGTGTGAGAAATGCCTCCGAAGAGGCCCCATTATGCATGCTCTCCTACCAGGCAACATAAAAACCCTGCCTAAATGTCATGCAGGGCTCTGGTGATTAAAAAGTCCCGTAAGTTTTTAAATGATTACTTATGTTTCCCAACCATTATCTAGCGATTATTGAAGCACCTTGCCAGAAGCCTTCTTTGCGGTGAGTAATGAAATAATACAAATTGATGGGGCCTGGTGTTGATTTTTAAAGGAAAACAGGCCTCATTGGWTAACAGTGTCAATGTAATCTGTGTGAGCTACTGGAAAGGTTTGTCAATGGACATGTCAGACAACGTTTCATGACCGTCTGCACAGGGGTATTGGACACTAAAAACCTGCCTGGCCTCTCTGGTTGGCCTATCTGGGCAGTGCAGCTATGTGTATGGAAATGGACAGTGGGAACCACTCAGTTGCTTTCCTCATAGGTCAGGCATGAATAGGAGACGTGGAGAAATCTCAGAAATACATAAAGCTTTGGTTCCCCTCTCTCTGTCTGGCTGTGTGTGCACCTACTTGTGGACCATCATTTCCCGGAGATTATTTATTTTGCCACCGTCAAAAAATCACAGAGGGGCACATCTGCAGCTTGGTTGGACCTCTGGTTTATTCTGAGGCTAGGGCTCAGATAAGGACAAAATGAAGTTTGGTGACATTTTAAGATGCTTTTAGGTAACTTAGGATTTAGCAGGTTGGCAGTAGAAAGCACAAAAATCCACCAGTCCTAGATTTACCCTTTTGGACATGACTTAGGCGAGCTACGGTTGAAAGTCATTGTTCTTGGCACAGTGTTCCAGACTCTGGTATTTAAAATGAACCAACAGACAAGTCCAAATCTTAAGACCACCAGCTTCATGAAGCAAMCACCTGATAAAAGAGAGAATGAGTGAGAAAGAGTTTTTTCAAGAGAAAAAGCTGGCAAAGACCCTAACTTAGAGTGCAGTTTTGGTTTTGACTGATGTCAGGACTTGGGGATCTGTGCTTGCTTGGGATTCAATGGCGGTGAAAACTCATGAGCAGCTCTTTTCAGACATATTCTATTCTGTAATTCTGTTCAAAATGTGCTCTAGGTGACCCTGCTTGAGCAGGGGCGTTGGACTAGATGATATCCAGGGGTCCCTTCCAACCTCGACCGTTCTGTGATTCTGTGATATTTCTATTGCATCCATGACTTTGGAGTAACCCCTAAGCACTAACAAAAATATGCATAAACACAAGAGTAAAAAGTAGCTCTTTTACTTTCTCTATTTTCCTTAAAATTAAGGGATGTTCAGTGTGTACTAAAAGCTAAGGGTTTTATTGGATTCCTTTTTTGTTTGCTTTTAAGTTTAATTGGGCATTGTTCCCATAAAAAGCTTTGACTTAAAGTTACTGCATTGCAGTATACCACGTTCAGCTATGAGGCTCAAATCCCAAATGGCAGGCTAGCTGAGATTCCTCCCAGCTAGGTTTCATCTAAACTAGATCTGGGAAACAGGATCTTTTTATTTTGGGGATAGAAAACATTAGAAAAATGTTTTGAGTTGGGTATTTAAGTGTTCTTGGCATTCAAAACTGTAGTACAGTTCCCACTCCACTGTGGTTTTCCTGTGTAATCTTATGCACAGCATTTTGTTTGAGATCCTGAGAGGTAATTCTGGTACCTAAAATTGAGTTGAATCTGAGTCTAGCTGCCTAAGACCAAGGAAATGATGCAAAAAGCCCACCTTCCTACACACATTTGTTTGGTGGCTACATTCAGGCTGCAGAGTACCTGGGTTCTTGCAGTGATGCCCCCATCCTTGTGTGGCAGTGACTCAATTTATAAATTTAAGCAACTAGTTCTTGTCTAAGCTCTGGAGACCCAGCACAGCATTTAAAGCATGCCTAATGCACGCAAAGACCATTTTGCCCAGATGGGAGGAGTGGAGGTGTCACCTCTGCCAACTTTTGCATTGTTGTCAATTAACCACAATCAGCTCTGCTGCATTGAAAGTGAGGAACCATCAGCTCTAAGAACYGCTATTAAAGAAAGGTTCAGTATAAGGGCATAATAGATGTTCATAAAATGACAGAACAGCTTACTAAATGTCCTCATATCAGGAGACATTCATATCTGATGTGTTCCAGCCATCAATACACACCATATTTGTGCAAAAAGAAGTAGAAAATGAAGACACCAACAGTTCTAGCCCTAACATTATCGAAAGTACAAACACAATCACTCCCGCAGAATTTCCATAGTATAATTAATGTCCTTGCCTAGGAGGTTAGGGAGCTAGCTTGTGGCTCCCCCTTAGCCTGACCAGTTAAAGCTCACAACTATCTCTCCACAGAATAGTGCCCAAACTGCAAAGTATAGAATATTTTGGGGCCGTGATGTAGGCAGATGAAAAATAAAAGGGATCCTAACCTAGGCTGAGAAAGACCTGGATTCTAGACTTTAGGGGGGTTGGACTRGATGATCTCCAGAGGTCCCTTCCAACCTCAACCATTCTGTGATTCTGTGATTCCCAGGATTATTTGTGTTGACTGTGCTTTTTAACACACAGAAACAGCTCTGACAGGAGGGGTCAGGCTGAGAATCTCTCTCTCTCCTGTCTGTTCAGACTGCAAACTCTTGGAGCCGGGTAAGGGACCTCAATGAGATCATGACTCTTTGACCCCTAACTGTTACATGAAGACAGCTGTGAAGACATGAAGACAGCAGTGATATTGCTGATGTCCATGGTCCACATTGCTCCATCAGAGTCCTCAGGTACCTGCAGTGTTTTCCCTGGAATGTGACGTTTAACACCATGACACTGTTTGGCATTTCTGAGCTCTCTTGAATGCACAATAGCACTGGAGCCCTCTCCTGTTTGCAGTAACGTGACTTTGATTTGCTTTCTGGCCACACGAATCACCTCTTTCTATCTGTACACATAGTGCTTTATCGTGTGAAAAAGTGCTCCATCCAAACAATGTGAATTAAAGGTAAAGCAGGTCTAGAGAATTCCTTCTTTGTAATAAGTTATCCATTAAATACCACTTAAGCTTTTCTTGTTTTAAAGCATATGTCAACATAATCTTAAATACTTTTTATAAAGTACTAGTAGTAAGGCATTAAAAATGACAAAAATGTCTTTAATCTATAAAAAATATTTTAATCAACTGAGATATCTTTTTCAACATAGCAAAATAAACACAACCCAGACTGGGCTATCTAATCTTCAGCTCACAATGGGATGACTTTACAGCAGAATGTCAGAATCACCAGCTAACTTCATTAGGTGCTTGCTGCTYTCAAGAGTTTTCAGGTATGTTTTCATCACTACTGTGGAATATCCTAGCTCTTTTTAAATATTTACAGATGTCGAATGCTTATATTTTGTATTTCCTCGGGGGCAAATGCTTATACATTCTGAAAGGTGGTGTGATTGAGAAATAGGAAATAACTTTTTGTTAGCCATTGATCAAAGGTAAGATAATGATTCAATACTCTTTCTGAATAGCCATTCAGAATTTCCTTTCCCTTCATTTAACTAAGATACCCAGGAATCCTGGAAAAGGCAGAAGAGTTAGGAAAAATGAAAGTAAAGAAGAGAATCTGGTGAAAATCTATGACAATGTTGCAAGTAATATTTTTTTGTCTGGTATGACATCATACTTTTCTGAGTTCAATATTTTGTGACAGTTCATTCATGGCAGAGTTCAATGCCTGCACTCTCCTAATTCTGGATCTAAATGCTACAGTCTGGGTTACGACAACATCACCATTCTGGTCTGACCCATGTCCAGTGTTACAGAAGTATGTCATGAGCTCAAGGATGACAAGAAGCAGACAAATCAACCTTCCCAAATTATCTTCTGTTTTTGCTGATAGGTGTGGCCAGTCATGAAGTGGGGTAAAATGTATCCCAGGGAGATGCAAGACCTAGTCCCAGAGCACAAGCTCTCAGTGTGCCACTGGGAGGGAGGTGATGGTGCTTCCCAGGGGTCCCACACTAGCCAGGCTGGGCTTGCAGCTGGCTCCTGGGGCCACAAGCTTCAGCCACGCTATCTCCCTTTCTTCCTACAGCTAAGAATCAGGACGCCAGCAGCCCTCCTGTCAATACGGCCCTACTGTCAACTACATGACATGGCTGTGTCAAAGGAGTCCCACTCTGTCCAGCCACTTGAATGCAAGYGTTCCTTAAAGACCATGAAGAGCAGCTGGAGTCCCTGAGTGTAATGGAGCTTCGCAAGGTAAGGGTCATACTCATCTGTGAAAGATGCAGAGATTTCCATGACTATGGAACTAACCACTTCACGCGTTAAAATCACCACAACCCTTACCACTTTCCACCTCCAGCACAAGCCTTCCTTGACTTGCCTTCACTAATAGCACTGAGCACATTAAAAATAAATTAATAAGAGAAACAAAAACAGCCTCTCCCCTAAACCAGCTGTTCACTGCACAGTTGAAGGAATAGCTCCAGGACAGGAAGAAAAGAAAGGAGGAACCATATACTGCAAATGGTAATCAAGTTGCTTAATATACTGAAGGAAGATGCTCGGATATTATGTTGATGGGAGAAGGAGAGGAGTTTGGCTCTATCTATTTTTGAACAATTGGTCTATTAATAAAAAATAATCAGAATGATCTCATAGGCCCTGAAGAACTTGTTCCATTAAATATTTATTTCAATGTAAAAAGAAGGTAGTACATGGCAGTTGGATTAGAAAGACTGACAAACCTTAACCTATAAATTTATGTAATCTGAGGAAAATCAGCCTTCGAGCCTTGTTTTGCCCCATTGTGGTCTTTTGGCTATACTGGAGACTCTTCAAATTTTCATGAAAGCATGTAGCTTTGATGTATACTTGAAAACTTGAATTCAGAGTGATAGCTAGATCTTCATAGCAAGTTATATACTATAAAAGAAATGCTATAGAGCTCTGAGTTTTCACCTACAATATGTTCGTCGATCAATTACTGCTTTAGACTACATTAAAATTCCCAAACTTTTCAGCAGCTAATAGTAGTGGCCTTTAAAAAAATCATTTAATCATATTGACCCCTAGACTAAGCAATAACTTATGATAACTAGGCAATATTTAATCCTGAATCACTCTTATTATTCACTATCTTGTCAAACTTTGGGAAATTCAGAAACACTTTGTACTATTAAAGTGCTTTTTAAGTTGAAATAGTGCATTAAATACGATCAAACTTTAAAACGCTGTTCTCTATAGAAGATCAATTGCAGCCTATCAGGTACTGTACTTGCTCTCCTTCCACAGCTCTGACAGTTCAAATAGTGGTACTAATGCATTGTGCAGATGGCGGGATACAAAAACAACAATTGATACAATTTTTTTAAAAAGTCAGACATTTTTCCATTGCTTTTTAGTTTGAACTATGTCATACAATGAAAATGTAACTATATGCTGTGTGAGGGTTTTGCTGGCATTCATTTAAGACAACATGAATAATTCACTTGTGGTTTATTAAAACTTTTTAATTGAGAAAGGATTATCTTGTGGATAGGGCACTGGATGGGACTCAGGAGATTTAGACTACCTCCCCAGCTCAACCCATCTTGCTTGGTGTCTTTGGGTAAATCACTTTTGCCTCAATTCAGAAACATATTCAAGCATGTGAACAATTCCACCTTCATGCAGCCAAATGCTTATGTGCATGACTATCTTTAAGTGCATGCTTACATCCTGTTGACTTCAAGTACCTTGAAAGTTTAATAAACAGCTGTGTTTATTAACACATTAAAAACACATAACAGTATTTTGAATATAATATTTAATCATTACTCTGAGTTCAAAAGCACTATGGAAGGAATAAAGKAACACTAAGCATAATGAGATCTATTATAAATCAGTAGTTAGACTGTAAGCTCTTGGTACCAGGTATGACTGGAAGTTTATGAACAGCATCAAGTACAGTGGGCCACTTAATAATTTGCAACACAAAAGATCAAGTACTATTGCTTTTAACTTCCATCTTCACCTATTTTAAAAAAGTAAAACTATTGACAAAATCACCAATATTGAGTCCTGAATGTTCTAACATTTTTCTACGTTTGGCACACTAAACATTTTTCTCGCTCCAGGAAAAACAGCAGAACATAATTATAAATGATGACTGCAGTTATTTCTGTATAACTCAATAGTTATACCTCTATGTAGTACACACTACAGTTAAGAAACTATATCAAAAGCTTGCCCATCTGTTTTTAGAATTTCTCTAATTGAAGCTGATCTGTATTTTATGTGATGAGACCATAATAAAGAGCAAGACTCAGCATAAAAGTTTATGATAATAATGAGTGTGGTTCACAATGTGTGCTTGATCTCCATTCATATTCCATATTTTATTTTATAACATTTATCAAAAGCTGCTTTTTTGTGCTCCTCCTGTTTCCTTTCATGCCTTTTAGAACTGAACAGAAAAGACCTCAGCAGAGGGATTTATACCATTTAGCTATATAAATAGAGCTGGAAATCTCTCCATGTTATTTCCCCAAGTAAATATTTGCTGAGTGTTAGTAATCACAGTGTCTAATGATGGACAAATTTTACTTTCATTCAGATCAGTTTTGGAAGCTGAATTTCACAGATTTCTCTCTTCTCTGCAAATTTCAATTGTTGTCTGTGTTTTTAATGAAGTTTCTAATTGGTAGCAGGAAAGTTTTGTTTATTGTGCTGGCATACCAAATGGATAGTATGATATTTGTATTTGGTTTTCAATAGACACTTGATGTTTTACCACTTACCTGAAGTGAAATAATTAGTAAAGCTACGACTGGGTGCTGCACCTCATAGATGGGGTTAGATCTATGGCACTGACCAAAGGGCAAAGGTTTGGTTATCTTCCCTGGGACCTGGAACACTAAATGAATACAGGATCCTCACCAAAGACTGGAGATCAACCGTAGGGGTAGTCCAGGAAAAAAACTGGGTACAAAGTACCCTTTCACACCTGAACCAGATTATGAGCACCATGGAGAACAGCTTGGTGGAGAAATATGGCTCTGCATAGCTGTTATTACATGCAGGCTAGTCAAAAGGTCCATGGAAGTGCGGATCTTGGTTTTGCTCAACTTCCGGTGCCCCCAACATCTTGCCCAACACTTGAGGCAAGCTTAAAAGGTGGAGATGGTGGGCTATGCTGGAGCTATGTCTAAGGACAGTGGGTTAGTGCTGAGGTGGGGGCCACTGGTCAGTCTGAGCCCCTAGCTGGGGGTCAACAAGCTGAGGTAGCACCATGCTGTGGTTGCCCTGGGACCAGCTACATATTTGGTCCAAAATCATTTTGCAGAAAGCAATGAAAAACCCAGGGAAGGTGTTGCCATCTTCTGCCTAGGGACTGCTCCTGAAGCTCTCCCGTCTCTCTCTATGGTGCACAGGTGATACCTTATTGTGGATTTGGGTCATGTGAAGGTTTAGATGCCTGGCTTACAGGGTCAGAAAATCTGGTCATCCATGACCTAGACTAGCAGGATATGTTTTCTGCTGTTCCTGGGGACTAGGAGGATGCTGTGACTGGTGCCAAAGCACCTTCGTTATGGGGAAAAATGTCATGGCATTCACTTCTTGAGAATTTGCAGGCACAAAGAACAAACATCTTTTTTTGGTAGTGAACAAGTGACAAGAAACCAATATCCTTATTTGCTGGCAGTTGCCTGGCACTATAAGACCTGTATCCTATATTAAAATAGTAAGTACACTGTGCTCTGTGTGTATGTTTTATACAMACACACATGCCCACAGATTTCTCTCTCAGTACAGAGGCACATCGATCTATATCTCATTTTATGCTAAGGCCTTTTATACCATTCTTACAGTGTAAGAAAGCTGTAGTGTAAAGGTGAATCACAACTGGCAAAAACACACTTATTATTTATTACTTATTATCTCATATACTATGTGATGCATGCAAGGGTAGACACAATTCACTCAGTATTTTTTATTTAGGAGACATTTCATATTCGTTTATTTGCCATTATTTTCTTCAGAAAAGAGTAAACGGAATATTTGAGTAAAAAGAGTAACAGGAATATTTGTTAAAATTACTTATTTGTGTAGGAGTTGTTAGCCATGGCTGTTCTTGAAAAGTAGTATGTCTGCTCTACACAACAGTATTCCAATAAGGCTTACATTTCTCACCTCTGGGCTGGAGAGACTATGAAAAGTATCTCGCTTTTTTAACAAATCTTTCAAAACTACTCAGCCCCTAATTTCATTATAAATTGGACTTGTACAAATCCTTACAAGTATGGTTGCCCTTTGACAGTTCTTCCTGCTTTAGTCTTAGAACAGCAATGGGAACAGGACTCTTGATCACAGCAGGAATGCGTTTATGATCATGCATTGCTCAAGTCTGTTTTTATTTCTCGTTTTATGTAAAATGCTGCAGTAATCCCTTTAGAATTCCCCTCAGCTTAAATCTCAGAGACTGTTCAAGACTGCCTCTTAATGTCCCAAGAGCACTTCAGCTCACATAAGCCTCATATTCAACAGGTAAAGCCCACTTTGTTCTATAGAGATGGCTGAAGTAATGTAAAATTAAAGATTTAATCTTCTGTGGTAACTCAGACTGTCCTCAGTCCAACACAAAGACGCTAAAAGTCTGTTAACTTTTAAGTAAGTAGAAAATTCTTTGATTGACAGTGGTCTGCTGTATTGATCCCCAAAACTATGCCACAACAAATTTTATTACAATTGGGTGAGAAAACTTACTGCACACTTAGAGAACGCAAGAGGATTCATTTCACTATTAACAGGTTTTCTCCATTATAAACCCTAAATGACAGGATTTAAAGGCAATTAAAGTTGAGACCAAACATTTTGGACAAATTAAAGGAGGATTTGGGGGTTTTTGTTGTTGTTGTTGTGTTTTTTTAAAGATAAATTTAGACTCAATCAGTCAAAGGAGGAACTGGGCACTTGAGAGTTCAGATGACTGCTAATTATAAGGAATGGAATATAGTCTGTACAATTTTATTCTCATTAGGAACTTCACACAGGAGCTTAACCCATCTTTATCTTTAGTGTGTTTCCTCCAAGTCAGTGGCCAGATGCTTGTACAATGGACTCCATCAATTAATGGAGTATTGTTGTAGCCTGGGCTGACATTCAAAGTTAATATGGACACAGCCAAACTTAACACATATTTCATCAGCCACAGATGTATTGGGTGGCTCCAAAAACCTATACTCTTCCCCTCAGCAAACCAACAGAAGGCACCCTAAGGTTGTCTGGGCTGGTATCCCTCACTCTTACTAATGAGTTTGCCAAGAAGAACAAATGCAACTCAGAGATGACTCCAGGAGCAGAGCAGCTGGGTATTTTGGCATTTCTGCTCTGGAAGGAATTCTGGTATTTCTGGTTTGGGTTTTTTGGTTTGTTTGTTTGTTTGTTTGTTTGTCTTTTCTATCCTGAGCTGAAATATGAATTTCTTTGTGTAATTTAATGTTCTGGAAAATTACAGGTTGTCAGGTGTCTAAATAAAACATTTTGTTTGGGGGTAATCAGTGTTAGTCTGTTTCCATTGCAATGGCTCCAAATCCTTATCAGAGATATAGAGGACTGGGTAGATCTACTTCAGGGTGAGCTGAATAGCTCTTTAAACTGCAATAATGAGACCTTGCATTAGATATTCGCTGACTACAGTGGGAGCTGAGACAGCTCACTCACATGAACAAGCACACATATCCCCATATTTAGGCATCTTCATCTGCGATCTGAATCTCACCCAGAATGATTAGTCTGCTTAGCTGTCTACATCAATTTGCACGTGATGACCATGGCCATTGCAAGCCTGTTTATCTCCTTCAAGAAAAATAACATCATTCCTGATCTGAAAATGCTGTATTTTAAATTTAACATTTGGGAAGTGTCTGTATGTCCCTGGAGCAAAGTTTTCGGATTTGTGAAATAGATATAACGGATTATAAGGAAGTGAGGCCCACAGCTCATCCATTTTTCCTCTGCTCTGAGAGCTCACTATCTTGAAGTATCCAGCAGTGGTGTGTTCCCTTCTATGACTTGCTTCCTCTGCTCTCTCTTGTGCTTTGTATTCAGATAAAGCCTCCACATTGCAAACTTCAAAGCCATTCTTGAGCTCAAACTCTCAATTTTGACAGGTTTTGCACCAGACGTTCTGGTTCTGCCTATTTAAGAGACAAAGGCTAGTGTAAGTTGGTATCTTGTGCCCTGTAACTAATGTATCAGTGAGTCTTTGACGCTTGATTTAAACATGTAAGATACAAGGCAGAATAATCTAGCATGTGCAGCTCTCATACCATGTGAACTGCACCTGCAAAGAGTCATGGATACAGAAAGATGAGAGTTATCTCTCATTACTATTGTATAAATGGAAAAGAAAGCAAAAATGATTACTTCTGTCTGAAATTTGCTTCTGGAGACATTCATTTTCTTCCTATATGTATTCAGAAAACTGTTTTCTCTGCCAAATTTAATTTTCAGTTCTCTCTTTTTGGTGGAATTATGCAGTGGTTCTGACAGGGTTAAAAACAGGATCTTGCTAGAAATTCTCAGAAATCCGTATAAATCCGTTCAGAATCTGTGACCTGGGGAGTCCCGTTGTTGTGGTTAGGCATTACTTAAACGGAGAAGTGGTTAAAAACATGTTACTGCCATTCAAAACAAGCTTCCCAAAYTTTTGCTTTTCCCAATTGCAGATTCATTATTCATACCTTCAATTTCTGCTGAAGTCCTGCAGCAAGGAATAATGACAGTCCRATTTAATTACTGCAGACCATGATTTTAAAATTCAGCTAAATGTGAAATTAGCTAAATTTGGCCCTGCCATGTCAGTACTATCAATTAGAATCAACAGTCTCGCAGATGTGGAAAAATGACACCAGCATCTATAGAAGAAATGCTGAAGCTGTAAAGTGTAACCCAAAAACCTGTTTGCCTCATTTGATAGCCAAGTTAATCAACATATTTAAATGCCAAAACATTAAACAAAGTGCATTTGTTTTTAAGCATGATAAAATTACTTTAGGCCTGACCATGAAGGTGCCTCCTGAAGAGGCACCTGTCCATTTTCTTGGGAGCCATTGAGAAAAATGGCACTCTGTACCCAGGCTGTGTGTGGAGGAGTGGCTGAAACAAATCTATAAGATGCAGAGGAAGAATACATTTGGACTGACTTGAATTTAAAATATGGTGTTACATTCTCGCCTAAAGAAAATGTAATTTAATTTGATATGAAAGTTGCGTTAATCTCATCTAACTTAGACGTGTGCAGGGTAGATGTCCAGTGGTCAGCTACTCATCCTGACATTCGTTAGAGTTAATGAGAAGAAATAGGCACTTAGATCCTTGTTTATGTGGTCTATTTAAACGTCCACTTTGGGAGGAGATGATCTGTGCCCTCAGATGCCACTGACTACACAGGCAGCACACAACAGACAATTCAGAAATAGAAATCTGTCTTTGCATGATGACTTGTATCCAAAATGACCAATTCAACATAAGACAGAGGAAATTAATGGCTATATGCACAGACCATTCTCAGTGGAGTACTTGGGTGGCCATGGTCTCATTTGGGAAGYGCTCCCCCCAGGAAGGGAGGCTGGATGTAGCGCAGTGGGCCTCAGTCTCTCCTTTACTATGCTATTTTCAGTAAAACACTATCTTCTCATTGAGGCAAAGCCAATAAGAATGTCTTTCTCAGTTATGGGAGACATCCCAGGTCTGCAGCCAGTGGACACCTCCATCGTGAGGAGGAGAGAGTAAAGGCTGCTTCAGCTGTTCTTCCTTTCCCAAAACTCCCTGTAGCCTGGCAGGAAGGGAAAAAACTTCTGGGTACGTGGTCATCAAAAACTCCTCTGGGCATGGCTGAAACCTGCCACTTATCTTCCATAATGGGGGAGTAAAAAAACCTCATAAGGAGAAGCGAGAATATTTTTGATTTCTTTTCTCCTTCAAAACCCAAAATTATTTAGTTTCTATTTTCAGACACTCACAGGTCAAGCAGAACTGTTTATTTTGGCAAACGTATCTTTTGACAGCTCCCCCTTCCTCCCCAGAATAAGGCACCAAATACCTCACCTAGCTCTGCTCAGCACTATCGAAAATCAGGTGCTTGGCTGGCTCAGTGCTGCAGTTTTAAATGGCTTGCTGAAAGTGTACAGCCTTATAGACAATTTCATTTTGTAAATGTAGAGTCTGTGAGCAGTGCCAGGATAAATATAGGGCTCTAATTACTTAAAGAAAAGGCAAATAAGATGCGGTGAAAGTTCCTCTTCCAACATCCATCTCTCTAGCTCAGGGCTTTGTACTGTTACCCATCACCATAGCAGCTGAGCGTCTGCTCTGCAAAAGACCGTAACAATATAGGAAGGCTGGAAAGAAAGGGCAGCGCATCAGCAAAATGCCCCCTAGCTATCATTTGACCACTCTGTCATGGGGTTGTTTAGGCTAAAGTGAACAGTTCAGCAGACCTTTTTGGGCTGACAACTAGAGGAACACAAGTAATGCTACTCTACTTGTGGCTAGTGAGTGGGAGATATTAAATCTGGGTTCTATTAACTTGCTACTGCCTTAAAGGAAGACTTTGGAGATATATATATATATATTTTGAATCTTTCTGGATCTCAGTTTCTTATCCCCAAGATAAGAGAAATTCTGTAGTTTATCTAGTAAATAATACAACATACAGGAAAAGCTCTTGGGCCAGGAAACAAATTTGAGGTCTCTCTATTCTGTGCTTAGTTCCCTAATCATTACTTTAGTTGCCATGTCTAGCTTTTTCCCCACTTCTCTCTTTCACACRCACACATATGCACACACACTTTAATTTTCTACTCTTTTCACAGGTGAAGGCTTATAAAGGAGAGGCAGGGAGTGCCCCAGTGAGACCAGTTGGCAGGTCTGAAGCCTGAGCGCTCTTTGGGATTGGGGGGATTTGATCCCCCCAGACTGAGGGAGACACTGAACCTGCCTGAGTGAGGAGACACTGCCCAGCTTCAGCTAAGCTAGCGTGTGAGAGAGACGCTGCTTTGCTTTTTGGTGAAAGCCTGATTCCCTGTGTTTGCTAAACATCTTCTGAAAAGGCCAAGGTGCTCTGAGGATGCAAACAGAGCAACACCTCAGCTGGTATTCAGATCCAGACTAAGATAYCTAAATACAGGTGTCCCCATGAGAGCTACACAGCTGAGGAGTCTAGAAAGCTACTCAGATGACTGAATGTCTGTGCCTAATTTATTACGAGCTATCAGCTGGGCTGTACTGACTATATCCACACTGACTATAACAAACACTTAGATGTAAAACTCACATGGAGACATCAATGTTCCAAACACCTACATGTAGGTGTCTTCCTCTTGAGCTGCATCTTGTCTTTAATTTCTGAGTCATGAGCAGACATAAGCATGAGGGAAGGGTCTGACTCTATCTTGTCCAAGTTGAACTCATTCTCTGCTTGGGCAGAAGAAGAATTTTTAGTACTTCAGAAGCTATAAATACCCATGGAAAGCCAGGCAGATCTTCAAAACTGCAATTTGGGATTTACGCCCCTTAGGGAAGTAACTTAGGTGCCTAACACAGAAGGCTCATTTGCTTGGACACACTGTCTAGCCACTGGGGGAAAAGAAGTTCCTCTCTGAAGGACAATTTGGGGTGGAAACTGAAATCTGGCCCTCTAAGTCACCCTCTGAAGGCGCCTTTCTTTCTCCCTTAACTAGATGGAGAGGTCTGGAAAAACAGCTCTAATTTAGGCACTAAGATGACAACATAAATACCTACACCCCAAATTCCCTAACAGCCAGTTCTAGAGACCTAAAGTTTTCTTTCACTCTGGCCTGTGAAATCTTCATGTAAGTGCTGAAGTACTTGTATGGCTGGCGCTGCTTTTGTAGGATGACATTTTAACCTTATGCAAATCAATGTGTGTTTTACCACTGCCTTCAATACAGCTGGAACTTTTTCCCAAAGTCTTAGATCTAATAGCCTGTAACTTACTATCAGCTATCACTGGACTATTTTTGATTTAACTGGGGAGACAAAAAAATTTTAATGTACTAGCTAAAATTTTTAATCAATTCAATGAAAAAAGCTCCTCTTCCTATTAGAATTTTCTATTTCTTCTCTCTCCCTGGGAAATCCCATTATCTTCTGTTATGTGTCAAAATATATCTACTGAGTATTGATATCAAGCAATTATGTGAGATAAAATCATTTGTGTATGGTACGAGGGCAGAGAAACGATTGCATTCTGAACTGCATCTCKTTGTAGCAACGTGGCAAAGGCTCCAACCTCATATGGAAATGAGCTATGCATGTAAATTACTTTGTCTAAATGGATTTTCATTAGAATTGGAATCTAAGGAGTTCAAAAATCACTAATGTTCATTGGCAGGAGCCAAATGGCTGAGTCAACATCACTTTTAGTCTTTAGTGCCTCTTTTCTATAATGCTGAACCACTGAAATAGTCTGATCAAACYTGGCATTGCAGAAAGTGCACTGTGCCAGATCAGTTAAGTCATAGACTGACTCATCCTTGGAGTATGACAAATGCTAAATGAGCTACTAATCCTCTGGGTACAACTCCCTGTAGGACTGGGGCAGGGACAGTAGGAGATATTAATACTGGATGGCTCTGTCATTTGCCTTATTTTTATTTATCTTACATAGATTTTTCCTTTTCACCCTAAATGATAATTATTTTAACCATGCAGCAAAAGAGGGAAGCCCAACACTCATAACTAAAAAAAAAAATTAAATGTCATGAAGACTYTTCTCTAAGTAATTTTGAGCAGGACTCAGACCTGAGGAGGGCATTGAGTTTAGGTTTTAAACCCTTTGCCTGTGCATGYTATAACCTCCAGAATGTAAAAAGAAGCATACCATAAGCTCTAGGCAGGCTTATGAATTGAAGAAATAATGATTGTGCTTGGCCATGCATCCAAAGAGTCCATGTGCTCTAAGCATACCTAACAGAGCAGTCCCCATYGGAGACTCAGGCTGGAAGTAGCTGCTCCTGCAAAGGCAGATTACTAATGTAGGTGTCTTGAGAGCCGAAATGCAGGTAATGAGCAAATGCCAGCACCTTCAGTGCTGGCTTTTTGAGTGCTTTCTTGGATGTATGCATCTAACTTCTTCTTGTGTGTTGTTTTAGGAAGGTATCCTGGCTGCACCTTTACCAGGCACAGAACTAAGGGCCAAGAAACTTGGTGACACAGCTCCTAACAGTCTTTCTTGCTGTATTTTCAGGATGCGTGGACTCTCTCTATAAGTCTTAGCCTGTGACTCAGTGAAAGGACTTGCACTTCAAGGTTTTGTGCCCTGTTTTGCTCTGAAGAATTACTTTGGATACAATCAGCAAGATACGCTTAATGGAAAGCTGTTACACTTCTAGTTAGATTTCAAGGCTTTTTAGTTTGCATTATTGGATATTGTTATCATGCTATTTCCATGCAGAATTGTCATAACTAACACAATGAGGCCTGCCCAATCTATGTTTTCCTTAACCTCTATGGCATCTAATATTTCTGAATTTTTATAGAACATGGGAGCGTACATTTCACCTTTACAGTAATAATTGGATGACAGTGCATTTACTTAAAAAAATCACAAGATTTGAGAGCTGTCTTGAATTAGCTTTTTGTTCATTAGCAAGAGGGACACCATTCTCCTTGAATCTATCTCAGTGATACTCATCTSGTGCTCTCCTATGGGAAATGTGTTGGAGGGATTTTTGCCATTTTTTAAAACAAAATAGAAAATACATTTAACACAAAGGGATACCTGCTCAGTTATGAAACGGAGGTCCCAGCCTGAAGCCCAAACACAACACATCTGCTAAGAAGCCAAACAGGCCTTTCCATTGAGCATGCTACCCTGCACTAAGGTTGTCTACACTTATGCCCTGACACTACATACAGATGAAAGTAAATAACTGCACTGGTGAGAAGTATCTGCAACTATTTTTCAGCTGAACAAAGTCTTAGTTAGGTGCTCTGGCAGCAACCTTCCATCTGCTGGTACTGACTCTCCACCAGCTGAGACCACAGGGTAAGGCATGCGTGCTCCTCCTGTTTTCTAAACTAAAGTCACACGGGGCAGTTTAAGCTGTCTCTAAGCTTGATTTTGCAACAGAATCAAGAGTTTGAAAAACCAAGGCCTTCCTATTGCCAAGTCTTCATGAGGCCCTCTTGGTCCTAAGGTCTCTGGCCTGGAGTCCTGACYTTCTCCCTCTTGGCCAGGTCACACAGGTCCGTGTGCCCCTTCCTGAGTCTGGCTGCCTGGTCTGCTCTCCTTTGGTTTTGCTGCTTGCTGGGGGGCAGCTGTGGGATGTATTAGATTGTACTGTCTGGGGACTTCATTAAGCTAAGTCAAAATAAACATAAAAACTTAGCAAATTAACAATTAATTTACACCAATTCCCAGTTTGATACAGCGAAAGCACGATACCTAGCAGATCAGGGTCGGTCCATGACAAGAGCTGCTAGAGTRATAATAACACAAGAGCTGAAGTGCACTTGCAGACTGTAAAAAGAGGCTTGAATAGCACCTCTTGGTTAGCTATAGCAATACTTCACCTCCCCAAGCTTTGCCAAATCAATTACATAAAAGTTTTAGTACTAAAATATTGGGGATGCCATTAGGTAAGCTGGGAAAATTAGATCTGGCGAATGAGGGATGGTTTCAGCTCAAGAAGGCATGTAAACTTTTAATGAAGGCAAGTATGATGTCAAACTAACAATCTCAAGTTTAAAATCTGATAGGTCCCATGAAAAACTGCTCACTGTCCTAATTTTTAGAGAGTGTAAGATGCCACAAAGTAAGAAACAGCTATTGCCAGTGGCAGCTCCCAAAGCAACAAAATGTGTTTGGCCTAGACGTTCACTTTCAGGGCTGTTAGTTGCAAAGATACCACATCTTGCTGCAGCTAGAAGCTAGACACACGTCATCCAATAAATTGACCAGGCAAGGCTATTCATTTGACCTTAATTACCCAAGTGTTCACCCAATACTACGCAGGCAGACAACATCAGTTGACACATTGGTCCTGCTAAGAGTAATACTTAGCACTCCCTATCATTTTTCATCTTCAAAGCACTTTCCAAATTTTACTTAATTAATATCTTTGAAGATGCCAAACTGTTTGCTGATATTTCACTGATAGATTCTGCTCTTTCCAGAGCAGAGGAAAAGATGCTATTTCCTAATTAGATTTTAGTAAAGACACTACTGACTTCCTCTTCTCCTCATCTGGTTTTCAGTCTTGTTCTGTTTCCAGGAATCTGACCTCTTCCCAGTCAGCACCTGGGGGAATTATTGCTTTACTTGCCTTTTAAAATGTAGATAACAAATTGTTGCCAAAGTAAATCCTCCTCATTTTTTTCAGGCAAATTTAAGTGCCTCATCCTTAACTTTCAGAACTTTAATCCCTTTTTATTAGGTAACAATGTAGGAGTCTATTTGTTCCAAAAATTAAGCTCAGTGTTACATTTTTTTCTACCTTTCTTTAGGTTTCTACATGGAATTTCCTGACTTTGTGCTTATTAAGTGTCTTACAAACATTTATCAGATGCTTGAATTATAGTCTACTGTTTCAGCTGAAGCTTCTGCAAGTTTTGAAATGTGGATTTGATCCCAGATTTTTCATGTCTTGACAGGGTGTCTAAAGGCCACGTACAGTATATTACCTGTCATCCACACCGCTGCAGCTACTACTGGCAGCAGTGAGAGGCCGGTGCAGGGCAGAGCGGAGCTGTAGGCAGGGTGCACTCTCTGCATTCACAAACTAAAATTTCCACTGTTGTCAGGAAGCTTGCAGCTCTCAAACACAGCAGTTTATTTGTGAGCTTTGTGAAAAAAAAAAGTGAAAGAGCACACATATCTGAAAAGGATGGCTATATCGCGTAAGATCAAACGGGAAAAGCAGAATCTCAGTGGATGAAAGGCCAGTGCATTGCTCAGAGGGTTTTACAAAGTAGAGAGAGAGGAGGTTGTTGGGAGACTGCTCCTGTGTTCCCCTGGGCCATTGGAAGATTGTGCCATACACCACATTACAACGTGCTCACCTGTTTAGTTTGTAGTGACCTAGACATTACAGAAGACTTACTTTCCTTCTAGTCCTTTTCTTTGGTTTGCTCCATCCTCTCAGTTTTTTCCTATAGTTCTGCTCTAGCTGTGAGCGTCTTTCAGGTCTCACAGACAGATGTAGACCCGTACTGTCCATCTCTTGTCACAGAGCCTAGATACACACACGCACACACACTGCACATGCATGTGCATGTCTCCATGTAGCTCCTTCATCCTCCATTCAGCAGAGGTTTAGCGTGCTTGCATTCTGCTCAGCAAAGCACTTTTAAACATAAAAGTAAGGATAAGAGTGAAGTTAAGCACACTGCTATTAGCAATGGGCTGTTGAATAAAAGGTTGGGATGTATGGTATTTACTGATACCTTACAGACTATAAGAGAAAACCCTTCTTCCACTAGCTTTCTGAGATGTAAAAATTCTTTTTCAATCAGACAGTGGGTACTTCTGCCAGCAGAAAATCCATCTGGCCTAGCTCTAATAGGACTCTAAAAACAGTAACAGGGAGAGAAACACCCAGATCAGAAATACTTGCTAAAGATATGACCAGCAGCTAGTGCATCCTTCAGGGATTCAGTTTACTCTCCTGGAAATTTAAGATGAGCTTTTTTAAAAGAATAAGATATTGAAAAAATTACAAGAAAGGGAAGCGAAAAAGCAAATTGGAAGTAGAAAAAAAGAAGGGAGAGATCTCAAGGAAGAATAATTTTAAACCAGTCTACTTGCCCCACCAGAAGCCATTCACAGAACAAAAGGCCTCTGAGGAGCTGTGAACTAAAACAGCACATATAGGAGGCACAAGACAGAATTTGGTTAAAAGAAACAGCCACAAAGCAATGGTTACTTCAAAGACTACTCAGAAACAGGGAATGCTGGCCTTTTATACCGTGGTGTTGCCATGCCAGTGTGCTCTTTCCTTCTCATGAAATTATTTCTTGACACAGATTATTCTGATATCAGTTGTCCTGTTCTCCAAGCAGTTTTCAGGAGGAAACCATCCTTAAAGCTCCAGGACTGAAACACAATATATTTCATTTGCAACACACCCTCTGGCAAAACAAACGGAAGGTTTCATTTGTTTGTTTTTAAGCAGCTATATTTATAATTCTTCACACATACCTCAGGTGGGTTTTCAAAGCCATCCTTTAACGGTGCTCATTCTTCTCGAGGTGTCTGGGTACATCCTGCACTGGCTGCAGGTGGATGACAAGGGAAAGAGTGAAAGAAGAGTTTCACTCTTCCTTTAGCAACAGATAATGCAGCGAGCTCATATGTTGTGAAGAAAAAGACCTCTATCAAACAATTAAGAAATGAAATCCATATTGCCCTCCCAGTTCCCGATGTATTTTGGTCGCTCATCAGTTGTGATCCCTCCTCAAAGCTAATTTTCTCTTTCTGGGCCATTCATAGTAATTCAGTTCTCAGCTGGTGTCGCGCAGTACAGCTCTAGGTGGGTCTCCATTCCCTCCTGCAACTGAGATGGATGCAATGGTTTTACCTGAAAACAAAGTTGTTTCCCCAGGACATCTTTAACAGTCTTTTTCTCTCTGGTATTTTCCAAGAATGCAACTTGGCAAACGCATTGCAACCATCGGGAACATTTTATATTAAGTATAAAYTGTGCTGGAGGCAGACTGAAACCTACTAGTATGTGCTAAGCCATCCTACTTTTATAAATCCTGCTTCTGCTAAGATGAAGACAGAGTCTGAAGGAAGACACCACAGTTACTTCTCCAAGACTACAGCATGTCCCATATTAGCCATGCTCTAAAGCTTTAGTCTCTAATAGCATTAAAAAAGTAGAAAGAAAAAGAAAAAGAATTATTTGCTTGTCTGCTGCTTACAAATTCTTCAGACTTACTTTACTCCAAGTATATATATTGTAACACTTTCAAAATGAAATCAGCATCTAATCCATCCATGAGTAATTTGACTTGTAGGAAATAGAGAACAAAAAGAGTGCTTTTAGATAAATCCTAATTAACTGTACATGCAAATGTCTTGGATGGATGTGGTCATGCAATTCAATTAGATGACTAATTATGTTGGAATTATAATACCATATTTAAATAGATAAACACACATAAAAGTGCCTGCCCAGGAGTTTGCATGCTGGAGTCAGGGAACAGAATCATTTATTGGCTCTTTAGTGCCACCTGTTGAAAATTGAAAATGCATGCAAATGATATTGTGCGCCAATTAGACGTCCATTTAGAAGAGCAGTGCCCATTTGCTTGGCAGGTGTGAAACAGTCATAATCTTCCTAAGTTTAACAACTGGGATGGAAGTATTTGAAGCATAGCTGTCACCTTGCAAAGGAAAGTGCAACATACCACTGGGGATGCAAGGAAGCAGAGGCCAAGCTCTTGGGACATGTGGCACATTCATAATATCACATCTGTTCGAAAATGAACTGGTTTCCCATCTTGCTAGTACGTTGTCATAGGTCATACATCAAAATGGGCATTGTGACTAAAGAAACTCTGCTTCCATGAGCAGTCATAGTGATACTTGTCTGCTAAATAAGAGCAAGACTAATATTGCCTTACTCATGCAGATTTTTACTGGAACCAGACTGACCACCTGTAGGATACTGTGCTAAGCACCATGAGGAGAGAAAGGTACCTGGTCTGTATGGAGAAAACACGCAGGAGTGGACTCAGTATAACTAGCTCCACTAATACATTGTGCCCAGCTGTGGCAACATGGTAGCTGGGACCTGATCTCCAAGGTCAAAGGACCAGCTCAGATTAAAAAGGATCCTAAAAGCTCAATTTTCAGAAGTACAATTTCTTGCCTGCTTTGCCATTTTACTTTACAGAAAGCATCCCAGTCATGCTACATTTTCTCTTGAATTTTAATTAATGATCAAATTCAATTAAAAATGCAAAATATGGTCAGATCTCAGGCTTGGGCTGTGCTGCTGGTCACACCAAATGTCACAGTTAGCAGGTTTGCCAAAGACAAAATAATGTAAGATTTCCTACTAAAGAAATCAAATCTATTTCTTGTGCCAAAGCACTCATCTTTTCCAATGCCATCATTATCTATTCTGTGAAAAGACCCTCTGCCAATTAAAGTAGAATTGTTGGCTTGACTACAATACACAATGCAGAGGTAAATTTTGCAACTGCTTTGCAAAGATCCCTTTGTGAAATGGGGCATTGTGGTCAGTCAGTGTACTCTAGGCAAAAAAGGAGCATTGTGGTATAGTAGAAGGATACAGCAGGATGGAGATTTTGGAGAGTGTTGAGGTCTACAGGACACTGCAGGGAAGCCAGAATAATTTAGGCAGGTTCTGTGTTTCTCATAAACTCTGGAGGAGCCTCAATCGAGGAAAGATAGTGAGGATTTAAAGCCAACAAATTTTCCTTTCTTCATGGACTTCAAGTAGAGTATTATGCTGCTAAAGCAAAAACACTTCTCAGCCTCTTTGCCTCTAAGCCTGCTGTGCCTTAAAACGTAAATGGTTCATGTGCATCATTATCTAGACATTAGAGGAACAGAACCTGCTACTAGACCTAGGCAGAAAAAAAGCAATTCTATATTTCTCAGAGGCTTTAGATATTTGAAAATCTGCTCTCATTCTCCCCAGGAGCAACCCCCCAAAATTTAAAAAGCCAGCAACAAGAAGATGGCAGGCCCAGCCCCACAGCAGCACACCTACCTGCCCCATAGGGCCTGGGCTCTCTCTCTCCCAGGGCACCCACAAGGTGGGTTGAGCTGGATGGGCAGCTGAGGGAAACCAGCAAAACTCTGCCAAGACTGGGCTAAAACCAAGCCTTCTCTACGCAACATCTTCATATCTCCACCTTATCAAATTCCCACCCACTACATTTCTTTGAACCAGCCTTCCCCACAACTTTCAGTCAGCACGGACAGGCAGATATGTGCAATGCTTTAGTAGCACTTGCCAGTCTGATGAAAGAGTTATAACTTAGGAAAAAATGAGATAAAATATTATTAAATTCAAGTATTACAACCATCTACAATATTTTTGACCTTTCTGATYGGCTTTCACTATTGCTGACAGATTAGGCCGCCCAGATGTTTGTCCAGGTGTCACTTTAACAAAATTGCCAAAATAAGGGGTGTGTCCCCCTATTTAACTGGGGTTTCTAACATTTCTATATAGGTATTTGCAAGGATAATAAGGTACAGAAATCATTCCTCCCAAATGAAGGTAAAGCTTTGTCTGAAACATCAATTTCAAGACCATGAGCAACCTTAAGCACAATATTGTTGGCACAAAATACTTCCTGTTTCAAATTTTAATCCTTTTTAAACATTATTCTTTTCCAGTTAAACACCTGTTTTAGACTTATAGGAGCTGATTCTATAGAATTATATTCAATACCTATTATTCTTCCAAGTGGGAAAAAACTTCAGAGAGAAAAGTAGAATAGCTATTATGACAGCAGCGCTTTATTATGGAGTAGCTTTTCAAAAAAAGGTAAGTCAATGGCTTTGACAGATAATTATGGACTCCTATTACACAGCAGAATATTATAAAAAATTAAAATATGTAAAATGTCTTTCACATTTCAAATAAATGTCAGCTACATTTGCCTCAGTTAATTGACTCACCAATTTAATTGAAGCAGATAGAGTTCTCTTAAAAGTAAAACATGCACTCTTTGGGTTTCTTGAAATATTTATATTAAAATATTGTAAATACTGCTTTCATGCATTATTTGGCTCTTGAGAAGAAGCTTTTGGAAATGATACAACATACTTCATCTTTTTTGTCTTTGTCATGCAAATTGAGACAAGATCTCACAGTATAACACTCAGCTATACCAATTCTCTACTTCTCTGCTAATATAACTTGAAAATACTCATGATTACAGAATTAAACACAAATACAGAGAACACGTAAAAGGTGCCTTATGATTACTTGCAGTGCATTTACTCTGCGCCATTTATCTTTACCCTTGGGTAAAGCCATTTGGGAAATTTGTTGTCAGACTGATCTAAGCTTTAAAAGGGGAGTAGTGCAACATAGTTCAAGTCACTTAGAAAAGGCCTTATYTGTAGAAATTGAGGGATCCCCATTTTCTATCAAGCATACTACTTCTGGGAATTTCAAGTTGGATACCCAAAGTGAATGTTTACTTCTGAAATTGGAGGTCTTCATGCCCAGCTCCAATGAGCAAAAGACTGGACAGCAAATGGCTATTTTACACCGCCTCAATTTCTGGGCTCCCATAGAAGAAAACCCCAAGCTGTTCTTGTAGCCTCACAGAATTCAGACATATATTTTTGCTAAAATGAATCCATTGTATTATACATCCTATCTATGCACTCCTCCCAAATTTCTCCTGAAGAAACATAAAATAACCTATTTCAGATCTTCATCCATATCTTCAGGGAGATATCAGTTTTCAGTGTATTGAAGCCTGGCTCAATACATCCAAGGCATACATGATTCAAAGTGGAGGGTCATGTTAAGCAAGACAAGATGATATCTCCCCAGTATTGCCTTTGACTTTTGCATGAATATTCACTTGGGTCTTATGTCAACTGGTACAGTGCACGGAATACAAGAATGATAACAGGAATGGAGTAAAGCAAAGCAGGATGCCAAAACACTCCGAGCTCTGCCAGGCTCAGGGGTAACTTGCTCCACCAAAACACTAAAACAGCCCTATCATTTTTTGCACTTTCCTCCAAACCCAGCAGTTATAAGGAGGGCTTACTCTGGGCCTGTCTCTGCTGTGACGACCCAATAGACGTGACTGTTGTATCAAACAAATGGTTGGAGCGTCTCCTGGAACAGGCTTTGAGTGAGAGGCAAAGAGCACCCACAGGTGATGGTGAGCCAAGCTTTACGGCATGAGTTCCTAATGATTCACTGATTTACTGTCTTTATCTTGTGTGTTCCTAAAGGCCAGATCCTGGGAGTGGTAACTCAGAAGATCTCTTTGGAGGCTATCTAAAGAGATTCCACTGCAGACTGAGAAAGTTGTGGTTCCCAGCTGGTATGTCAACATTGCAACGGTCCTGCTACGTGGCGGCAGTCTATTCCACTCCACACGGATGGGATTTACCTGATACCAGTTAAAAAAATAATAATTAAAATGCACCCACATATACTATGCACTTCACATGTTAGTGGGATGAAAAGCCTGGAAAAAACTGAGTTGCTGAATAGCAGAAGTTCACACCAAGCAGGTGAATTTATTCTTATTTCTTTTTGCAGGTAGTAGGTTTACCTAATGCTAACTTGGACCACATCTACAAATGATGATGATAAGAAACACTCCTATGTTTCAGTTGATACACATCAGAGAACTCCACTACCAAACCAAAAACCACACTCAAACATGTTCCTGGGAGAAAAGTAGGCTAAAGATATTGTCTCTTTACTTCCAGACAGAGCCTGTTCATTGTGGCTGTTGAAGATGATTATCTCAGACTCAAAACCAGTAGGAATAACCTTTCCAGCTGCCTGAAAAACTATGACTGTTCTTAAAAATATAGTAGCTATTGTCTATCCACAGCTATTATTTTCAAGGGCATTATTAATTCAGGGGAAGATTCTTTTTTGTTTTTACTAATGCAAGAAGTAACCTTATTAGAACAATAAAGTGTAATGGACAAAGAATAGGCTCATATAAGAGTGATAACTACAACCACATTTCGAAGCTGGTATGCAGAGCGTTCACCTGCAGATGTACTCACAAAATTATCCTTTTCCTAAATATAGAGAATGATGGCACTATGCCAAATAAAAACTGAGAGTCTCTTACTTGCCACTGGGATCCACTTTCCTACCGCAGGCTTTTCTTCCTGATTAGTTCTTCTCTTAAATTTCCTTGTACCAAATCCTCTTTGTTGTGCTTGGTGGAGGCTGGCTGATGCCTTCTTGCTCTGCCTCCAGTTCGCTGGCAAGCTGTTAAGACAGTCCACCGATCCTATTCAAAAAGCACCTTTTAAAGTACCTTTAAAATGTACTACCTTCTTCTGAAGCAGACAGTCTACTGACTTGCATGAACAATGGGGAGAGTAAAGAAATACTGTGATTTCAACAACTACTCAATTGAGTATTTGCTCTAGATCACATTACCAACTCTACATTCATCAAAATAAGCAACTGCTTAACCCATATATTTTCAGACACACATACAAAGGAGCTTCCCTTCTAAACAAGATGGACTGGATTCCTGACAGCAGCGTGGATGAGGAACACTGCAGGGATGATGGCCCGAGATGAACAGCAGCAACCATGCAAAAACAATCCTCTGTTCACAGGAGTTTCTCAGCATCAAGGGACTTTTGGCTCATAATAGAGTTAGCCCCAGATGTGGCTCTATAGTTGTCTTYTTCATGAGCTGGAAAAGATTTATCATACATCTCTCTCTGTGCACCTACCCATTCTCTGCTTTCACCTTCTTGTTACTCCCTGCATTTGCAAGGCAGCTGTCTGGACCTCTGTTGGGTGCAGATGATCATTCCTGGTTGATTTATGTTATAGTATGCATACTCTAAGTACTGCTTGGAGGCCCCAGATAAGAGCAGGGCCTTTTTTTTGCTAGATATTGTGCAAATACCTAGTTAGAAAGGCCCTGTAAGAGTAATTTACCTGAGATCCCAAAGAAAATCAGAGACAGAGCAGAAGCAAACACGYGTCTTCAGAGCAGTGCCTTTACCACTTAGTCCTGGGTTATAACTTTGCCATGAATATTTACCTGGCTGTCTACAGACTTGCAAGATCAAGAGCCCAGATTGCTTTGGTTGTAACTCAGTTTGGAAGTGGCCACTGTAAAATATGTTCCCTCCCAAAAGAATTAAATCCTCAAAACATTTTGAAAGGTCTTGAAATGTTTTCAGTAGTGCTAGGCTAACCAGCTTGCCTTAAAGCCAGCTGTCGATTTTGTACACTCAGAACCGTTTGAGCACTAGAGCAAACCATACACATGAAATCCCTCTTTGCAAATGTACTTTCTCATTATTTCTTCTTCACCTTTTGCCTTACTCAACCATACCACATTAAAACTTCAGAGGTACAGGACAACACCTTGATCCACCAATGGCAGCCCATTTGCCCCAAAAGCATGAGTATATTCGCCTCAAAAGAGTTAATGACATGACTTGCTTTGGCTTTTTCATAGAAAGCTAATCTTGTAAACTTGACTTGTCAATCTCAATGTTGTTTCATCTGCAGCGGTGCGGAGTGGGTGGAGCTGAGACCACAGCTGAAACGTGAACTCTGACAAATGCAGACAAGAAAGCGTTTGCAGCCGCTGTCTGTTTGGTGCAAATTTTTTGGTTCATTAGCCTTGAAATGTTTCATTAACAGAATGCTTTTGGTATGCTATAAACAAACTGTGAGTGCCCTTGCATGCAACAGCACTCCGTCAAAAATGAACATGGTTTATTCCCTTTTCTAAAATATTTAGAAAGTGAATGACAAAGTTAAGCAATGGTCATATTTGTGTGATCTAAACAAAAGAGTAACATAGTGATAACAAGCACCTAAAAATACATTTTTTCGTTTCTAGTTCTCACAGTACTATGGCTTTGTTTGTGGCTCAGAAATACGATTCTCTCTGCCTTTTGCGTTCATTTTCCACATGTTTTAAAAATAGGAAAAATACATAAATAAATGATGGTACATTTAAGTGTTCTTAAAATTATTTAAGGCCAAGCCCTCTTTCTACATTTGATCTGAACCAATTCATGCCCATCCCTGATCTTGTATGTAAAGGTCAAACATTGCAATCCTTATTCTGGCAAAGTGTTCAGTGGAGGCAGGCAGTTTTTGTGGCAGATAAACACAGGCTCCAGCAAACCAAACTGAAGACAGCCAGAGTTTTGCCAGAAAAAAGACTTTGGAAGGAGAGATTATTTTGGATCAAATAAACAGAAAAAAGACATAAACAAACAAACAACCAGACAAAACCTGATCTGAATCACAGCCCAGATTTTAAACTCAGTCTTCATTGAGATTAGAGGAAATTTTTCTCCTTGTCCCAGGCCTTATGATATTTGCTCATGTATTTTGACAACAAGCTGTCCTGGTTCAGGGCAAGAAAGAAGCCAAAAATACTCTAATACARTGAACCCCACTGCTTGCCTTGAAGTACTAGAACCAATGAAAAGAGGCAATTCTTTCTGACCATCTTTAGTTATGGACAGCAATTAAGTTAATAAAAAGTTAGCATCCAAACAAGATCTCATAAAAGAGATTTCATAGTATTTTGAAAATGTGTCCCTCTGTAGTGTGAATCTCTTTATTTAATGGTTTTAGTGAAATGACAGGTCCTAAATGGATAATCTCGTGTATTAACCTTAAGAGGAATTGGAGCAGTGGGCATAAATCCAAGCAATTCCTAAATTACCTTGGATGAGTCAACTAGGCCCAGATCCTTAGCAGCGTTTAGGTTCTTAGCTCCTTTTTTGTATGCAAAAGTTTGAAATAACATCAGCATTGCCCGGTTAGCTAACCAACAAAGAGGTCTAATATAGGTTCAGAGTCATTGCTGAATTCATATAAATTTTGCGCAGACAAATGTCTCTCTGCCTGGGTTCAGCATTGCTTCTTAATACCTACTATAATTTGTGTCCGCGTACCCATTTCAATGGAAGGCAAATGCCAACATCTGTCTTTCAGGATCTGTGAATATTTATTGGTGCAGGTAGATTTGTGTCTCCATATCCCACCTGGAAAGTGGGCTAATACCACCAGATTCCCTCTCAGGGTTGTTATAGGCATAAAGATATTCATGACTGCGACCCTCAAAAGTCTACTTCACTGGGSGTCACAGCAACTACCATGAGAAATGGGGACTAATCCTCCAAGTCTTAAATGCAGATGACTTTGCAGTAATGTCAGCAGTAATGTTGGCTACAGAAGTGGGTCCATCATTAGGAACTTTTTTTGCAAGAAATAAATTGGATTTTACCTAAGCAATCCATGTTTGCTAGGGATAATTCTGTCTCAGATAACTTCAGAAGAAGCAACAAGAATGAAGCTGGGGGGAGGAGGCAGGAGGAATTTAGCCGTAAATCTTTACTATGTAAGTGACCGTACAACACTTTATTTGCATATCTAGCATTTAAAGGGTTACACATGTAATTATTTAGCGTAACTCTGAATAAGCTGTTTGATTTTCTTTCATCATGAGCCAAACATTAGGGTTCGAAAGGAATTCCTTTAAACTTCAATAATATAAAGGCACATGGCAATGTGAAAGCTACAACTCTAGCTTAAATGAGTCAGACATTAAAGTATTTATGACTGATATTCTCTGAATATACCAACTTCAGACACTTTAAAGTCTAGTTCTACTGTATTAGGATAGGAACAAGAATATCAGCCATTGCACATCTGCAGAACTCTTACTTTCAAAGTCCAGTCTCTAAACTTTTTTCTTTTTAAAGAAAAAAAAACAACATAAGCCACACCGGGCCGTCAGCACCTGAAGCAAGTAAAAGCAATTCCTTTATGAACTTCCCATCAGTTATTTGTTTTGTGAGGCTCATGGAGAAAAAAGGGGGGGAAAAAAAAAAGCTAGTGAAAAAGCAGTGTGTCCCGGTGAATAGCAATGTACATGAAAGAGAAAAAGAAATGAACTCAATGTTGTTTTTTCTTGATGAAAAAGCAGATTGGATCTTAGGCTTTTTACAAACTATAGCACAGGTGATCATCATTTGTTCTGTCAAAAGTGTTTTCAATGACATGACCAGAACAATGCAACTGTGATTACAAGGATCAGCACAGATTGAAAGATACTCAGGGCATTTACCAAAGAGATATTTATAGCACTGCTAAAGAAGTTCGCTTTTAAACAGACTCACAAATTCTAGGAACAGAAGACTCAAAATCAGTCGCTCCATTTGGTTTCGAATTTGCCATACTAACGAGCACAACCATGTCCTCTCACAAGCGAAGGCTGAACATGCCAGTTGAAATGTTATTGTCATGAAGTCAAATCCAAATGCTCAGGAGGAAAATTGAGATAGTTTTCATTGTGAACTTTGATGTGAAGCATCACAGCTTTTGGAGGACAGCCATACCTTTGATCTTGCAGAAACTGTGAGGAATCAACCACCTTGAATCCCAGTCGCTCAGCAGGTGATTTATAATGTTGTAATATGACTGAAAGGACTTTTCCAAAAGTCATGTAACTAGCTAAGAAAAAAAAATTAAAAAGATTTAGCAGAAATTTAAGCAATTCTATTAGCATACTATTTAAAGTTCATACTAGGCTCTTACTGATTTTCTTAATTTTCTGGCAGAAACTCTGAAACAGCCAAGCCACAAAACAAGCCTGCTTGACTTCTAACAACAACACTGAAACAGATAAATGCAGCTACTTAGAGGCCATGTAGGCAGCCACTAGGGCTGGGATTGCATGATGCAAGGAAAAGGCAGAGCCTAAGGGACGAAGCGAATCCTAATGGGAAACCCGCTTCCCCAGACCTGTCTTCAGCGAGGGGGACTGGAAAACAGCTGCAAGGGAAAGAGTTTTGTTCATTGGTAGAACATTAGCAAATGAGGGTCCCGAGGAGAGGTGGCACTGCCTGCTCTGCACACCCTGGATGTTCTTCCCTGGCACGCTGGGACGCCGGCAGGCTCAGCCGCAGCTGTTGGTCCCTCTCTCACCTCCGGGACAAACCCTCACTTATTGCCTAGAAAAACTTCCCCGAAGAGGAAGTGATGGGAGCACAGAGCAAAGGAGCTGGGTTTTGCCATCTCCTGGCTGCCCCACGTCCGCAGCATTCCTGCAGGCACAGCTGTGCCCACCTGCACTGCACCCTCCTGGGAAGTCTTCAATTTTTATTCAATGAGGAACTGGAATATGCTTTAGAAATGATTTTTTCCATCAAAATTGTTCACCCTATTTAACCCAAATTTGTCAACATTTTCCCCCAACACCAAACCCCAAGCTCTTTCAAAGCCATATRTGAGTTATCAGTTATATTCTCTTTTCTTAGGTATATCTTGAACACCAGATCCTGAATTTCCTCATGCTGATTATTTGTTTCCTGTACTTTCAGAATTATTACATTTCTTGCAACTTTGGGTCTACCTTTCCAGAAAACTTTTCTGGTTTAGGTTCGCCAATTTTTAGAATGGTCTGTTTGGATAAAATTACTGCCTGTAATCTACAGCAAATGGTTGTTGTCATGACTTTTTTCCTTTGCATTTTTGGAGATTTGGATGACGCCATTAAAATATAGTAATTCAAATTTTCTGAGTGTTTTGAGATTCTCTTGCCATAAATCTTCCTGTTAAAATACGTGCTAGGCATGTCTTAAGAGAAATCATATACAAGAGCATGACTTGATCAGCATCCCAGTGAGATACAGGATATTTTTCAGCTAGGGAGTTAATGGATGATGATACTATATTTGGCCAGCAAAAATAATGACACACTTTCCCCTGGTCTACAAGAACTACTCCCACATTGATTTTAACTTAATATCTCCCTCATTAGGTACCTGCACAGAAGTTTGGCAGAAATACCCAAGACACTTATTGGATCATTCGCTGGTAATAATAGATATTGCTTTTTTCTGAGAATGTACAGGCTAATCATAAAAAGGATAGCCTTGAAACAAAAGCTTTTTACAAAATACAGATTTTTATCAACTCCATCACTGTTGAGGTTAAATATTTTATGGAGCTAAATAAAACTTAGACTTCTCCACTTTCACATTGGGAGATGCAGTAAAAGCTTAAGAGCCTGATTCTCCCTGCTGCTGAGTGACTTCCATTACGCCTTGAATGCCCTTCACTTCACAGTGGACCCAGACCCTGATATAATCAGACTCTCAAAATCTAGGTAACTTGATATACAATTTCAAAATGGAAAACACTACACCAATAGCAGGAGTGGCTTTCTGGGGACCTACTGTGGTTGGAGAACCTGATCCACATGATCATAGGCCAAAATGTCATAAAACACYCATGCCTTTGCTTAAATTAAGCCAAGCACTTAAATACATTTCTACTTAACAAAGCATCTGCTTAAATCCCGTTGAACTTTACAGGATGTAAATCCGGTTTAAGTGCTGAACTYAAGCCTTGGGCTTGTCAGGCTGAACACATGTTGACACCTGAGTGCTTTGAGCCCTTCTGATGGTGTAATGAAGGTGGCAGGTTTATTCTACAGCAGCGAAACCAGGAAGACACTCAGCAGATTTCTCTTGTAGCTAAGAAAGTGACCAAATTATTTAATGGTAACACAATTGAGACTAATAACTTGACTAATAACTCATTGCCTGATTGTTTTTTTAAGTGCACTCGTGAAAATTAAAGCTCTGGGTCTGGATCTTGAAACCATTATCTATACAACAGCTCACAGAGAGGGTTATCTAATAACACGAGAAATCTATTAGACTCGGTGGAAGCAAGAACTAAAGGAAATAAATCATGCAATAACGGTAAATCTGATCTCTAATTATGGCCCTGCACAGGAGGCCAGAGGAGAAATATGTCCCTAGGACTACTACATGGGGTTTCTTGTCTTCATTCTGTTAGAAGCATCCAGTCATATCCTTCTGCCTAAATTCAATCAATCCCACAGTAATTTCTAAACAAAACTAGCCTTCTTGGAACGGAGATGACTAAGAAGCATTGGTATAAGTTATTTCATCTAAACTACTCAAACCCAAAGATTCTCACACCTTTTTTCTCTGTTGGTGATGCTACAAATCCCTACATCTAAAGCCTGCAGGACCAGAGGAGCTTCAAGCTTCCTTCCCCACCATTGCCTGCTTCACACCACAGGCTGTATCCGCATGTGTATCTACACAGTCAGATATGGAGGTATATGACCTCCTTGGCCCTATGAGCTGGAAGCTCTATGGATGCCTGAGTGTGGTGGTGTCCTTTCTCTAAAACACTCCTCAGGGTGGCTGAATATATCAGCCTGGTGCACAGAACTCTGCTCATGCACTGACACCATCAGAAGGAAACCAGCACAGAGTACAGACAGCACAGCTTATATTTATCTACCACGGTCCAGGTAAATGTATCTTGATGCAACATATAGGCAAACTATTGAGGACCAGATTCATCCCACTTACCTTCAGTGTCTAGAAGTTAGACATCACAATTTTTTRTGTAGTCCATGGAGGGAGACAGGCACTTCCAGAGGGAAAAATTATACCATCTATTTTGGACCTCTTTTTTYAGGATGGCATCATTCTCCCTCTGTGCTCGTACTTCTCCTTGGACTAAGAGAGGTTTCTGAACCCAGCAGAGTACACAGAATGAACAGTGAAAGATATATATATGAGGACTACAAAGCTGTGCTTGATACTATCTAGCTATCACTAGCATCACTAGTTAGCAGTGCTTGCTTTTCTCCAGGACCTCCACAGTTCCCCAGCAACTTTTTGTTATTTTGTTTAATGGAATTCAGGACACTRTGTCCTTGGGAAACATCCTGGCTGGAAGAACTTGAAATATTCACAGCAACTGGATATGCTCAGAAAGGGACCTGACTCAGTAGAAATCCAGCATAAAAATAATTGAAAGCATCTAAATAAAAGTAAATAAACCACAGAGTGGCATAAATAATAGTGCTGAAAACATCATCAGACTTTTTTGATTTTAGTTCAAAAAAACTGTTGAAGACTCATTTTTTCAGAAAGCCACATGATGCTCCTTTGCTTTAGCTTAACCACTTTTGCATGCACTACTATTTTCTTAGGCACTCACTTTGACTCAAGTCCTGTTCTAATTTCCTTCCATGATAATCAGCATTTCTCACTGACAGGATGCACTTCTTTAGCACTGTCATATCATACTTAGAGAGGTGTTAAGAGGTCTGTGCATTTGTAGAGCTCTTCTTAGACCGTTTCCTCCACCTGGGAGAAAGAAGAATCAAGGACTCAGTGGATGCACTGCAAATAGGAAGCTCTGTTCCTGCTCTTTAGTCCTCCTGTGAAGGGCAGAGTTCGTAAATGTTGTCCGTTAAAGCTGTATCTATATTGCTAAGCAAATGTTACTATTCATGCTAAACAAAACAGGCTTGAGGCCAAATGGCATGACCTGGCTGGATTCACTTTGCACAGAACTTGGTCCTGGGTTTCTTCTGGACCCTATGGGGCTGTCCATGAGGGTCCTAAGACACAGTGACCACTCTTTGTGTGTGCTTTTCTAGTTCCAAGTTTTTGAAAACAAACACGTGTTGTGTTGCTGCTCATCAGGGTGGTGTTTTTCTAGCATGAAACCTTGGGTAAGGGTTTTTTTTTTTTTGTGGTGGGGAATGGCCTGCAGATATGTGAAGGTATTTAAGGTCTGGGATAGCATTGGAACACTATGTAGGGTGGAAGGATCCCAAAGGATTGCGATCTTGCTCATATTGCCTCTTGTGAACCATCCCTGGTGCCTGCTGTCCCCTGACTGGGGATGAAGAAATGTCTAGTGGAGCATCAATGAGCAATTAAACAGCATGCATGGTGGGGGACCACTGTTCTAGTCTGAGCCCCAGCCCTGCTTTATTTGCAAATACAGGCGTATCCTGGGAGATAAGGTTGTCATTACACACAAGCTAAGCGCATTTTTCATCTACAAAAGAGATGGCTAGTCACCCAACTCCCCAAACAGCGTGTTCATATGGATACTGAATGCTCAGGGAGAGTTTGCACCCCTATTTCCAGTGAAAACAGTTGTACCTACAAGGAAATAATGGTATAAAAGTGACTCCTGAAATATAAAGTTTCTCTTATTCAATGTACATTTAATAAGAGAAAATGGTATACATAGAACTTCACACTGTTTTCTGGCAGCAAGGCAAATTTAGCAAAATCTTTGAACAGTACATCTGAAAATGGCAAAAAGATAATACTAAACCTTTAATTGAAACCTTTTCCATTTACACAGGAATGAAACAGAATAAACTCCACATTTCCACACTCACATATTACTGTAGACATAAAAATATTCCTGTGGGATCACACAGTCAAAAAATCACCTACTCGGGGGGATATGAATGATGACTTCAATAGAAGATGGACATAAATTTTAATTAGTTGGTTATTTGATCTTGTGTTGTTAGTGATGGAGGATCTCAGAAGGGAATTAAGTATGCTTAAGACTGAAATTGCTTAGAAYGAAAACACACTACAAGGTAAGTTAGATTCCACTAAATTAAAAGAAACTTTGGACCAATTAGAGATTCAGGAAAATAAAGATGGCAATTACAATTAACCAATCAAAAAATGCAAGGGAGATCAAACTGGCTATGGGGATAACTAAATTTATCCCTGACTTAATCAGACCTGCCAAGTATTTTCAAGCAGATCTGAGAAAAAACGCTAACATTCCTAACATTTTCCAATGAAAGAGACAATTTAGGAATAGAAAAAATAGGTCGACCTTTTTTGCTTTGATGTGTTTTTCATCACACTTTTCCTTCAATCTATATATCCTAAGCAAAGTGTCTCTTGCATCATTTAYATACCTCCCTTTGCTTGCTCTCCCTGGTACCCCAGTCTTCTCCCCTACTATCTATTACCTTATGTTAGGAATACCTCTAAAGTTGTCACAGATTCAGAGATAAAAGAACAAATTATTTATTCTTTTATAGTTTTTCAATCAATAAAATTGTATACGTGCAGCTTAACATGAGGCATGCATGACCGCAGCCTCTTATAGAAAGCTGCGCAGGAGCAGGAGAGATGCCCAAGTGCTGGCCGGCAATCGCCCCTGCTGCGAGACAGCTGGCTCCGAGTGTGGCACAGTTTCGGCCTCTGCCAAGTAGCTTGTTCTCCCCCAGACAAGGTCTGGGCACAGCTCAGGGGTCAGCATAAACTGGGGCCCGCGGCCAATAAGTGATTGTGGATGCAGCCACCCTTCTGGGGGATGGAGAAAATCAAGCCGCTTGGGTTTGAGCCATGCCAGGCCATGCCAGCTGGCCTCTAGACCAAAGAAAGGTCCCATTTGTTTACTAGTATATATCTAGCTTGTATGCACAAGTGTTTAGATTATCTCAGTACCCTGTAATGAAATCAGTCATTCCTACATACTACTGGCACCCATTTTCCTGTTAGTCCTGGTTTTCAGCATTTGTAAATTGTACATTAAAGATAACAAAGGAGATTTGGGCTCTCTGAAATTTCTGTGGCATTGCACAGATACACCTCAGGCTTCCTTTTAACAATCTAGGTTGCATAAAATAAGTCTGTATTAGATAAGTATATGCTTAGCAAGGGAAATTTGTGAAAAGTAGTGTTGAGAGTTACAAGCTAAATTAACTTTTCCAAGTTGATTAATGACAAAAAATTACTGAGGATTTAGGTGAAAATTTGGAAATAATCAAATCAGCAGACAGAGCTCAGGAATATTCTACAATGTCAAAGAAATTAACTGGAGAGCCACAATAAGCACTAACAAACTTTCACCTTAGCTATTGATTAGATAACAGGCAAGACCTTTCAGTCTCATCTAGAGCTTCTTCTTCCCTTTAAGAAAAAATGAAATCAGCTGTCCAATCCAGCTACTGCTGACCTTGCTATTTGTATCCTCTTTGCTCCACCTTACTTAAGCCTGTCTGCTCAACATGCAAGACCATCCCAGCTTGTTGAACATCCTTCTACCATATTCACATATGACCACCTTCTCTGGCAGGATGTGTGTCTGAAAGTACTTGGTCTAAGTCACTTTCCTAGTATATTTCCTCCTCTGAATCCTCCTTTAAAAATCATTTCTACTATAGGAACGGTAAGGGCCAATCCTCTTTTCTAATAAATAACAACAGATCTAGATGCAACGATGCGAACATCATTAAAAAAATTCTTGCTAAATCCAAATATCTAATACCTTTCCTTTCATGAATCCTGATCCTAAACATGCCTACAAGCTTAACTGTATGACAGTTCATGCCCAAATTCACTTTTTTTCCCTTTTTTTATTATTATGAATTATCTGACTGCTATATAGCCTGAGAAAAGGAGGAAGACCTGACCTCCCATGACTAGGGGAGAAAGGATCCATCATTTCATTTTATATTGCATTACAGATGTTGCTATTTCCTTCTCTGCTCAAAGTTATGCAAGTTTCTAACATTTGCAGAACTGGAGCTCTGTGGGACACTTGCTTTAAAACACAGTAGAGAAGTTAGGACATTGTTAGCCCTGTATACATAAGAGCATATGTACACTAGTATTAATAATAATACTTATTATACATTTCATTAATATGGAGAAAGTGTAGTAAAAGAGTAGGAAACCAAAATGTCTTACCAAACTTCATGTTTAAAAATAGCCATAACCTCATAGTTATAATTTGGTAAGCAAAATGTAAGTCCCTGATGAAATATTAGAACAACCTTTAACACAAAAAAACTGAACACATACAGAGAATAATAAAAACAAACAAATGAAAAAATAAATAAGCCTGGATTTATCTAAGGCTCTTAAAAAGAGCAAATTATGCCAGATGAACCAGAAAGCAATTTTTAGTCAGTCTACTTAATTCATGGATGATTAGATTTTCAGGACCCTAAAGTTCTTTACAAATTGAAAACTTTCAGAAAGAACTCTGATATGCACTGGTATAGTTCCTAGCACGTAATACAGATGTGGGAATGAAGGCAATTTTAGCCAAAGAATTCTTACAACTTTTATCAAAAGCTCTGTGACAGCCCTACTGTGTGATTTTCAAAATAAGTACAGGCAAATGCATGTGCACAGCTGTATTTAAACCTAACTTTGAGGAATCAAGCTCTGAGAATTCGTGCAGAGTAGTTAGGACATAGGTCTTTAAGGTCTCATCTAAAAGATAATCTCCCTAAAAAATGATGGAAGCCTATTGCTCCAGTCACCCAGAACTGGACAAGGCATTGAAGAACATACTTCAGGAGTAATCCTCTACTGGCAGGGGGAGAGATTAGATGGCCCAATAGGTTTTTCCATCTTTAATTGTAATGATTGCACTGTAATCCGACTAGTGCCACTTGCCTGAAGAGGGGAAGAAGACCTCAACCTTGGGGGTAGGGAGGGACACAATATTTCATTGTATACAATATTTCAGATGCTATTCTTCCAAGAGAGCTCCTCTCAGATTAGTCATGTCGGGAAAGGTTTATCATTTGCATTCCCATTTCTGCAGTCAACCCAAGTAATATGATTGTGGCATTAAACTTATCCTACAAAAGGTATTTGTTTAAGACATTTCTTTTCCATTATTACTCACACAATGAATGTATGCACTAAGTTTCTAGAAGTCTGCACCAAAAACAACTTTTAAGCCCAGAATCACATTTCCTCCTCCATCGGCCTTAATTCCTCTATTGAAACTTTTTGCTGACTAGTTGAAAGGGGCCGTTCACTCACTTTGCAAAACCCAATATGCGATTTATTCCCACATTTCAAAGGAAGAATGGGAAGCTTTTAAATCTCTACAAAGGAACCAAGAAATAGTGATCAAGCCCAACTGACAAGGGGACAGATGTAGGGTGATGAGTGAATTCTATAAGACTTTAAAATTTGGATCAGTGAAGACAAGCATCTTCCAGGAGTAGCAATCTGATTCTCCCCAGAACAGCTCAACTGGCTGAGTAGAAATCTAACAATTCCTCTAAGTTATTTTCAGTTTTCAAGACGTACAAACTCCATGTCAACAAGGTGGAGATGTGAAGATAAAGCACACCGCAAAAGAGGTCATCTGCCTTTAAATAATTAGAGCATCTAAATCCAAAAAGTCTAAATAGCAAATGGAACTGAAACCCTTTCTCACTCAGAAATATTCCTCTCACAGGTCCCAAGTCTAGGATTATTTTTCAGTTTCACCCATGTGTTGCCGCTTGTGTCACAAACTTTCTCAGAGTCCTTCCGCTGTTGGAATAGGCACATTTTTAACAATAATTTCTCAAAAAAACCCTTTCAACTCTTCACAACATCTTGTGGTTCTTCTATCCACACAGAAGCATCGTCTCTTATCTTGCTTTTAGCTCCCTGCAGAACCGTATTTTGGTTCTTCACCAGTTATAACTGAAGGATCTGACTTGGCACTGTTTTGACAATGAATTTTACGCAAAATTTCCTATGAGATTCATTCCATTAAAAATGGGCAGGTTGCCATGAACTGCTGAGTCCCTACTATCTACTACCAAAGCTGGCACATCCCTGAGCATTTCTTGTCCTTTTCTGACCTTAGTAAGACTCCAATCACAGGTAAGAATACGCCCACATAGAAAAGAATAAAGATTGTGGGCCCCATAGGAAAAATATTGAACCCTACTTTGCTAACATCTTAAATCCAGTTTGTCATTACACTTGCACCAAAAATAACCATTCTTACATCTGCAAAATGGGTGTAAAAAGGCAATTTGGAAGTCAGGACTACTCTGTCAATATAAGAATGGTCCCAATATGGAAAAAGTTGCAAACCTCTGGTGAACTTAAGTACACAAGCTGCAAGACTCAAATGAATTTGGCAGTTATTTGTACCCAGCAGAGAGCTCTCTGTGAGAGTAAATAAGGAACTAGCTCAGGAACTTGTTTTTCCCCTTTTGGCTGAGGACACAGTTACCTCGTTTTCAACAAACACAGAATTTACAGAGGTTTTCCCTGAATGATAAAAACATCTGTTCTGGTGTTTCTGCTACAAAAACAATTCTGAGTACATGTTTACTTGACATTTGGGGAAAAGCAGATAATTATTGCCACAAAATTTCTGAAGAGATTTTCTGCATATACTTTAGAACTCTAGACATTTGTAATCATTTTACTACACAATACATTTTTAATGTATTTGCTTTTTTAAAGAATGAGTCAATGATTTCAAAATGTCATAGCCCTCCACTGGAAGCTGTGCAAATAACACAAACTAGCCAGCTTCCCTTTGCACAAAAATAAACATCTTCACAATAAACAACCGCCCTTTGCAATCTTAAAAAATAAAGACTTTCCTTTGTGCCCCATGCTTATTATTTTGGTTACTGTATTGAAGCAATTGTGATGACGACTTGTAGTTTTTTGAGGGTAACATGAGCTGCATTTCCTCTGGTGAACTTCAGTTTCTGTGCCCAAGGAAGGAAAGGAGAAGGGGCAAATGACGGGGCTGATTGGCCAACTCAGTTAGAGTCCTGCTGCAGGGAGGCTGCCGGCGCATGGTGCTGCCTCGTCCTCCAAGGAGGCCAGGGTGTTTTTGTGTAGGACAGAGCCTGGTCTCCATTTCGAAAGGCTGCAGGTGTTTTTTCCCTTCAAGTCTGTATGTTTTGCTGGCTGCCATGGGTCCAGGGCAGGAGGAAAGTTAAGGACAAGGGAGCCCGTAGCTCCAGACACCTGCAAAGCAGGATGTGTAGGGTCCTATCTCCATTTTGTCCCACTAAGCCTTTGCTCAGCTAAAGCAACTTTAAATAAAATAGGGGGCTTAAACCTTGAAACAAGAGAAAATTAGAGAGTTTATTTTCATAAAAGGAAATTGCTTCTGGAAAAGCAACTGTAAATGTGAAGGGAAGAGGTAGTTCTTTTAGTCTGTGCTTTGTTTGCTTACCTTCCTCCAAGCATGCTAAAGGGAAAAAAAAAGATAGGCAGACATAAAGATACAGACGTAGATACAGAATGTACCCATTAAGTATCCACGAGGAATGCTTTATCAGCTTGCTAGTCAGCTGCTGAGTTGTGCATTTGAGGGCATTAGATTCCCAAGAGCGGGGATCTATAGAGGATTCCTACCTTTGGAAAAGAACAAAAACACAGAATAAAAGACTTAATCTTATAACCCTCAATCTAGCCAACTAAATCCCCAATTAGCAATTCAAACATTAATATAGTCCTTCCCTCTATTAGGCATACCCAACATCATGTGGTTGTATATTTTAAAGTTACATTTTTCTTGTGTGCAGCTCTCTTTCTCACCAAAGTTCACAATTCCTTTCAGTGCATCCTACTTTCCCATAGACTGGAAAAGGACTCTTATTTATTTATTTATTTATTTATTTTAAGTCCAGTCAGTCTTACAGCTGCACTCTGGCAGAATCTCTCTCAAACTGATGTTCTCCTTTTTCATACTTGTCTCCAGATGAGCCCCTACCTTGGATTACCTCTACCAGAGTTCCCACTAARAGCAATGGAAAGGGTAGGAATGACGCACTTTTCCTTCCTGCCAGAGAATTCATTCCTATTGCCGCAAAACTCATAAGTTCTGTAGCTTTAATGATGGTTTCTCCTTTTGCCTGAGGAGAAACTGAAGCAAGGGGCTGTTCCAGCTCAGAAAAAGCATGGGTGAAGCATCCCTGAGCAAAGGCAGATTTGATCTTTCCCAGATTTCATAGAATAAAGCAATCAGCACCAAATGCCTCAGCCTTTGGACACACCAAGAGCATGTTTCTGGAAAGCATGAGTTACCTACAGCCCCCAGTGATCACTAGAGGTGGTCAGCAATCTGTTGACTGATCTGCTGATCTTGCATTTCTGCAGCCCCATTGGGGAAGACTTGGCAGGGGACCAAGAATGTGCCTGGCCCTCTCCCATCCCTCACTCTGCCGCACRTTGAATGATGAGGGGAACACTTAAACACTTCTCCCCATTACCAGTTTCATCCCTGTTATGTAATTTTCTGCTTCTTTCCCTTTTTATGCAAAGCTAAGTAAAAGTTGGCACTTTTAGCTCATGTTTTCTTAAGCAGCCAATTACAAAATCTCCTTCTTTTACATCAGCTGCAGAGATTAGTGGCAAGGAGGCTTTGGAGGAAAGTGAGTCTTGCAACAGAACATGTGTGTAGCCTACCAAAACCTTCGGCTCTGTTAGGCAGTCGGGTTTAGGAGCACTGAGGTTCTTGTCTAGCACACAGGATTTTTTTACATGCAGGTGCAATGACCCTCAGTAAGGGGGGAGATGCACAGGTCTCTCATGCTGTCCCACATGTCTCCCTTCTGCTTCAGACAGGTGGCTCAGAGGAAGACTACTTGGTGCAGAATAAACTTTAAAGGTTTAAAACTCTGGCAAAAACACACTTGGTGCCAACATGTCCTTCATATCTGGTCCTGCACTCCAGAAGAAAAAATAAATAAGACATGGCTTGGTAGATAAATGCAGGCAGCCAACTCATATTTTCTCAGTTCTTATCTTTTTGTCTTTGGAAATTAACAGTGAAACTTGAAAGAAATTTTAATAAAGGGAATACAAGATTGAGTACGTGGAGATTATTATAATGATCAGCACTYGGCATACTTCATGCCCAGTCACCAGCAACATTTCACAACTACTTTGCTACACTACATAGCATTTTGCATATACAGGTGTGCTTATATTGTATACGGACAACAACAGGGCCCAATCTGAGATGTGAAGCATAACAAGGATAACAAAAACATGGCTGCTTTACTTGGCTACCGAGTAGAATGAAGCTTACTTAACATTTTTGATCAAAGGCACTTTCCATCAAATAATCTTTTTGTCTGTATTATAAAAATTTTACTTGACTTTTTCTATATTTTTATTTTTATAAATTTTTTTCTTTATTACTTCAGGCTTTAAAGTTTGTTAGCCAAAAGAAAGCAGTTCTGCTTTAGAAAAATAATAAGTATTTTTAAATATTTCCTGGAAAAAAAATTGATCTATTTTATCAGTTCTCATCTTGAGCTTTAAAAGATTCACTCAAATAAAGAACTGTTGTTCTGATTGAACTGTCTTTGAAGTTTGCTGGCATGTATTAAAAATCTCCAAAATTTTATATTTTGTTGCAAGCCTCACAGTAGCTGTTGACTTTCTTAAAGCCTTCCCCTACTGGAATCAGGATTTTGTTCAAAAATATCAGTTTTATCTTTTTACAAAAGTCTCAAGCCCTTAAGGCTTAAGGATTAAGAGGGAAACATGCTCAGAATGCATCTCAAAGCCTTTGAAACTATGCAGCAAATAAAATGACCTCAATGTATGCTTGTTCTATTTAAATCTTACCATCTATTGGTAGCTTCATGAATTCTCAGAAGTTCRTGTTGGCCATGCTGAAGTATCAAGGACAAGCTTTCCTGAAAGTAGGCTGGATGGCTACAACAATAACAGATGGATATGCATAAGGAAGTGGTGTTTGGCGAGGGCCTCTGACCTTCTCACTGTCCAGAAGACTAGTCGGTAAACAAAGCAGATGGGATGGGACAATAGAGAATAAGCAGATGTATGGACTTCACGTCTGATGAAGCCCATGTTGCCGCAGCTCCTGGCTGGGCCAGTTCACCCATTCTCCACTTTGACGGATGGATCAGCCCTCAACAGATACCCACACACGGTTTTGCCGTCTGAGCCACGGCAAAGCACAGACCCTGCGAAGAACATGCACGGGGAAGGGACTCTGCTCGCGCGGGCAGCATCGTCCGGGGCAGATGGGTGCCTGCTGCCCCGGGGGCACAGGCTGGGGAAGAGGGGGGCTGCTTGGGGATTTCCAGCACTGCGTTGGAGAAAACAGGCGCGAAGGAGGAAATGCGGGCTGAGCCAAGCTGTGTGGCATGGCTCCCAGAAAAGGAGCCTGTCCCACAGGGATCTGGATGCATCAGTGGTGCTTTTCAACAGCTGGTTGCAACAGCTGGATCTACTTACCTTGCCGTGTGTGAGACTACACAGTAGCAGGGAAGGGAGCAAATTATCTCCTGGCTATCCCCTATCCATAAGGGCGAGCCGGGGGGTAATTAGAGTCAGCTAGCATAACTGGGCAAACAGGCTGATTTTTAAATGGCAGCTAAACGCTTGCACAGAAGTCAAGCACACCAGCTAAACTGGCTGTGGGCAGAGAACCACATGCTGCACTGATACAGCCCGTGAGTCACGGGCAACATTTTCACCAATAGTAAAACGTTATTTTTTTTTAATGACTCCATTACTAGGCTCCTTGCAAGATCAGGCACACACTTCTTCTCGCTCAGCCTATTTGTTCTTTGCAGGAGTATTCTTCTTATGCCCAGTGAGCTCTTAATTTGCAGTCAAGTTAAAACCTGATCTGGTTCCTTCCACTGTCAAAAAATAGTAATGATGTCCTCTGAATTCCTTGTTCCACAGAAGAGCCAAACCTCACCCATATGCTGGCAGGTTGTCCATTTTTGACAGCTAGTGGCTTGCAGCAAGCWTGCTTTTTCACTGTGAGGAGCCAGGTTAGGCCCAATCCTCCTAACACTTACTACTAGGCGGAATCTCTTTTGCTCACAGAAGTCAACAGACATAATACATTGCAGGAAATACCCATTAGTGTTGTGCAAACCTTTTTTTTCCCAGATATTGATAGAGTCTCAGGCATTCTTATTTAAGAATGTGTTTGAGGCTGTGTTTCACTCTCCTTTAGATTTAATGCCATATAGAGATACATTTATCAGAGTTTAAATTTTTTTTCCTGAGATGTTTATATTCCTCTAATGCCACTTTTACAATACAACCCATCATAACCTTTTTCATGAACACATTTTAATAATAGAGTCAATAAAGACTTCAGTTCCAAATACCAAAGTAACAAATGAGAGCAGTCAGGAACATACACTTTATAATTTAAAGTAAAAATATTTTAATGAATGATTGTATTAAGAGGAAAAGAGCACTCTTAATCCTATCATAATATCTCTAACTATAACTTTTAAAATGACAGATTTATCTTTCAAGTGGCTTGGATGCATAAGAGGGGGGAAAGCTACTAACATCTATCAAAAGATAAAACACAAAGAAACTAATAGAAGAGTAAAACAGCAATGAAAACAGTAAAAATGACAACACCTTAGTGCACTAAAAGCCATGTAAGTTACCAGAGGCTGCACTATCTAATGGCAATAGTTTTATCAAACCACATGTAAATGTTTTGTGCAAATTAATGCAATCTGCAAATTTACCACTTTTCTTCTCATTTTTCTCCACCCTTCCTGAATAAGATGGATTTTATGTCTTATCTATTTCCAGTGCTTTCTGATGTGGAGCTCATCACTCAAGCCCACACGTATAGATAGTTAGATACAGAACCTTAAAAGCTTGCATGTTTTCAGCACACACTCAGGGGATAGTTTTGCGGATGAGGAAGATGATGCAGAAGGCTTGCTAGGAGGCACTGTGATCCAGTGGAGCTGGGGAGCCTCACAGTACCGAGTCTAACTGGGCATAAATAGTAAAGATGCATAAAGCTTAATGGAGCTAATTTGTGCCTTCAGACCATCATTTCCCTTCTCCTTGTCTCCTAACTGTTTCRGTAGGAAGCTGTTTGGTGCACAGAGCATCTAATTACGGGTTTGTACGACACTGAGCACACTGGTCATCCCCTGGGGAGTCTGCATCACCCTCTGTTTCATTCTGGGGTCCTCGTCATGACCATGGTTGGTTGTGCATTGGCTTGCAACTGGCCAATAGTTTCTCCGTTAGGAAAACCCCAGCACAGACAGGAGGATTATTCATGTTGGGGTCTCCTTCTTGCACAGTGCATGGACACAAGCCTATCTTCCCAACCAGCCTTGGGATTATGGGCTGCTCTCTGACATGGCAAATAAAGACAGGTGAGACATGGAAAAGCTACCCTAACAGTGCAGTGCCAGGGGCAGAGAGTTAGGTTTGAGTTCAGCACTTCTGGATCCTATATAAATTAGGGAAGCTTCTCCCAGACTGGTATTTGCATGCCTCTTCTCTAATAGTAACCACAAGCATTTGGTTCAGCCCTAATCATGAGTTTTCACAGTGCAGCTGGGCCCAGGTGTCTCCCATTCACGCAAGCACAGGTTCCTGGGTGATGTGAGGGTTTTTGAGATCCATGCTTTTTGGGAAAAGTTGGTCTTCCGAATTTAAAAAATCTGCAACTCAGAAATTGCAGATCTTTCCTTGAACCTGTGTGTTCCTTCACTGCCATGGCTATCACAGGCATCTGATATTCATGGAGGGTGGGTGACTTCCAACTCTGCCTTGGGCCCCACCTCTAGATCCTTTTTTAACGCTGGTGGCATCTGCCACTGATGTCCCGCGGCAGTGCTGAGAAGGGAGGGGAGGTTGCATTGGCGCCGCTAGCACCCCGGGGCGAGGAGGGGGCGATGCGGCTCTGTCAAGGCCCCTGGCGCACCCAGCCATGCCCCGCAAGGGTGCAGGGCCCCGGCCRGGAGCACCAGCACCTTCCCGCCACGGCCGCAGGGGGAATGCCCCGGCACCTAGGCTTGGACGCTTCCTATTTATAAAAATCACAAGCGGTTTTATTAGGCTTTTCCTCGCTTCTCCTCCCCGCCCCCTTGTAGTTACAGCAGCCATGGGTAAGATAGGACGTTTAAGTAGCAAGGTTATGATTCCTCCCACCTCCACCGGGAAACCTCCCACCCCTGCCTAGACATGCTTTCTGACATCTCAGAGCCCAGTATCCTCTTGATCCTTGGCTAAACAACAGACCTTTACTATCACTCAGGAAGCTGAGCCTTTGAACTCAAATCATGTATGTTTAAGGTGGGGAAAACCATATCTCTGTGTACGGAAAAAGAAYGAGTTTATTATTTTTTTTTTCTCAGTAACAGTTTTAAGGTCTGATTAAAAAAAGAAGGAAGTAGAAAATCCTGGAAAAATTCATGTTGGATTATTTCTCTGCACTAGGAGGAAGACTCCTAAAATAGAAAGGACACCCGAGTATCATCAAATAACCAGTAGTTTTGGCTCAGAGCATTAACAATCACAGAGCTAATAACTTGGCTGTCTACACACTCTTACTTTTTAACTCTTGCAAACGCAGCTACTGAAGATAAAAATACATATATGCACATACACAAAGTAACAGTGACCTGMTATCACCACCTTAATGAAATTACGTACTTCATGTAAAGATTGTTGAACTGATTTTATTGTATTACTTGCTGTTTTCTTTTTTTCTGGCAGCAGACAACTATTACTTTAAGAAGGTTCCCTTTAAATATACTGAAGTACATTTAAAAGGCTGACAAGTTGTATTTGTGGTTTTCAAAAGAAATAATTTTTGAGCAGAGCTACCTTTTTTTGGCATAAAGTAATTGGAAAGTACCATAGATATCTCAATAAAACACATCAAAAGTAACTTTCTATAGCTTGTTTTGACATGTCCACTTGTGGGTTGTATCAACTTTAACTAAACATCAGTTTTTCCCTCTGTCAGTACAAACCATTAAAAATATTCAACAGAAAAAGCAAATAGAAATAACTCAGTACTGTGTTTGCCTATTTTCAAATAAAAGGAGATACAGAAAGGAGTGGTCACTGCAGTTGAAAGTGCATTTTTCTGATTCATATATTTGCTGTAACTATTTGCATAGGATTTAAATGTCTAAGAAAAATGCCCAAMCATTTTAAAGAGAATGCTGCATTTGAAAAACTTGAAAAATGCTAATCTGGTTTCATATTTACAAAGGTTTGTTTACTATATGTGTGATCAATTCACCAAATGACAGAAAACTTTGGTAAATACAGTTTTGATGCCGAGACTCTTTGACCTGTTTATGGAGGAATAGAAACCTTATCTGCTCTAGAACCAATCCTAAAGGAGCACATTGTACTGATTTCATTTGAGATCTTATCCTTTCTCTCGCTTTCCTTCGCTCTCCTTCTCTCCCACCCTCCCTTCTTATGAACACGAATGTTAAGTTATTTCCTTGTCAAGGCTGCTTATCAGGACTAGATTTACATTTGATATCATTTTGTAAACATGTAGCAAATGGTTTATACATTAAGGKAAAAAGGGAGCAGACTGTTTTCATTTGAAGGGGAAACACATCTCAAGAAAATATACGGCTGTTAATTAATATTCTGATAAATAATAATTAAAAAATCATTCAATCACAGAACAAGCCTAGGAAACAACCAAATTAAAACCATCTTAAAATAGATCTGCACTTTCTCATTTATCCTGCATGCTCTGAGGCACTTTCTCTTTAGCGATGCCACGCAGGTAAGTTAAACTCACAATGGAGGATCTTTCCCTCAGGGCAAGTTTTCATCTCATACCTTTCAGTACATCAGCATCTTGCCATTGCTGAGGCAGTGTTTAAAATGACAATGTTTGTCTTACAAGAGAAAAATATATCTAAAGCTTCCTTATATCTTATCCAAGCTATTTGCATACAGAATAAGTTAGCATCATTTCCAAAGCCAGTAGACAATCAGGTTAGGAGTTAATCAGTGGAAAAGATGGAGAGATAATCTATACTGACTGGGCTTGCTTGCTGTCTCTGACCTTTGTCAAGCAAAGCACGCATAGACACATGGATTGTCCCAGTGACCTCAGTGGCTAAAGTTTCAGTGCTTAAAGATTCCTATATTTTAAATGTCTTGCTGGAGAGAGACCCATGAGAGCCCAGAGCTGATTTCAGGGAACTAGAAGTCAAAGCTCAGGCTAATACCTCCAGTAAAGTCACTCATAGCATCTGCACCAGTGCCTTAAAAYGAGAAACATAGATGTTTTCTGCAGACTTTCATGACTCCCAGAAGAAGAATACCACTGTGGTACAAAGGCATAAATCTGTAGCAGATCTCTACTGAATAGTACCTGTATAACCCATGTAACCTGTAAAAGCTGATTACTGAATAAAAAGACCTATAGTGTTTTCCATTAATAAATCATGAAATGCATCACAAGCATTTTGTACACTCATGGTAAAGGTATATGACTGCATTATATTGGAGTAGGCTAAGTGGTAAATTCATAGTACACCATCTATGCCATATTCCTGCTTTTCGTTTATGGATCATGTATGGTAACACCAGGCAGCCTGCTCCTCAGTGACAGAGAAACTGCTTTTATGTGCCCGTTGTTGGAGCTGGCACACTTAGAAGCAATCCCATCCTGGCCTCAGCTCAGCCCTGACAGTCGGCTCATGGGCTCAGATTGTCTGAAGCCACCTAGGGCACCGAGAGGAGACCTCCTGTCTTGCACTTAGGGAAAACAAGCAAACATGCAGGGATCTCACCTTGCCTTTCAGAAGTGATTGTCAATGGATGAGATGGATCCAGGACCAGACTTGAGCCAGTTCTTGCGGCTTTGGGGAAGAGATCTTTGCTTCGTGGTSTACAATGCCGAAATCCTAATTCTTCCTAGAATATGCTCTGGAGACTGCCCTTACAACAGCTGCTGGAACAGAACGGGAAAAATAGATCTACTCTTCAGTTCTTTCCTCTTTGCTGTTCCTTACCATTTTGCACAATTTTCCTTCGCTTTTTGCCTCTCAGCCTACTCCCCATTTTCTCTCCTGTAACCTGTAGTATTTCCTCCTCCTTATCATTACATCTCTGTTCTTTACTGATGTATTTCTATCTTCCTCCACTTCCTTCTGCTTTTTCCTCCCTCTTCCCCCTCTTTCTGGAGCTGTTCTCTCAGTCAAGCCTCATCCTCCGCTTCCTGTTGTGGAGTGACCGACGGGAACCTGAGGATGAAATTCCCTCCTAGGGAAGGTACAGCATCCCAGGGATCTCACAATCTGTTAAAAATAAGTTGTGGTGATGCAAGATTTCCAGTGTCTTCTCCATTAAAGCTCCCAAGGCAATTCTAAGAGTGAGGCAGAAGGAAAGTAGTCATGACAACTAAAGGCTTAATAGTATCTGGTGTCTTCTGCTGATGAGGCTCTTACGGACTCTGGAGTGGAAACTAGTGATGGTATCTCCAGGGTGATGCATATCTTCCACTATGACCTAATGGACTAGAATAGAAAAGGGGCAAATCTGGCATATAGAGCAATATTTTGAATGTGAGCCAGAGAGTTAAGATACATCATCAATCATAAACTGAGAAGGAGATAATCAGGCCATATTCAGGTCTCGGAGAGGTTGTGATTAGAGCACCTAGGCTAAATAGTTCAGAGTTTGTGCCTATCTCTCTGAGTTGACTGGACAAGGATCCATGCTCTGGCCAGATTTGGGAGGTAGTTTGCCTCATCAATCTTTTGAATTTAGATGCCATAGAAGGTACCTATTCCAAACCAAAGTGTCTTTGCAGATGATCTGAATGTAGTCTTCCATGGTCYTTCATATGGAATGAATGAGACCATGCAGAACGTGATCTATTGTGTGGTCAAATTAGGAAAAAAGTAATCTGAAAGTCAGAGCACTAAAACTGGGTCAACCTATGGGATCCCACTGACAGGAGACTGCTTGCTTTATACAGACTGTTGAAAGAAAGTAGGACTTCTCTGTGACTGTGACATCGTGAGTTCCCAAACATCCCTCTCTCCCTTGCCAAGCTCCCTCTTTGTGAGTCTGTAGTGATGTTGTAGTGAGAACTGACCCTAGCAACTCAGGCGACCCCGCTAGTGTCTTGCTGTCATACACCCTGGCTGACCAGACCCCAAAGAAGAAGATCCAGAGAAGGTGGGCCTGTGGTTTCATGATGCAAATGAAGACAAGAAGCCAATCGCTCCTTGATATGATTGACTCCTACTACTGGACCTTAGTCACTGAGCATGGAAAATAGACTAAGCAGGAGAGGAAACTTTATTTTTTAATAACTTGATTAAGTTGTGCATGATTTAAGATGCTTCTGACAAGAAATGCACTTAGGAGTTCTAATATTACATCACACCAAGCAGCAATGGGATAAAGGTTAAAGTACTTAGCTTCCAAAATAGTATAGAGCCAAAATCAATCAAGTAAGAACAAGTCCTGTCTAATATGTCTGCCCATATTCTTAATAGTATAGTGGTACATAATGCAAACTCAGATTCCCTTAGTTAATACCAAGGATCGCACAGGTGCTGTGCTATATACTGCCCCTGTTAACTTCTGAACCTATACTAGGAGTCAAATGAATCCTTGGTTAATCAACTGTGATTTTAAACTGATACAGGTAAGAGATCAGAAGATGGGTTCAAGACTCATCTTAATTTCTCACTCTTCATGAAAAGTGCAGTGCAAGCTCTAAATTATCCTTTGCTGCCTTCTTCTCTACAAGGCACTCGCAATTCATTGATGGTATCTCTTATAAGCTGGTCATTTCTTAGGGATTCTGAGACCACCTGTCYGTAGATTAAAAACCCTGGAGTCACTGTTTGGAGAGATCTATTTCTCCTTGAAATCCAGGTTTATGAAAGAAGTCTTCAGAAGGTTATGTTCAGAGGCTTCCTTCATGCTCTTTCACAGAATCTTCTGTTATGGTTAGTCATATAAGGACAGAAGAACAGCCATACCGGCAAATTACACATGCTAGGGACCATTTCCTGGCCCTGAGGCCAACTAGCACTACACAACTCGCTTTCCATACCGGTAAACACTTACCTCTAAAGAAGGTGGCCACATCAAACCCGAATAACAGCAGGCCTATGCAAACCCAAACCAACCCTGTGTATTTTCTCAGTGAGAAAATTTTCTCGCAGTTGACATGGGTCAAAACTGTGCCAGACACTGCATTGAAAAATTAACTGTGCCAGTGCTCCTGCCTGTGTCCTGCCTGTCTAGTATAGGCATAGCCACGGGGTCAGGCAGCTAGCCCACTGCCTCCAACAGCATTCAGGAGTGGATATTTAGGACAAGGCATAAGAAACATAGTAGATATAAAGCAATGCTACCATCTCATCTGCTCTCCATGTCTGGCAGTCAGCAGACATTAACCGTATTTGTACAWGGATCATCACTTTGATATCGACCTCTTCTCCTTTTTGTCTAATTTGGAATTTGTCTAGCCCTCTCTGAATCCACTGAACTTCTGTGCTCCACCATATCCTGTAGAAACAGGTTGATACTTTTGTATTGTGCAAAAAAATGCTTCCTTTTTTTGAACCTGCTGTCATGATGAAAATAGTGAATCATCATTTCCTCTTTATCTTCTTCRCGCCATTCATGGATGTTTAGATCTCTTATCATAGTCTTTTTTTTATCTTCTCTTGCCCAAATTAAAGAATCCTGTGTATTCAGTCTTTACTTGTATGCAAGTCATTTCATTCCTCCAGTCATTCTTTTCTTCTTAGAGAGGGAGTAACTAGAAATTCGTGCAGTATGCAAGACTTGCGTGTGCCATGGATTTTTAAAGTGGCAGAAAGATCTTCATTCTTTTGTGATTTGTTTTGTTCTCTACCCTGGTGGCTTGTTAACACTAATAAAGGATGTTAAAGCTTCATAATTTAAGGTGGAGTTTTCAGAAAWGTTGGGGTGAATTGTGAGCACAGACTTCACTAACATTGAGGGAGAGCTTGATCCCAAGGTGCTTTTGAAAATTGTGTTATTACACACATTTTTTTACAAATTTCAGTCCTTGCTTTATTCTCTCATCAGTCAGATAGTATTAGATGTTATATGAAGAGCTTTTTCCTAAAGAAAAAAGTGRGAAAGCTCTTATTGACTTCATTAACAGAAAAACAAACCTACCTGACCTATTTTCAGAGTCTTCAGCTAGAAATACAGTGAGCTCTTTGACTATATCTCTGATCCCATCTTCATGCTTTCTATTACCTTGGGACGATTCTGAAACCACGGGAGCAGGGAGTGAATCTTGTCCAGCTGGCCCCACTACCAACATTGGCTCAGAGAGACCCTGAAAGATAACAATGTCTCTAGCAAGTATAGAAAGGCTTCACCCTTACAAAGAATTTAGTACATCTTCGCACCCTGTTAATTAATTCAAGGAGAAAGTATTAGACAGACTTGTGTAATTGTGCAGGTCCACTAATCTAAGGAATAGTATTTGTTTTGACTTGTGAGTAATATATGATACATTTTTTCATAATTATGAACTTCATCATAAGGATAGGCAAACAGATTTTAATCTCCAGTTGATAAATTTTGCAGGGCTGGGTAACAGGTGGAGACATTTATCTCTGCACTAACTTGATCGTGTTTATGAACCAATTGACGAATCCCTCAGAAGAGTTCCAGGCCCGCCTTGTTACTTATTTATTAACCACAAAGATCCATGGGAATCCAAACTGGGTTTACAGTGCAACTTGATTATCCAAAGTCATAGTTGTCCACAATTCCCTCTTCTCAAAGTAGAGATTTATCCCTGCATGTCTATTAGTTACAATGAACAATGTCTCAATGGTCAGAAGTCTCAATTATCCAAACAAATCCCTTATGACATTGGGATAATTGAGCTCAGCTACTCTTGYGGATTGTTGAAATACCAACATGCCCATGTAATTTCTCATTAGGATTTAAGTGAACTTAGATTATATCTTAGAACCCCATCTTTGATCACAGAACTATAATGCAAACATACAGATGACATTATTCCCACTCAATTAGTCATTCGTCTTTAAGTGCATTTTAAATATTAAGGATGATATGTCTTCTTGTAAATTCTCCCCAGTTTGCCCAGGGAACTTAACTAATAAACYAGTCCTTCAGAGGAGTAGGATGGTGACAATCTGTTTTTTACCAGAAAAATGAAATGCAATACCAATGCAGTGTAATTTACAGCAAGCAGTAGTTACTGTGAATGGAAACAGGAGCTTCCAAACAAATCATACAACTTATTATACTGCTGAAATTAAATGAGCAAAATTAGTTTATTGTAAAGATAAACGGTAATACATCAGGCTCAATGTGGCTAGATGATAAGGTTCAGTGTCAGTGAGCCCATATGGATAACAGGACCCTGCTGGGAAAAGGGCACCAAAGAAAAAACATTTCACAAGCAATTGGTTTATCACTGAGACCTGCTGGCATAAGGTCCAATGCCAGGAAAGAATGCTGCCCGTTGTTGAACACAGACAAAATGTCTAATCTGTGCCTAAACCTCTTCTCCAAGTGAATGTCTTGCCCTTTGGTTCAGTGAATAACACAAGCAAAGAGAGACTGTGGAGAGGACAAGGATAGGTACAGTTCACAGAGTTCTAGATGAGAATGGTGTAGAGTGGATGGATATATATATATATCCATCCCATATATATATACATATATATATATATGGGACAGGCACTTGTGAAAGTCAGACATATGGTTTTGGCCTCACTTTAGGAACAACGCTAGGGACAGTTTGGGTCGTATGGGACAGGGCAGAGTTCTGCACTCAATTAGGGCAGGGATCTTGGCTTGGGAGCGAGGAGGAACAGTGGGTGGATGGTGGGAGAAGAACTGAGAATGGGCAGGGGAGGCTAGAGACAGGACCAAGGGCAGGTACATAACATTACAAGACATTACTTAGAGTAGCTGAGGAACAAGCTCAGCAGAGCCTCTGAGTTTGTGCTCCTTCCTTCCTTATTTTCYCCATAAACTTTACACCTGAGTGTTATCTTACAGGTGAAGCTTGCACCAAAATATGCAGCCTCAAGGAAGTCCCCATGCAACGCTTTTGCAACCAGAGTGGGACTAGCTTATTAACAAATACCCCTATAACATACAACATGTGAGTTTTCAGAATATTTTCAGTGTGTGGCCAGTCACCTGGCATCAGCCAGTCCCTGTGTGCACACACATGCCAAGCATTTAAAAACTACTTCATGGACCTGAAGGCCTAACCCAGACAGCCCACAGACAGGTTTGAATTCCTAGGGCACTCCTAGGAATCTGCTCCTAGGTAGCTGGTGTGTATTTCAACTTGCAGAAGTTCCCCATGGCAATGCCATCGCATACATCTCCCACCAGCCGACCAATGCATACRCATGCTAAGCAGCTCTGTCGTTGCCTCCAGTTCATAGACATGTACAARAGGTTTTTGGTGTCTGTCCCTTTTACAAACACCTGAATCGACTGGAAGATTGCTAGTAGTCTAAAGGAATAGATACAGATTTCTTAAATTCAGTTCCCACCCAGCCTGCTGCTTGAGCAGGGTGTGCCCCGGCTGTGCTATTTCCTGAGGCTACTGAGCAGGCAGAAGGAGTACTCATTTTGCTCCTACCACTGCTCAGCTTGCTCCGCAGTCTCCTCTAGCTGTCAGTGAAGCAATGGGTAGGCATATGCCTCTTCCCACAACAAGGAATATAAAATACCACTGGAGCCAGCATGTCTTGGTGAGAGTAGGCAGCCATGATAACAGTGCAGAGGCTGGTGAGAGGGCCCTGGATAAGGGTTTAAGCTCTCACCATCCTGGTTTTGAAGGCCTAAAGCAGTGATTACAAAAGGAATTGCTCCTACTCCCAGGCCTCCCTGCTTCAGCGATTGCTCTACAGAGGATCTTCTCCCTCATCAGTGGAAGCTGTTATTTCAGAGGTCAGTGAATGACATAGTATCAGCCAAAGGGACCTAGGATACCTCGCAAACATAGAAGCAAGAGTGAGAATAGTCACTGTTCTTTTTTTTTCTCAGGCAGATATTTTCCATATGAAGACTCTATGACACTTTTCCCTTGGAGCTGGTAAAATTATCCTTTAGGACATTTCCTGGTGGATGGCTTCTAGAAGAACCTGATCTTTTGGACCTAAGTGGAAGAGGGCAATGGAGATTGTAAAGGAGGTGATAAACAACCCACTCAAATTGTAATCCCAAGGCTGAATTTGGGAAAAAACAGGCAGGAGGTGTGTGGCCTGGGAAATCRGCAACCATATATGAGGGCCTCTTGCCTTCAGTGGTTGCTTGCCAGTCATTCTTTAGGGGAAAAAATAGCATATGGATTTGATATCTCTTTGGAGGCCTTCAATGTCACCACTCTTTCCACTGGTTTTACAGGGATTGCAGGTGCTTACTTCAGGAGTGCTTTATTAAGTGTGGAATTCATCTCCTTTATCTCTGGAAAACTGGACTAATCCTATAGGCATCTCACGCCACCAATGGAAGGAGACAGACACCTGCAGAAAGCAGCTGGAACCACCCTCTAGAGGAGCCTGTCTCTCCCCAGTTTCATAAGGGGCCCAAGTGACTAGCTTAGACTAGGTATCTTTTAGACAGCTAAAGTCAGGTGAGCTGAATYACAGCCGGGGAACCTGAAAGTTAGGCACAGTTCTAGTGACCACCTCTATCTGAGGTGGGTATACACAGGGAATATAACTCCAACACACAGCTGCTTTGCATCATTTTAGGGAGCAGAGAAAAGACCTGATCAAGATGTAGGTGACATCAACTAAGCAACAAGGCAGTGTCCTCTCAGCTGTTTCCTTTCACTGAGCTCCTCGTGAGCCCCAGCAGAAAATGAAAGCTGCCTTTCCTCCTCGGCAGTATCCTCCAGGGAGGGCTGTGGCCCTGCTCTTCTTCACAGCAAATAGCCCCTTGGGCACAAGGCCTGGCTGTCACAGAGGGATGTGATTCATCTGCCTTCTCGGTACTTAAGCTGGCCCTATATTTTTGAATTACCCAATTCTATCAAAGTTGTGGGAGAAATAACCGAGACTCAGAACAGCTAAAGCAGAAAATTCCCTGACTGTCAGTTTTATAACTCTTAAATCCATTCCAGGAGAGCTAGCTTTAGCCCTATTTCCTTATTGCTCAGAAAAACTGAGACGATCAATTAAAGTTTTCCCATGCACCCTCTTGGACAGATGGTTGAACCATTTTAATTAAGTGTATGTATTGGACTGACAGAGTTGATGTATCTGACGTGACAGACATTTTCTGTGTTCATTTAGGTTTTTCATCTTTCACTCTCTTTAGTATTCCCAGAATTGTGCTATTCGCACTGTGCTCTCAGAAGAATTATTCAATACACAGTCGATCRCTTGGATTATTAGATTTTTATTACTTGTTATTGTTGGTTTTGGCCATGATGAAAAGCTCTGCAATAGCAATTAGCTACTACTCCAGCTTTCATAATGAAAGGATCTCATTGTGAAAGTCTGTGTCAGAAGAGGAGAGAAGATGCCAGATTTTTGAAGATATTCAGATGTCTAGAAAGGCAAATAGATGCATAGTGAGATTTTTAAAAGTGCCTAGGCACCCAATACCTTGTATTTAAATRGGACTTAAATGGTGTTGAGTTGTTTATCTGCAGCTCTAGACACCTAACCACCTTGTGAGTCTGGCTCAGCGGAGCACTCCATGGTGGATGCTCTTTGGGTTCCTTTTTAAAATAAACTAGCCAGATGCTCTTGCTTGAAGCAGTTTTAAAATGAYGTCATTCTTTTTTACTCCTTTACATACATGGCCTCGCATGAGATGGTAAATATGCCATACGGCACTCCTGGCCCTCAAATTAAGGGCAGGATCCCATGGAATAGAGAGGTCTTCCTTACATGATTTGAAGCGTAGTATCTGGGTAAGAGCATGTTCCTAACACACACGCATAGTTTTGCAGCTAGAGTTTTTTTTTCTTCAAGTCTGTGCATCCATAACTTTGCTGTACTGATGCTATAATATACATGTGGAGACAGACAATTATCAGCCTTTTTTGTTTCCTTCTCATTCAGTGGATATTTGTATAAATATTTGACATTGCTACACTGTGTCTGAGTCCCCTGACTTTAGTGGGCCTCTTCACATGATTTTTGGTCCTGTTTTTATATTAATACAACCTACTTTCCCTAGGTTTCAGTGAATATCAGTCAATAGCTGCAAAAAGTACCATACACTAGAAAATCTTGTAATGGCTAAAAATCACTTCTTTCCAGTGCCATTACTGGCCTAGATGGATGGTTTTTCTCTCCTAAGATAAACTCCTATACTCTTCTATGCTTCATGACACAAAAAGCAGTGTCTCTTGCTGGTGGGAAAACCACACTGGAAAGTGAGTTCTACAGAGAACTGTGTGACATGTTTATTATTAAAAGAAGGGGTATCTTTATCCTCAAGATTTTCCAGCATTTCATGGCCTGGATCCCTCAACTCTAGGAAGTTAGATTAGTGCATGACTTTTGAGAAAAAGTAAGAAGAGGAAATGGTCAATGCAAGAATGTGGACGTAATTTGGTCAGTTCCGGAGGACTTTATGTTTGTGACACAACAGACAGCTAGAATAAAAAACACAGGAAGAAGAAGCAAGTCTGTTCTGTTCAGGGAGTACAGGAAGACCTGAGGTTTAAAAATAAATATATCCTCTCTTGGATAGGAAGACTGTGTATGTGTGTGCGTGTGTGCGTGTGTGTGTGTGTGTGAGAGAGAGAGAGAGAGAGAGAGAGAGAGAGAGAAAGCCCCAGCTACATTCAGCTCTTTACTAACATGTATGTATAGTCCAACCACTGCGTGTACAAACCCTACACTCCTTCACACACTTCAAATACCTGCAGGCATAGATAAATACCTGGATAAGCACATACCTCTTTGCTTGCTTACATGGGAGATTTTGTTCATGCAATAAAGGCTGAGCACTTTTTTGCAAAACTTCATGGTACATCTGCATATGTGAGTATTCGGCAAGTATAGCCACACGTCAGAACGTCCTGATAACATGCACTGTCTGAGGGCTTTTGGAGAGCTGACTGATGATCTTATCAAATCACTAGCAATTGGTTTTGAGAGGTGGAGTGGAGAGGCAATGAGTGAGGGGGGAAGGGAAGGAGAGAAGGAAGGAATATCACGCTGCTCTGCAAAAAGAGGTGAAAAGAGTGATCTTGGCAACCGCTGACTGATAAACACAGCACTGAGCAATCTGCAGTTCTTTTCTAGCAACAAATGAGAAATTTTAATTTTCTGTGCAGTATTAGAGTGGGTGTGATACACTGCATTGTCAGACCCACACACGTGGGTTCAGTAAACAGATTCACTCCTGGCTGACCAGAATCAGCAATAATACATTAGATTTTCTAAGAGGACATCTGATCTGATCTAAGAATATCAAAAGGAGCCAGTAGCTCTGACTGACATTATTACACAAGCAGTCACATTTTGATATTTAAGCTTGTACATTCCTTAAGCCTCAGTCGAATTTCTTGGCATTGTCAAAAAAAAAAAAAAAGAAAAGAAAGAAAAGAAAGAAAGAAAGAAAAAACAAGCCATGCTCCTGATGAAAGCAGCTGTCATTCAGCACTAGGACTTGCCCTTCAAACAGCTGTACTTGATCTCAAAACTCTCACCTGCACAGCATGGTAGGCTGAATCARCTCTGCTCTTTGTCTCACTACCTCAGATAAGCCTGTCATCAAAGTGAAGAGATAAAAAAGAGACAATCATAACTCTAATGTCATATTTGACAGAGGAAGCTGTTAGTCAAGTAGCTTTAAACTGTTTCTCCTCTACATGTATCGAGTGATGTCCTGGCACAGCGACAAGAACTTATCACAGTACTTTTTTAATATGAGAAAGAAAAAAAAATACCAGAACAGATGTGTCATCATAGACACACCTTTTAATGGACCTTCAAAGTGAGGACCTGGAGAGTCTGTTTCATGAAACAAGTGTCACAACTCTATCTGCATAGAGGTTCCTACACARGCCACTGCAGACAACACATTGCAGATTATTAGAGGTAAGGAATTGGCTCAAGTTGCCAAGAAAACAGGTTTCCTAGGGCCAGATCCTGAATTTGCTACTTAGGCAAAATGCTAAGTAGAGTAGGAACCAGTCCAAAGACAGCTTCCTAAYGAGAAACTGAAAATAGCTTGCTCATCATAGCTAGCATTCCAAGAAAGGTGAAGAGAAGAGCTGGCCTCAAATGTTGCAGATGGGGGTGTAACAAATTTAGGCTGCTGGCTACTGTCAAGACAATTGTGAACCGATCTGTCATATCGAGTAATTATCAAATCTATATTTGGGTATCATTGAAGTTCTGCTTTTGGTAGTGCAGCAGTTTAAATAGTGCCACTTTGTGTTTACCCACCACATTTAACCCAGGGATCTCACAATGCTTTAAAAGTAATATTCATAACTTCCTGGTCAGATGGGTCTTTTGCATACAGGAAAGGGGAAAGCTGGAAAAACATAAGCCCAGCCGTGAGCCTATGGGAACCTATTTGGTACAAAAAGGAGATGAGTTGGACTTAATTCAAGAGATCCACAGTAACTTTACACACCAAAGCTCATGACTCATTTACCTGCCTGAAGTGATCTTACTAAAAACCTTCAGCAGTTAGTAGCTTGCCTTGACTGGGAGCTTTAGATTTTAGCATTGGGTGTCTTTTCAACAGTTTTCAGCTGAATCAAGGTCAGGAAGATGAATAAAAGTCAGTGAAAGGGCTCCTAACCCTTTAAGTTTTGAACTTAATGAATACTTGAACTTAATAAAAAAAAATAGACTCAGAGAGTACTAGCCACTAGTTATATGTGTCTAAAATAGTACTGTATGGATAACTCTTGTACCATACCTCACCGTAGTGTTGGATTCATCCCCCATAATTGAGGTCTCCAAAAGTTAAACATCTCATCTAAGCCATGGATCTAGGCTGCTCCTAGGGTCAGCGGAACGAGTGGAAACCTCCACGAAGCAGGTCACCTTGTCCTCAGGTAGGTGCATAGYGTGGGGAGGCTGCATTGCCCTCTGATGGTGCTGACTCTCCTTCTGGACAACGTAAGCCAGATGGTTAGCTTAGGTGAGATGCGCATCTTTTAGGTGACTAAAATTAGAGGTGATGAATCCTGTCCTTATAGCCAGATATTTAAATGTCATGAGGGCCCTGCAGCATAAACAGGCAGAGGTTTTTCAGAGGTTTCTAAATACCTAACTCCCATACAGCTCATCAGGAATAAGACACCTCAGGAGTTTTTGAAAAAATCCTATAAACACCTATCTGCATTCTTAAGTGCTAAATATTTTCAGGCATCTGATCCTAAATCTCAACAGAAAAACAGGAATGATAATAAGATTAAAACTACAACTACATCACAGAGTTATTGTAAGAATAAATATTTGTGCTGGTTGAGATGGCAATTCATTTTCAGATGAATTTTGAGATTTTGAAAGTTGGCTTCTTTTTCAGTAAGGAAAACCTGATCAGTTCACTTGAAATGTTTTCATGAAATGAACATATTTAATCTCTGTGATTTTTAAATGTTACCAACACAAAAAAATTCCAAATGAAAAATCTTAAAATTAAAAAAGCAAYATTTTTCTCCAAATGCCAGAAGGGGTGCTAGCAAAAGCCCCCAACTCTGTAGCATTTTTCTTCTCGAACTTCAGTTAAATTAATCTCATTTCCCCATGTGTTTCAGTGTTTGTGGAATTACAGCCACCATTCCTTAGGCTGTTTAAGGAAAAATCAGAATGATAGCTCTGTGTTAAGGCTTTTGCAAAGTTAGTAAGTCATATGTGCAACTACATTGCTCATGATACATGGCTGTAAAAACAAGTCCTGAACCTGAAAGCCAGCAAGGCTCCCTCTCTGTGATGTTGCATGGACATCAAAATAGGAAATGACCAACTTCTAAACCATGTTCTCACTGTTGCTGTTGGATTTCCAGAAAATACCTTGGGCAATGGACCAAATTGCCTAAATGTTCTGCTGCTATTTCTTGACTTATTTTAAAGCATTTTTTCTTAATTTTACAAACTTTACACGTTATAATTATATATAATCATATATCTTATTATGGCCTTATAAAAAATAATTATGCACCTGGGTATAAGGGAAGACTGGCAAAGAACTAGTTTTCCRTTCTCAGAGGGTTTCCAGATCGGAAATCATGTAGCACACCATATCAGATTTATTATCTGAGCACAGTACCCATAAGAAACACTCTCTCAAGCACCATCAGTTGTCATTTTATTCATTGGCCTAAATTGGACCCCATCACCCTGACACTCTGTGAAGCATTAGGAGTCATGTTGTTGGCTATGCAATTCAAACTCATGCAATCAGTGCAGAATGACAGTTCAATTACTTTGTTTTACATGGAGCCCTAATGGAAACACCTCAGAGTACCGCACACAAACAGAAAAATTTAATGTTGAGGTTCTGATAGGAATGATTTTTCACAGCCATCAAGTTAATAGAAGGCCCTGAACTTCTCTAGCTACTGCCATCCCTAATAATTACTGCACTTGCTGGGACTGATTAACAGACACAAGGAGGAGCAAAAGCCTCTGTTAGAAACTGAACCTTTTTCCATCCAGTGGCATCGACTACATGGTGTGTCACCGATGCCGTAGGAGGTCTGGCCAGCTTGCTCCCTGCAGTCTCCTGTGCTTTCAGTGCCAAGGAAGAACCACTTACATTAACCCAAGGGAAGAGGGAGATTCCCTGTCGGAAGGAATTGGATCTGGTTTTAATCTCTGCCAGAGATTAGACTCACAGGGACATGGACAACGCTATGAATAAGGAAAGATGAATAAGGAAAGGTGAATAAGTGCCRAGTACTGGGGACACCCCACACCAGCCACCTTTTTTAATGAACCCTGTGTGTGCTGAGGAGTAAGAGAATTGAGAGTCTTAGATAATTTTTACATCTGACCTGTGAAATGCAGGTCATTCAGCAAGTATGAAACATAATACTTCCTAAGACCCAGACAGAAGAAAGGTTATTCCTACTGTGTCATAGCAGCTAAGCCACAGGAAGCTGTTTCAACACTCTGCCAGCTTTCCTGAAATAAAACAGTTTTAGTTTCATGTGTGTAGTGAATTTTTACCTTACGCTTTTGAATTTGAGCCACAATTATCTTATCTGCAGGGTGATTAAACAGTCTGTTACACTCCCTCCTTTCCTGCTCCTTAACTGGAGCGTTCCGCTAACCTCCCGGGGCTCTGGCGTATGCACCGTGCCTTACCTCGCCGCTGGTTGCTGGGTGTCCACATGATGAACTGGAGCGTGCTCGGAAGAGTTTGCCACTGTTTGAGCTAGGGACCCCATCCAGGTGCCCAGTTTTCCTTGACAGCATCATAGCCCAAACTCGCAGTTTTACATCCTTGGTTACGTTCTTCTGTGGATTTACTTCCTCCGCATTTATACTGACTTTACTTCACAGTGCTATTTTTGAAATCACACTAGATCAAATTCTCCACTCAGTTCCTCTTGCATAATCACTATAGGGCAGCGTGCATATAACTGAGGGTATAGTTTAGCTTGCTATGTACAAGTTCATGTGAACTTAGATATTAAGTGCAGGGCATTTGCAGATTTCCCTYTCAATATAACCAGACTGCTCTGAAATGACAGTGAAATAATTACCTTTAGGGTGGTGCAGAATTCAGCAGTTCTTCCACCTGCTGCTTCATTCAAGTATCCCCTTTTCATGTCATCTTTACCATTGCCAGGAATGGTCAATACAATACAATGTCAATACAATGTTGTGAACACAGGGTTTACCCACTTGCTAAGAGGAAGCCCCTTCGTGGGGATATAAGAAGATTGCCATTAGGAGTGTATTTTAGAGAAAAATGTTTTTTACCCATGCCTTTCTGACACATCTTTCTGGCGGGTTGTTAGGCTGAAAATAGTAACTCAGGAAAACTAATTCAGAGACAAATTCATGATTATTCTACACACACATGTATTCCCCGTATGAATAATATCTTTGTGTAACCAGTTTGGGTCTGGGTGGACAGGAAGAGCTGGCAAGTAGAACGTTTTACTCATCTCACACTGAGCCCATCGATCTCTTCTGCACCCTCAGACAGCAAAGGTCAGTTGAACACTAGGCTAGTTACTTCCTTTTTCTGAAGTTGTTATTCTGTTAGGCTGTTGCTTCATCTGTTATGATGCAGCAAAGGGATCTTTGCTGGATCCAACTCTCTTCCTTAAGTCTTGAAGTCATCAAAACATGTATTATGTAGGGAGTGTTTTATACTGTATTGCCAAAACATGGCAGAGGCATGGCTGCTTTCTCATCCATACTGTTTAAAAGMTGCAGGTGACTGTGTCAGGTCCAAGACTATAGAAATCTCTGTTTTACAACACCAGAAAGAACATGAGAGTATGCCATCCTCTTACTGCTCCATGAAGTAGAAAACTTAATCTGTGGTTGAATTTTAAACTTGCTAGCCCAGAAATAAAACACATTATGTAAAACGTAACTCACAGCTTGAGATCTAGGCACATATTAATGTTCAGAAGACTGACAGCCTTGTGGTTCCTACTCCTTATAACCAGACCGATGGCTGGGAAATGACCTGCAGCTCCTTGGACCCTATCAGAAGCTTCACTAGCTATACTYAGTGTCTCTTACAAAAACAATCTTATTATACATCCTTACCTATATTCAACACAAACTACAGCTGAGCTACACTATCTTTGCCATCTGGTATATCTATCCTGACCAGATTCCCTTGCAGGACCCAAACTATATGAAGATTTTGCAAGGCATACACCTGATCACTAAACACTGTCCCAAGACAACATGGGCTCAACTCTAGCTTTGATACCAAGCAAATTGCTCTAGAGCCACTTCAGCCAGAAACAGCACAGATGTTCTCTGGGACTTTATTTGTGGTGCCCTCTGGTTGCYGTCTGCCATTTTTGGAGTCATTTAAGCCACTGCAATGTGCCATAAAGTTCTACTACTCGGGTCTGAGAATGATCCAAACCCAGTTGCACTACACAAGATGGGATCCAGTGATGAATCAGATCAGCATTCCTTTGCTCAGATGCACGAGATACATAAGGAAAGTTCTGCCTATGAAAACTTTAAACACTAGCTATTTGGCTGGTAAAGCTAAAGAAGTCAGAACATCAACAAATCAGAACCACAAATTCAAACTCTCTGGCATTTGGAACTACTTCACACAAAGCTACATTCTCACCGCCCACTCTCCAAACACACTCAGGTGCTGGCATTTTCACCCAGACTAATTAACAAATAGTGTGGCAATTAAATCACATGGCCTCACCATTGAGTTCAGAAAACTCCCTTACATTGCCGCAGAGTATAGCAACATAACTCATAAAATTATTTTATAACAACAATTTAAGTGAAGCAAATATCATGAAAATACAACACAAATGTGATAATTATTCTAATTTATGTGATAACAATGTTACWTGTAAACTAAATAGTCTTCCCCAAGTCCATCCAACTTTGAACAGCTTACCTGCTCCACAAAGGTGCCTTGAGTATCCAGCAGTGACATATGTATATCTGGAGTGACATATGGTGACTTTTCTGTATCTTGACTTTGCAAAGCCTTCCAGGACAGTTCTACAGGGAAGCAACCCTTTCAGAAGATCCTCTAAGAAGGAGAGATTCAGCTATCAAAGGGGGTGTCCCATCTCCCCCAAAATCTAGGAAATATGACAGCAAGTATTTGAAAAATAACATTTTGGCCTTCCTGGCTGATCCAGGTGCCACATCAGTGTCAGCACTGCTGGACTTTCTGCTCCACTTCCACATGTTGCATGGATGGGTAAGAGCAGGGAAGATCAGTCAAGGAAACAGGCCAGGATGTGGTCAGGAGCAGACCCTGTGCAGTTCACAGCCCCAGAGTCCCGAAGGTCAGAGGTATTTGCTATATTTGGTCAGTGAAACATCTGCCTTCCTGTTCCTCAGACCTTGACTCTTGGACAGCTGCAATGAAGATAAGAAAAGCCTTGGGAAACTAGAAGATGCACATTTGGAGAAGGCATCTAGAGGGAGAGTTAATATACAAACAGGGAGAAGGAAGGCAGTACGATAAATGAGAAAGGCTTGGGGTCATTCTTTTTTCTTATTTTTAAAGTCGTATTAGTTAGTGGTGGAGAGATATCATTTCTATGAAGCGAGAATGAAAAAGTCCGCTAATTACATACTTTATGAATATGAGTAAGCTCTGCATTTTCTGAGTCACAACAAGCAGTTATAGAGTGACAGGGAACTCTTTTTAAGTGATGATTCAAAAATAAAAAAGGCATTTGGAGTCACTGAGCGTGCAGAGTTAGCCCAGGTAACCACATGATCTTATCATTACTACCCTTCATCTGTCTGCCGCCCTCTTCCCACCTAGCGTTTGATACACTCACTTGTTGCATCTTGTCTTGCAAGTGGCATGACTTCAATTGCACTAATTGTGTGCATAAAGTTAACCATGCATGTAAATGTTTGCAAGATTGGAACCTCAGATTATAAACACTGGGAGAGGGCTCATCTTCTACAGTGTATTCATGGAGTGTTAGATGCAAGAGCAACCCAGACATAAGAATTATTTTATATTACAGAAAAGAAATTATATTATTGTTATGCTRCAGTATTTATTTTTTTATTCCCTTTGTCTTTGATTATTTATCTCACATCCTCTCTTCCTTTCAGTGCTCCTTTTTTTCTTTAAAAAGACATGGGTAGTAGAAAAGGAGCTCAAGGCATTTAGACAATTCTATTTGACTTCAGATGGAAGGATTATTACTGTGTATTGTCTTATCTGGATATAATTCTCCCAGGTAGCTACTGTGCTAATATTATACAAAATTGCGTAGGTGTTGCAAGAGGCTGTAATTTGCACTAGAGGTTTAAAAGTTATTATTTATTACCTGTATTACTGCAGTATCTCGGAGTCTGGTGGGGAACCAGTGTGCTGGGTTCTGCAAAAACACAGCGCAGAAGGAAAGTCCCTGACCTAATACCAGCCATTAGCTCCACAAGCAGATCAGAGAGCATCCAGGTGGGGCCTGGGGCAGGGAGCCAGCGCGCATCGGGCCGCCTGTATGCGGGAGACTGGGGACGTCGGGGTCCGAGCCTGTTCCGGCRGAGGAGAAGAAGCCGCCTGCCAAAACAAGCATGGATGGCAAACCTCCCAGGAAAGGGGGGCAGCAATGGTGAGCAGAAAGACATGCTGAAARCAATTTTTAGCAGCCAGCTCTCTCTATCCAGGATTATCTGCCTCCAGTCCAGCCCTGTCCCTGACCCACAGAGCTTGCGCTCAGTGACTAGAGGCAGTGCACAAACATGGGCGGAAGGARGGACACAGGAGGCAACGAGACAAGGCTGGTCAGTCTCACAGACACGGCAAAGGCCATGCTATAAGACGATGTAAAAGAGACCCCTCTGCCTTAAATTTACAAAATGACTCACTCACCTATAATAACATTACCTAAAACTCATACTGAGCTGTTCATCTTCAAAGCACTTTGCAAAGATTAACTAATTAATTTCACTGTCAAATCTTTTGCAGATCTAGTAATGGTATTTGGCTCTACCTCAGAGAGCAATTTTTTCCAGGTACTGGCAGGGTAAACACTCATAATGATATAAGCAGTGGGAAGAACATTTTTAGCACTTGAATGATAGTTTAATGGGAGATAAAGGTTATGGATTGACCCTAGACCAAAGGGCTTCACTGGGCCAGTCACTTCGAAATCAGGACTCCCTCTTGTTTCTAAAGTGGTGCCAACACTAAGGCCCATGTGGCCCTTGCCTATTGGATTTTAGGACAACCCAACTAAAATGTCAGTTATTTACATATACATACATGGGTATGGCTGTTTTTTTCAGGTTTCTCATATTCTCATGCAATATCACCTAAATTTTCCTTCCTGAGGACTCCCTGCCTCTGTCAGTCACTATTCTGCCCACTAAGTCGTGCTCCAGCTTGGCCCTCCAGCCACCACTCCATGCCACTGGGAAAGAAAATGTGGTGAGAGCCTGGGTCCCACGAAGGAGTTCATTTTCAGTCTTCTGGCTGCCTTGCAAAGAGACAGAGCAACTCCTAAAGGCATCTCCTGCATCCCCAGCTGGCCRCTCAGCTAACCAGGGCTATGCAAACTCTGATTTATGGATGCTGGGCCTGGATGATAGTGTTCCTCCAGAACAACTATGCTGGCATCAGTATGAAAAATTCACATAGTTAGCAGCCAAAATTAGGCTGAAAAAACCCTTCCATGTGGGCACAAAGATACTGACAGGAGAGAGATTTTGTCAGTGTGGATTATGTTGTTTAAAGACATCATGTATCTACAACAGTAGAAAATCTCCTTCCATTGCCACATGTTATATCAGTACTGTGGGGATCTGCTGGCACAGACCTGCTGAGCTGCAGGAACAGACACCTTCCAGGACAGAAACRGGTATAAGGACTGACGATTTTTGGTGTGTTAAGCCAGTTTACCACAGTTTCAAAGATGCTTTTCTAAATGAATACAGGATTTTTCTTTTTCTTTGCCTTTGTTTAAAATTAATACTTGTCTGAAATGTAGAAAAATCAATGAATGTTGATACTAGATCACGTTTCTCTTCTTTTTTTAACAAAATGTTAGATATAGGCAAAAACGCTCTGATTRTATTTATTTCTGCTAAAGTAGCAATTAACAGAGAAAACAAAAAAGTTACTCATGCAAAAAATCATGCGGAGATAGATCTGGAAAGGAACTGAGAAAATTGTCTACCTCATCTCTCTGCAGCGAGGCAACAACAGAACATAGCTAGAATGGGTCACTGGGAAATGAGGTCTTTGATTTCTAGTGATGGAAATGGGTAAGGAGAGATGTAGCCATTGTCATAATCATTCCATCTGAGATGTCAGTGTTTGTACACTGGGGCTGAAGAGTGACTTCACAGGCTGCTTGYGAAAATTTAACACTTAAAAAAAAGCCTAAAAGTTGATGAAAACTCTTCAGACCGTGCATATGTCAGTTATTTGCATTTCACATCTCAGACTTAACACACCAGGTAAAAATGTTACAGGAGATAAARTATCTTGTCAAGACACCTTGATCTCTCCTTTTGCACCTAAATCTCAATATTGTGTATATTATTCATGGCCAAGTACAGAGTGCAGTTACAACAGTGAACCTCATTCGACAGGTTAATATAAACGAAATCAAGGACAGATTTTAACACAGCTTGTGCTGTATATTGCTAAAAGTTCTCACCTTCATTTTCCAGGTGTTTAGGTGTTTCTGGAACAATTTAATGCGAATGTCATTACATACCACTGTTTGAGCTTGCTGCCAGCTTTTCCTTAGTCTAGCGATGGCAAGAACTTGTCATTCCCAATCACATAATCAAAGGATCCCAGTCTGAATTCTTCATGCATTCAAGGCCCCAAGTGAGCTCAGTGAGAATTTTTGATGCCAGAAGGGACACGTTCGGGTGCAGTATTTTTGACGACAGCTGTATATATCTYCATGGGCTGCCTGAGAACAAAGAGCAAATGACAGCCATTTTGGGCTGCAGAAGGAAAAGCTCTCTAGGGCATTTCCAAACTGTGAAAACCTCTCTGCTGCAATGAATGAGATTGTGTTGCTGGCCTAGGAGCTGTTGACCCTTGTGTGTCCTCTGTTACCGGTGCAATCTTGGAATGCAGGCAGACTCCAAAATAAGAGTGTAGTGTTTCTCGGTGGCCAAGAGAACAAAACTTTCAGCTTCAGGAATGTGAAGTGCGGTTGCAGAGAGCCATCAAGTAGCGATAGTAACAAAAACACCAATGGCATCTGTTATGGATTTGTAGCAAAGAAGATCCAGCTCAAACACACAGGATCATTCTTTCAGTCAAGACAACCAAGACACAACTGCACATGCCTCTGAAAGCTAAATGAAAAAGCTGTGTTAGTGTTATGTGGGGAATTAAAGCAGGGCATCTGCAAACATACCCTTGTTCTAGCCTACATACTGTCCATGTGGCTATTCACATCTACAGCAAAGCCTCTGCACCCCTAACCTTGCCTGACAGATCCCTCAGATGAGCAAAATCTAAGCTGGAGGCTTCAGATTTTAGTTTTCATAACAGCCGGTAGTTAGTGAGTGCTAATTCCTGTGAGAGTTCAGCACCCCGAACTCCCTCCTCCTCTTGCCTTTCCATAAGTATTTTGCACCACATTCCCTTGCTTCAAAAGGACTTCAGTTTTCTGCTGTTTGATGTCCAAGCTATCAATCAGCCTTGGTGCCACTGCTGAGAATTGTCAGACAGACAACAACAGCCACAAACCCTGGAAGAAGAGCTATCACTGTCTCTGTGTTCCCATGGTCCTGGTTCAGCAAGCTACATAAATACAGGCATCACCCATTTGAGCGTCCTATTGGCTTCACAGGGGTAGTTTGTGCACCAGGAGTTATGAAAGTGCTTATGCTCCTTCYTGACTCAGGACCTAATTCAGCTCTGGAGCCTAAATTACATGTCAGCCCARCATTATGCATCAAGAATGAGAAAAGCTGAAGTCTCTTTATTAACTCTGATGATCCCGGAACTTCACGCAATATTCTGCTGCCTTAAGCCCCCATATCATGGCAGTGCTGCTGTCTTGGAGTAGATAGTTAAGGGTATACCCACTGTAATACAGGGRAATGAGCTGTGGGAGCGAAAGACCATGTTATTCCCCAGTTTCTTCCTCCTTCTTGTACTCAGTCTTGAGCTCCCTGACCTGCTCAGTCCAKTAGAAATTGGGTTCATGCATTGTCTTCTTAATTCAAGACTGTTTCACTCGCTGGCCTCTTTCCAGAGAAGGCAGAGGAGGTGCATTATGAGGTGCCTTAAAGAGAGGAGGGAAAAAATAAATAAAGACAAGCTACATATCTTCATAAGATTTTTTCAATGTGTTTCTTCAAAAATGTGCTGATTAAGTAATTTGCCTCCAGTCTGAGAACTGTGAGGTTTAATGAAGCTGACATTTCTTCCCCTCCAATGTTCTGTCAGACTAAAAACCTTTTCAGCTTATAATAGATATGTATGGTAATAGATATCTGAATGAAAGATCAAACAGACATTAAGTACTGCAGAAATAGCCTGCTAAAAAGATGAAGTCACCCTCTAATGACATTATTATGACATGCAGATTAAAAGACGAACCAGTAAAGAAGAAGGATGATAATGCTATTGTGTTACTTCACTAAGGTATTTTACCAGTAAAATAAGTTACYTGCCTTCTGCATCTATCCAGTCAACTGACTGATGTTTTCAGAAAAAAAATGCGCAGGTGAAAAGAACTGTTCTTGTAGAAGAAAAAAGCCCACCAAGCAAACCCTATCTGTATTTGGGGTTGGTACATAGTATCAGATGAACACTGCATTTCAAGTGTTTGATCCTGTGCCTCCAAAAATTACAAACACCATAAACCAAAATTAAAAACTTCGCCAGCAGTCTAGTACACATAGTAGGTTCAAACTGAACCCCCTTGAGGAAAGGATAATTACTACCTTGTTGTAAAGCAGATGCATTTTTGGAAGCAGATGCGTGCAAGGTGACCCTACTTTGGGAAACCACATTTGAAGCAAATATTTATTTGTATAACAAATAGAATACTTTCTACCAGCCCATCATGCAGCTRAGATTAGCTCAGACCTTTATAGTGACACTACATAGATAAAAAACTGAAAGCGAATTTCTGCTGGTGCAGTTTCGCTGGTTCTTCAGCTGTCCAACCACGTGTGGGTTGAATTGGTGGAGAGCCATGTTGCAGTCTGCCAGYGGTAAAACCTCTGAGAGAAGCAGACAGAAGGACACTTACATGGCAAAAGATCAGCAGGGTAATTCCTTGCTGCAAGGGGAACATCTTAGAAGCTTTCCCTGAGTACACTCAGGCTTCTTTACTTTTGTGGATGTAGACAATACCGTTCCCTAAGGGGATGAGCGGTCATGGACACAGCCTGTTGCTACTGCAACCTGTTTCCACAGTACATGTAATGGACCGTGTGGTTCAGAAGTTTCTGGCAATGTAGTTCTGCAGATGAGGCAGAAGTACATGGTGTACATTGAGACCTCCTACTACAAGTGCCTAATTTTGGCATAGCGACTGCTTCTATCCACTGTCTGTGCAGAGAGCCAAAATCTGGCAGACCTGGATTGTGGGCTTCTGATTTGCTTATTGCTTTCTTGAACTAAGTTTCCATAACAGTCATGACAACTAAGTGAGGCACCTATTGTAGGTGGTCTGGGCACAGCCCACATTGCCAGAGTGCTGTTCCCTGCCTTCATCTACTCCTCCCCAAGCCATGAAACCAAAACACCATCAGTTTGCTACAGGCTGCTGAGAAACAAGAGAGCTATTTCCCCTCTGCCTGCCTCAACATGGTCTTCAAGTGTGATTCCTCTCTAAGAAGTGCCTGTAAAAATGGCACTGCAGGGTTATGCATGGACTCTGTCACAAAGACCATGGGTTGCATGTGCTCACTTTGTGCATGAAGTATTGTTTTTCCAAATGTCAGTACTGTCCATTGGCTAATCTGAGAACTGTTTATAAAGGTGGCCTCTCTTAATGTCTCTTACCCTTGCAGAGAGGATTCTGCAGACCAGACTAACTCCTAAACTACAGGTCTTGAGGAATTAAGGAATCCTGTGCAACACAGCTTCACTGAAGTAACTGATACCTTGGGAGGAGCAGAAAGCAGCAACACACCCAGTCCTAAGTGCACAATCRAATTATACACTCTGCCCCTTTACAGCCATATCTGCATATGCCCAGGAGTGTAAGGAGGTGCCATTTTTTTCAGTCAGTTCTCAGAACAAAGCAACACTGTAGATCAACAGATAGGCATCAGTAAAATACAAACTGTTAGGTTCACAAATCATTTCTTCCTGTACTGCAGGAGCAGCACATTAATGAAGCAGTCAATACTTAGCTGCATTTTCCTCTATGCTCATCAGCCAGCAAAGGCTGTACTGGCTGAGGGAACTACCTCTCCATAGCTCTTTTGGCAACCAACAACTTCAGGCTCACTTTGAAGAAGTTTGTGTCATTTGACATGATGTGACACAGTAATGGTGTTTTGTCCATATAATGGTAAGTATTGCTACTCTTGATGTATTGCCACTATGCCTACCTGCTACTCCTGGTCTTTACTTATCTCCCTATGTATTTGCCTAAATAAAATACAGTCACAATCACCATATAGGTAGCGTAACAGAAATAATGTTTTTTAAATACAAATTAACTGGAAAACTGGCTATCTTTATACTACTATATTAAAAGTGGACAGGGATTATTGAATAAAAAGCAGACTGACCTTGAGACCAAGCAGGAAAGCCTAATTTCATCCCTTTCACCTAGTAATTGGGTCTGGGTCTCCTCTGGGCTCCATTTGCCACCTCCATGAAAAACATACTGTGTTTTTCAGTTGCAACTGCCTGAAATCATGAGAAAGCTGTGCTCCAGCCTGTCTGACTGGTGTTTTCACAGTATGAAATGAAGAGTGTGGATATCATGCATGCCCATAGCAGAGAGCTGTGCAGTAGCGAACCACATCTAGTCCCTGTCCCAGGGCTGCCTTATGGGTCATCTATCCCCAGAAACATGCCCAGGCAATGCCCAAGAGAGTGCTGTCGGGCACAGACCCAAACCATTTCAGGGAATGGGTCAAAAGTTTAAACATGTGGATGGGCAGCAGTCCGACACCTGGGGTCACTCCTTGGGGACACTTGACCTATCTTAGATGTCCAGCTCAGCATGTGATTATTCTTTGTTGGTGCCTGCTTTTCTCCATTGACTGTAAGGAGTTTCAGAAGTGACTGGCTTAGGTTTAGACTTTTTAACTTTCAGATGGCTAAAGAGGGCAGATGAAACCTGTCCTTTTCTTCTTTGATACCAAGTAGGTGACATCAAGTAAGCAGCCTTAAAGGATCTGGAATCTGGCATTACAGATGATCTGTATCACAGTATGTGTTGCAGAGTATCACAAGGCAAGGAGATGTATGTTTCTTAATCTGAATAGTTCATGATCTAAGTGAACAGTTTATATGCATAGTTCATGATGCATTTTATGACCATAAATTTGTATACAATTGTCTGAGTGAGCTCCGTCTTTTCAATCTTTTTCAAGAAAAGAATTAAAATAATATACAAAAATGAACATATTTCATTTTCCTGTGAGAAAGGAATAAAGATGCAAGCATCACATTGATCAAGAAATGCTACTTGTCACAATTGTGACAAAACTTGATTTCAATGTGCCAAATTTGTCAGCATAGCAATCAAATTTAAGTTAACATCAGCAAAGAAGAGCAGGACTCTCATGCAATCRCTTCTGATGCAGCAATCTGTGGTGCCCAACTCCCTCTGGAGCCTTGGCCATTGCGTCCTCATTTATATTAGTGTATATTGATTGTACAATGGCACAAAATGGAAAAGTTGTGATTCATACCATACCTTCATCCATTTGACAAACTGGAAGGCAGGAGCAGACTGTGGTCTGTAGATCTATGGTGCAAGGTGAATATTTCTATATCGTCCAGGAAAGGCAGCTAAGTGAGACTGTCCTACAGGTTTACCTTGGACTTTGAAAACAAATAGAAGAGCCTAGAGAGGAGTCTACACTTTCATTAGGATATGTAGCAAAGTTTGCAAATCAAAAAAGGCCAAATCCCACTGCAGCAGAAAATGGTGAGAGTTCAGCTGAGTTACCAGAGGTCTGACTCTCCTGCCCATGACAGCAGTGTAAAGGAGAAGCCACTCCACTGAAGGCAGACAGATTATACCAATTTATCAATGCCTGAAGTGCCCAAAGCCCTAGCCCTTGGCCAGCATCTCTGGATCTTTCAGGTGTTCTTCTAGCCACCAGAGGGCACACATTTTTTATGTTTTAAACTCATATATTTGGGGAGATGATGAAAAAGTTCATCCAGTTTTGAGGACCAAGGCAGAAAGTATTGTCATGAGCACACTCACATCATCACTGAACTGCTTGAAAGACACTGTGATAAGCACTACTGATTACTCTATAATCCACTCCATTTCTTCACCATTTGATTGTGCTGAAAGAGCCCATTGCCCCACTCTCTGAGCACCTCATCAGCAATTAAAGACCAACAGACCTTCAACCACAATAAAAGCCATGTTGTTTACTTTGTCTCGATCTACTCAGGACATTTTGTGTGACAGAGGTAATAAGATACTGGGAAAGTACAAATGTACATGGACTGAAAGGGGAGAATAAGGTTATCAAACATATTAATAATGGTGCAACCCCAGCAGGATTTAACTTTAGCACTAGATTATGCAGAGGTGGTTAAGGTTGAGTGGGATTTACAGCTATTATTTTGGCCACCAGAGGGTTCCCATATTTTTCCATTTGTGCAATTGAAGCAGTGAGAGAGCGAGGGTAGAAAAAGACACTTAAAAAATGTGTGAAAGCAATAAAGATCAAACAAAATGCATTCCCTAAGTGATGCCAACAATCTACCTGCAGGTCCAATTTCATTACTGTAAAATTCAGTGACTGCATTTTGCAAAAGGAAAATAGGCATTTTCTACACTGATTGCAGCACTTTCATTCTTATTTGCACCATTACGAATAAGATCAAGATTCAAGCAGCTGACAATAAATTCCATGTATGTAGGACACCTATTAAATGTTTCATGTGATGTTAGACTGAGTAGATTAGTACAAAAGAAAYGCCACAAAGTAAATAAATTTCAAACGTTGTGGTATTGTCAGGGCAAAACCCCAGATTCCAAGTCAAGTTCAATCCTGCAAAGCTAGTAATGGCAGTACTATTTTCCTAACTTGGCTTCAGTCACTACCGTGACTCTTGATTCTCAAATAATAGGTGATTCATCTTAATGTTATTTAGGGAAGGAGTCACAATGGCTTTGATAAGTCAAATGATGGTCAGATATTTTTCTTACAGCTCATTAATTTTCCCAAGAAACAATGGGCCAAATCCTGCTGTCAGTTATGCTACTGAAGTCCATGTACTGGTTGAATGGTGCTGGAGATGCTTTTTAATTTATGCTAGAGCTAGATCCCCCTCTGACAGGTATAGGGTTGGCTCCTTGGGTTTGTGTTTTCTGACATGCTTCATCAGACCTCTTAAGCCTAGCCTGAAAATGTCACCCAAAAATATGTTAGCTGCAGCAACCTAATAAAATCTCAGATGGGATGACATGATCAGGGACAAATCCCAGTTTGAGTAGGCTCTTTGGAAGGATTTTTCGAGGTTTTATAGTCCCACCAAGAGACCCAGATCCCTGGGGAAAAGARAAGTGGTGTCAGAGTTTGTAGGACTGCAATATCTTTCCTTTAAGGGTCAGACATCAGGGTGCTTGCTCTTCCACAGCTCACGCTTACTAATGTAAATATGGTTATCAGAAGWGACAGTCCTAAGAGGTGGGCTTACGGCTTTTCCTTGTTTTGCCATCAGCAGGAGGGAGGCTGGATGAGCTGTGTGGGCCAAAGARCTACTCTTGAGAGAACTGACCATTTTGTTCCTTCTTGAGACAACTTAGAGGTCTTTCTTCCTCATCGGCTGGCATACCAGGAACTGCACCTGCTTACACAACATGGTCCAAAGGTTCATCAGAATCAAAATCTCTTTCCTTATTAGAGGTCAGAGTCTGGTGCCTTCGATCATGGCAAGGGGAGACTTACTGCACAGTCCACTGATTTCAAGGAAGCTGCTCATGAAGAAATCTATTTATTCAGTGTGAATAATGGGCACAAGAGTCTGGCTTTTGGTAACACAGTCATGGCAGCTTCACAGGTGCTACAGTGTTCAGTATTATTCCAAAGCTTCAATTTTTATTTCTAATAAGATTCTGACCTTCTAGACTTCATATGATGCATTATAATTAGAATACTTATTGAGAAGCCTAATATAATATTATACCCGCTGGGGAGTCAAAAGTGCAAATAGTAAAAATATCAAATCTCAATATTTAATTAATTGAAACAAATTAAATTTCAACCCATTTCTCATTTATTTCAGCTACTTAAAGTTGCATATGAACTTTAGAATATATGTAGATTTCCCTACAGATGTTCCAAGTGGGAATTTAGAACAACTATTATGATATATGTTTATAGCCACACTTTTCAACTTCTCAAAGGTCTTCTCAACCAAGAGCTTCCAGGGGCTTTGTGGGACCAGTTCTTTGAATATGACTGCTCTGTTTAGGTGCTTAAATGAAACCTGAACACTTGAAAGACTCTGAGCTTTCTTGGTGCAGAAGACTTCTGAAAGCCTATCCTTTAAAGTGTAATAGCTTCTCAATCAGGCTGTTCTCAAACAACATCTTTGCCCCAAAAGATACATAAAAGACAGAAGAARGTATAAAATATAAATTTGTTTCAGCAATACAGTTGAAGAGTGAAAGGCAAATAGAATTAGCTTTAATAAAAGAGGGACTTCCATTTTTGTATGATTTCTGACCTTGATCCAGTGTGGACATGGTCTTTTTTTGTAGAGAAATGGAATCACACAAAAACAGTCAAAGTGCCATTGCAGATGTACTAAAAATTAAACAACAGTCAACTTGTCCTCATAACCTCTAATGATATCACTACTGGGAGTATGCTCATTTGGCTCACTACTGGGTAGTGATTTGTTGTTAAAAATAATTAAATGAAAACAGACASTAGGTAAATGAAGCGCCAGTGATAAACCTAAAGTTCCTCTGAGAACTTGATTATTGTAAGACAGTCAGCATGGCTGCAGTTCATTTGCAGAACTACTGTTGTACAACTGCATTTCTCACAGTAAAGAAAATTTACAGTACTCAATCATTTGCCACAGGTCCTTTGATTAAATGTGGATTTACAATACATGATAGCCCACAGCAGCTTAAGTACCATACGATGYGTTACATAAATGCATGTTCAGGATTATTACACATACCAAAATAGACATGTACTTGATAGAGGTTATTATGGTTTACAATTCCCTTTTCATTTTCCTCTCTGTGGTAATAACTGTACATGTATTGGCCTTAAACACCTACGTGTTTTAAGCACAGGTTAAATTATAAAAGAGATTGCAACATCTTCTTTGTCYATCATCATCTAATAAATCAACAGGTCCATTTCTGTGGATTGATGTAATGGCGTTTATGAGCATTGGCAAAGTCATATCCACTTAACTGATGCAATTAAGTAGTGCCGTGCTCTTATTATAATAATAATGGATTGACTGATGAGTAATTTATTTCTTTCCAATGTAACTGACAAAAATAGATTATATTCATAGACAACGCAATGTATTTGGATCATAAAACTGCTGCCTTCTCAAATCCACCATTAGCTTAGATTTATCCTCACCAGAGTGGTGGAAAACACTTTAAACCAAGTACCATGTTTAATGAGGAGTCTTAGCCTCAGTGCCACCAGCTTAAGTGTTAAGTTCCACAGAGAAGGTGAATACTTCACTAGTTATTTTTCTCAAGAGAAGCATTGCTAAACATTGTTGTAAAGAACCAACTCTTAGGCCAGTCAACATGCAGGAAAGAGGAGGGATGAGTTTGGTGTAATTTTAGCTGTGTTTCAAGAAAAGAACATTTCCTTATTGCCACTTGTTACTCATGCATTCTCCCCCGCACTCCTTTCCTATTAATATTGCCTAGAGGCCTGTGCAAGTCAGCACTTTCCTCACCCTCAACATGACCTTTTGGAGTATCTTGTTATTTCCCATGTTTATGACTGTCATTTACACATGTGAAGATTAAGGGCCAAATTATCTGCTGGCTGTGAACTGGCATGGCTTCATTGACTGCAGTGGAGCTGCTCCAATTTACAGTCTGCAGGAGACCTGGAAATGAGCCAAAACCAAAACCCTAGCTCCAGACACCCCAGATTTCTGCACTGAGGCCTGTCTCTGCTTATCCCCCTTACTGCATAGTCTATTTCAAGTATGAAATCCCAGAGCTCTCAAGGGCATACTGCATCCATTTCCATCACATTTCCACAACTCCCTTTAAATTATGGCAGCAACAATTCTGTCTTCCATTGAGTACCTGCCAAATGTTCTAAATTCTTATTCCATACTTTCATAGAGTTCAAGGACAAAAGAAACCACCAAACTATCTCATTTGACCATCTGTATAACACACAAAGAATATAAAATGTAGCCCAAGACTCCTTCATTAGCAGGGAACYGATTAACTGGGATAAGCCCAAATGATCCCAGAGAGATTTCCACGTCTGGGGAACAATGGAAAGGGATGGATCCTGCCTTTTGCAGCCTGACCTCATGGAAAATTCCTGCCCAACACCAAAATCTGGAAATCAGCATGACTCTGAGCATATGAGCAAGTCATACCTGTCAAGATTCATTCAAAGATGATTCACCATGTCACCTGGGAACACTATGTTGTCCCACCTGGAGGCCTTGCTTTACCTTTGGGGCGTACTCTTTATGTCCCATATGTTCCTTTATGTGTTTGTGTGTGCATGTGTATGCAATTCTTCACAAAGGAGAAATTCTTTTCTTGATCCCTGAAACTTGAGGTCTGATATTTGTTCAAAAGCAGTTGCATTTGTTAGAAATACTTGGGGGACAATGCAGAGATTCCTGTCCTCTGCAGAGCTTATGAATGGAAAACAGGAGATTTCACAAGCACCAAGGCCAGCAGAGATCATCACAACTACCTCATACTTCTCACCCAGACATCTGCAATACCGTGATGACAGAGGAACAGGTCTGTTGATGGGGGCAAAGACCACCACTGCTAAAAAAAGAAATTGGACCTCAATTTCTTCTCATCAAACAGTGGCAAATGCCATAACTTTCCACAAWGCAAACAGCCTCATCTTCAGTGCTACTCCAGGAAGCTAAAGAGATCTTTCAAATGCACAACATGATCACTACCATAAAAGCAGAAGATGGGGCTGATAGTATTGGCTGGCCTAAGAGGGGGAAAGAGACCTACTGAGGTTTATTTACTGCTATAAGTGCTAAGAAAGTTTGTAATCAAGGTATTTTATGATTAAAGTCAACAAACAGGCTAGTTTCTGCTCACTGTATCCAAATTTCTAATGCAGGGTTAACTCATTGCCCTTATCCCCAAGACAGTATGTATTTAATTTTCACGGCACAACTGCATGTTACATGATCACCAATAAGATCATCAATGCTGGCTTTTATTTCTGCTCTGAAACCTCTAAAGAAGAGAAGCATCTGATCTCTCAGAAGGTGTGATCTATGCCTGCACTCATGCACTCATATATTATTTATCTTGATCTACAAGTGATGGCTTATAAAGGAGTCCATAGAGGAAAATAAGAGCCATTTGTGCTACCTTTCATCAGAAATGTTTATATAGAGTCCTCTCTCTCTGACCGCAGAGCAGACATTTCATTCCTGAAACTACACCTCCTCACAGGAAGAGCACTAATCATTCTCACCGCTGCAGAATGTCTGATCCTCACCACCTCCTAGACTTTTTTCTTTAAATGCTCCTTGCTCCTTTTCACAGAGGATGTAGCCAAATACACTTGTCAGACCACTAATGTTAGATCTTGAAGCATGAGCCTCCCAAGTCCCTTCTTTGGACTGATCCATGAGAACCAAACACAGATCTTTGTTAWGTAATAGTTGTTCAATCTAGTTACAGTTCTTTGACAAATCCCTTTGGCACAGGAGAAAAAAAAAAGATGAAGTAACATTACAATGTCAATGGTACAGTGTTAAATGCCAAATCATGAGAAATTCCCACGTAATGGATATTCAAGCATGCCTCTTTTAGATGCAAAACAAAGATGTTGGCCTCTGAAAATTCCACAGAATTGATTCATTGTACTGGCTACTGATATGAATCAGAAACACGGTAAGAAAGCCAAGAATCTTGAAGCTGATAGACATGCATGCGATCCAATGAAGAGAAGGTAACAGCTTCTGGCTTATCTAGAGCCTAACTTTTGCACTGTGCTGCCTCAAAGACCTGTTGTGACACCACAGTCACCACAGAGTTAAGGTCTGGAATGTGATGTGCTGGTGAGTTAAGAAAAACTTTTTGATTACCCATGCTTTGCATCTGGAATTTAAACCAGAGGCTGGGTATGAAATAGTGTTGGATATACTTTGGAGATAAGAATTCACTCACCATGCTAATTGGGTTCATTTTTCATTGTTATTTTATTTTTCTCATGGTATTTATTCCAATTCAATTAAAGTAATTGAAGTTAATTTTAAAGACATATTTAGCTTATTAAAACTTGAGAGACATGAAAGTAATTGGCAATGGGTTCAGCGTTTTCTGAAAGAACAGTGATCAGTCAATTTGCRATAATGAAGCAGTTTCTTACTACGTGGTCAAAGGGAAGACAAAAATTRCCTAAATCTCTGAAGAAAAAAGGGAGGATTCTATCTGTGTGAGAAAAAGTGGGGATGATATGGAGAAATGCAGCAGAACTATTTTGATGACCAGGCAATGAGTGTCACAAAAAGAAACACGTTCCTAGCTTGAGGAAATACACAGCTTGAAGCCTAGTGTTTTCCTCAGCTGGATGGATTACTGGGTCCCAAATTAACTTCACAACCTGGAGATATAAAACTTTCCTGAAGGGAATCTTGATRAAAAAGGAGAACAGTTCTGATTCTCTGTCTAATTCTAAAATTCTGTCTAGGACCTTTCATTTCAGTAATCATCTCTAAGAGGCCTCAGGGATCAAAAATCAAGACAGCTATTGCCAAGAACTGTGAGCAGAAACAGGCCAGGCTAGAAGGATCTATAGATACTGAGTCCACCAGAAGATGTGTACTGCTGCTAGAAGCTGCACCTCTGCATGTGGGTCATGGAATTGGAGGAGAGCCAGGCAAGCGTGCATGAATTGTAGCACCCAGAAGAAGACAAGTTATATAGGTGGATTTTGTCCTTCATGTTTGGGAATGAGGGAATTGTGCTGAGAGAGGACAYACTGGTTCTGCCTGCTATGTACGTGACTGGAGCTTGTTGACACAGGATATATACTGCCTTTTGAAGCCATGCCAGAATGTGCCTCTGCATTTTCCAGGTGAAGTTATGTTGGTTAGTTCTCTCCTCTTCTGTCAGAGACAAGTGTCTTTGGGGGTGGCCGTATTGCATCCACCACATAGTGTGTACCGCAGCAAAACAGCAGCAGTGCTACACAGATTCATGGATCTGTACGCTCATGCTCTGTTCTCATTCACGCCCCTACCACAATAACATGTTCAATAGCAGGACTATGGCCCCGCATCTCTTCTCCTTTGCACTGTCTGAGCAGTTCCCATAATTCTGCTGCTGCTTCTGCCTCTGTAACTGGTAATTCTGCCAAGGACCAGCTCACAAAGGACATGTAGCCTATGAGATGGAGTRCACTAGACATCCTGGACCTTGGAACACTTTCTGTAGAAGGCCATAATCTATTGGGAGACAAAAGAGGGCGCATAGCTTTGATTATAAAAATACATTTATTTCACAAGTGAGAGCCAAACAGACTTGATTAGGCCAAAAAACAGAAGTTCTAAACAAGCGTGTAATATGAATACTAATTAAAAAGAAGAAGAATAACCCAAAGGCTTTAGCATCCAGCAAGAATACCTTCAAAGTGGCACAAGGAGTCAAAGGTCCCATTGGTCTTTTCCATGTGCTCCCCTCCATACTTATGCTGTCATCCATATATGATGGCTTGAAAGATGTTATTGGAGCATTGGTCAACTGACTCTGCTGCCAGAGATTCTGGTTCAGCTCAACCAGCGGGGCAGCCTCACAGATAACGGCTATCTGAGACAAAGCTTGTGAGCAGTGTTTGTACCCTTGAGACAGTCTGGTCCTTTGCTCATGGCCTCTTTGCTTCAAGAAATTGAAATGGAGAGTGTTCATGAAATCACACTGCTTGAGACAGGCGCTTGGTGGAGTGGACGAACTCATCTGCCCAGTGATGCAGGTCACGCTGAGCCTGGGGCTGCAATTATTTTCTGATCTTTCCAAGTTCCTCTAAAGGGCTTGCTGATCATCCTGCTTCTATTTGGGTGTGAAGATTGGAGGTAGCTTGGGAGCACCCAAATCCGAAGTCTCCCCAGCAAAAGTGCCYGAGAAGGAAAAGAAAGTGGTAGAATCAGAGACACTCAGCACTGCACTGTTGTCTCTCCCTGCCTCTTGCATTCTGGGACCAAACTTTGCATGTGCATGGCAAAGTTAGGTCTAAGATGTGAACTGACTTACTTGCAGTGCGGACGATCAAGGGACCAGCAAGAAAAAGAGAGCACTCCAATGTGACACTGTGGCTATACCCATCTTGCACTTGAATTCCTAACATTTTTGACAAGGTTCTTTACTAACACTTTTTAAGGGAAGTGAGCGCTTGTGGATAAGAGTGGAAATTCTTTCATGGAATAGTGGCTGGTGAAAACATGGGAAAAAAAGARTAGGAATAAGTGGTCAGGTTTCACAATGGTGGGGGTTATCAGCGGAGTTTCACAGGGATCTGTTCTGGGACCTATGCTATTCAAAATATTCATAAATGATCTGAAAAGGAACAGTAGCAAGATGACAAATTTTTGTGATACAAAATTAATCAACAAAAATGAGCAAAAAGCAAGAACACAAAAGCCAAAGTAAAAGCGAAAGATGATTGTGACATGCTGCAGAAGGATTTCATGTTACCTAATGACCAACTGATAAAATCTGTCAGATGAAATTCAGTGTTGATAAATGTAGGGGAGCACATATGAAGAGAAACTATCCTAAATATATTTTAAAAAGGGTAGGGTCTAAATTGGCTATTATCACTCCAGAAAGAGGATATCAAGAAAGGGTATCAAATAAAATTATCAAAGCAGATTTAAAGCAAAGAAAAGGAAGCTTTTTTCACACAACACATAATGAAACTGTGGAACTCATTGCCGCAGGATGGTATAGAGGCCAGAAGTATAAATGGGCTCAAAAATCAATTAGACAAATTCCTGGCTTAAAAATTCATTGAGCGTCACAAAATACAAAGATGCAGATACAATCTCTGGCTCATGATGCCCCTAAGGCATAGACTGCTAGAAGGGTGTGCCAGAATAAAGTATTGCTGTATGGTTGCTCTGCTTTCACACTCTTTCCCTAAATATCTGCTCCTGGCCGCTGTCAGAGAGACACAGTATCGAACTGAAGAAGGACCTTTGCAGCCACACTTTCAGAAATACTTAGTTATATATGTGTCTATGAGTCCACGGTGCAATGCACCTCTGATCAAATGGAGGTAACTTGCTGCTTAGAGCACATCTTGCAACTGCATGCAGCACAGAATAATCAGGTCTCAAATGTTTCCTATTTAACAAAGTTAAATGAAGAAAATAAACATACAAACTGAATCCATGTAGGCGCTGCAATAGCTGCAATTGCTGAAAAATGGGTAAGGAAGAACTTGACGGCTATAAAGTGAAAAATCGCTGTAGTGCTGAAAAGCAATAGAATATCAATTTAAGTATGTGGGCTGATCAACACAAAGCAAAAGAGTATCAGTCTTCTACTGTTGAGTAGATAGGAGGCCATCCACTAAGTGACTTACAAGGCTTATTGAACCATAAACTAAGTTAACAAATGAARTCCAGACAAAAATGCTTTGTAAGACACAGTTTAGTGAAAGATATCAAACAAATCTGTGGAGTTATAAATGCCAGTGATATACTTCTTGAAGCTTACTTTATTTTTCACTAGAATCTGTGAAAAATCATATTTAAATGACTGTAGAAACAGGAACTTGTTTGATTTTGGCATTTCATAAGTGCTTTGCTTGGACTGTCAGCATTTTCAGTAATTTTACCAGGCTAGTCACATAAATTTGCTGGAAATGCTCAGATASCAGGAGGTAGGCACGGCACCGGAATTTCAATAGAAGCAAAAAGTTCATGAATCTCCATCCATGTCTGGAAGCCCAGGACTGGAAAAAGTCCAGCTTGCAGACCTGAACTCCAGTCCCACCGAGTGGTGTGAGGTAGGTCTGCCCCTTGCTGAGCACCATGACCCTCAGCGCACCCTGGCCTCAGCGTGGCTCTCATCCCGTGAGCGCCTGGGCTGAGCATGGTGCACCTCGGGTCACTAGTGGCTCTCCATAGCCATGGCTTGGTTTGGTGCATTGTTTCATCTTCCTGGTGTAATCAGTCCAAACTGTAAGTGTTTGGTCCGTTCACGGATTTTAAAGCACCTCATTAACTGTTTCATTAACTAGGTAACTTCTTCTTGCAGGTAACAAGTCGATTATCCCCCTTAAGTTATCAGAGTAGAAACTCTTTCTAAAGTTAATGGATTTGAAGGGAAAAATATGCCCTGAAGTACCTACCATTTCTGGTTATCCAGATAGTCTGTGCTCTGCAAATCAATGCACTTGAGTCTGTTTGAATCTATAGCCAGACAGGCTGAGAAAAAATAAATCCAGCAGAGGTTTGAAATTCTTTCGTACATCTTAATAGGAATATTATCCTTAAACCCCTTTGTGACCATTTAAGCAATAAGACTATTAAAACCAGTGGCAAAAACAGCCCTCATCATTAAAATGCATTTTAAGTGTCAAGTGGATACAGTGTTAATCTTGACTATCAAGCACCCTTGCACAAAAATTCACAAAATCGGGACAAAATGCATTGCTGATTCCAGCCTATTATCTAGGGACAACTTATGGGTTTTTCCTAGTTAGTTTTGATGAAATGCAAAAACTTCTGCAAGGACTAAAATCTTATGTTTACAGAGAAATGGAATATAACAGATCTTTTTTCTCCGCTTTTTCCTCCTGCATATTTGGATTTCTCCTGCTCACAGTCTATGACTTTCAGCTACAGGCTATGACTGATCCCTTGACAACTCTAGTCTCTGCGATAAATTGTTCAAAGTCAGACCTGGGGCTGTGTCAGTTCCTAGAATACTGGGTTTTATATCTTCTCTAGCCTCATTTTAAATTTAAATGATAACAAATGCAATCTGACCCCAGATGGAACAGAACACATTTTTACATCAGGTTGATGTTTTCACTAATATGACTTTGGTAGGCATCTAAAACCCCACAATCATTTACCCTGCACCCCTACCTGCTTTCTAAGAGGAAGCCAGGCCACGTGCCATAGTGGAAATGATGCACAATGCCAATTAGATGCTGGTATTGCCTTGTAGGAAAGCGGTGGGATGGTCTGCTGGACACATCTATTCCCACTTTTCTCCCCATTTGCTCTGCTTCTTTCTAAGTTGGTTTTAGCGTATGACTTATTTGGTGCATGTGCATGTGCGTGTGCCTATGTGTGTGTGTGTGTTGCAGGGGGAGAAATTTAAATTGATTCTTTTATGTTTTCATTTATTTGCAGATGTATCTATAGCTTTTAGCTATGCTTTGGAAAGCACACTGTAGTCTATGCTGTGCCCTAAATTCCATTGTTATGGGATTTGGACCCCCAAAGTAGGCTATTCCCTCTTACTTCCCTCTCCACCACCCTTTTTAAATCTCTAAAATACTTTATAACAGGCTGGCCCTGCATCTCTGTTTGGAAGAGGTCGTCAAGGGGAGACGGAGCCTGGAGAGGACATGCCATGCTCAGAGAGAAGAACAAACCTGACCCTGCAGTCTCGCTGGGGAAAGGCTCCTCCGTTTTTGTGGGYGAAAGGAAAGGGCTTGTGGTTTGGGCTCTGTGGTGCCTGAGTACAAACCTGCAAGTTTGCAATGACAAGGCCCATGCTTCCTGGGAATAGGGATGGAGATCACAAACCTGGTCTTCAAATCGAGCTCTCACCTGTTGGCAATTCCTTTCCTGTTTTAACCTGGAGGAAAGACTGTGCCATGAACAGAGGAGAAAGAGACGCCACATATTAGTAGCCAAGAAAAGGTACCAGTATTTAAACAGTGCCAAATGCTCAGGTCAGGTAAAGAGGGATATCTCTGACGAGTTCTGTGCAAATATATGCCCTCACACCAACTGTGGTCATCTACAGTTGACCCATTTTGGTTAGATTTTTTTCCCCTCTTTGACCCCTCATCACCCCTTCTTTCAGCCTCCCCCAAGCAGAACGTGCCATCTGAGTCAAGCTTTTGAACTTTCTGCATGTAAGTAGGTTTCAAAGTAAGCAAACAAACTCATACATCCCTTGCCTGAGTAGGTGTGTTCACATATTTTTATTTATTAAAAACAAAATAAAAACATAATCTGATACAATTAAAGATGTATTTCAGAGTCTGTGCTGAGCAATGCTTGCACCTGGTATTGCAATTTATAAAGTTTAAGAAACAAGTTGGCATTGAAAAGAACCAAGTGACAATGCAGGCAATAGGATCCCAAAGTCCCTCCCAAATTGCCAAACCCTAGAGAACTGGATATCACTCTAGCTATGTTTTCTAATATTTTAGAGTAGTGGTTGCCTGCTATGCTCAAGCCTTTGATCTCATARTTTTGGCAGCTGACAATGAGATAATAAGTGTTAAGGACAATACAGCAAGAATAAAAATCAGTACATTTCTGAGGGAGGCACTGAGATGTGATGTGATCAGAGAGGAAAAGTATATGTGAAGGGCAAATTTTGCTCTCAATTTTCTAATGTAAATGCAGAGTACTGAATGTGGCCCATTGCAGTAGGCTCAGTTCAAAATGTTAATTCAGCAAATAAAGGAGAAATCAACCTTTTTAAAAAAAAAATCCCTGAGCTGGTGGGACATTTATTATGCACAGACCCACACACCTCTTGCTGCATCTGTTTGTTAATCACATAATGTAGTTAACACTGCCAAATGAGGACAGAGACTATATAACAAAGCATGTGAAAAACTATTCTCACCCAGAATAAAAAGCTTGAAAACCACAACTTCAGTTTTACATATTCGTTTTTTTGAAAGATTTAAAAAAAAATCTCTTCAGGTCTGTAAGATATGATCTCAGACTTTGGGACGGATCATTAGGCTGAGCTCTGTGATTCACTGAGACCAGAGAAGGCTCAGGACCTCTGAAGCCTGAGCCCTCCAGACCCCCGCGAGATATTCCCAACTGCATGCAATGGGAATGCTGGGGCTGAAGGACATGTACCCATCTCAGCCTCCCTTTCTGAAACAGCGAGCAGCCACAACTGAAACAAACGGGCGGCTGGCTTGTAGGAGGCAGCAGAGAACAACTGGACAGTTTGCACACAGGCAGGAATAGGGAGATCTGGTTCCCCTTTGCATCACCCGCTGTAACAGTCGCGGGATGGGAAAGCTCCCATATGGTTGCACAGCCAGCATGTCTAGTCCCTGCCTGCATCTGGGTACTGCTGGCCTGTTGGCTTGGGCAGTTTGGCGGAAAAAGAAAGCTACTCTGCTCCTGACCTGCCTCTGCAAACACAGAGTCATTTTTAAGTAGGGCTGTAAGTACCAAGATGAAATAGGATAGACTGAAATGAGCTCACAAATATGTTTTTAGAGGTTTTATAGGAAAATCAACTTTCCTTTTTGTTACACCAAGTAAACACCACYGAAATTCAAAGACAATAATCAACAAAAGCAGAATGAACTCCAGATACCTAAGAATGCCGTTTGCCACCGCTGTGGGCTTTTCAGATGGCGTGTGACTGAACTTCAGCCTAGAACTTGGCTCTGGACCAAGCCCAAGGCCAGCAGAGCCTAAGCTTGTAGTTTTTTTAAAGATCCGATCCTGCCATATGTTTACCAGCGATATCATAATTGTCTGTGCAATACTCAGTCTGCTATGGATTTTGCAGCAGCTGTCAATAGCATTCATTCATCACGGGCCCGAGATAATTGAAGCGCTCCATCTGCTGCAGGGCCACTATTATCAACAGTGATACTTGTGTCAGTAACTTACTGAAGAAGGGCCTGAACTTGCTTCGAGTGAAAAATCAATGGGTGAATTCTTGTTGGCATAAGTAGAAGCAGCCCTAACCCTTTCAGTACTGAAAGCATGAATGACAGCTGAGCACCCTGGCTGCTGCACCGTCCTCATCCCTCTTCTGCCTTTGTAGAGCTGGAAGGAAACAAATGCCAGGCAAAACTCTGCCTAACTTGCCGTGCTCACAAAGTCCCTGCAAACCCGTTCTGCACATCCGGCTGCAGTGCAAATCCCCACTGAGGAAAAGGGCAGGAAAAGCAGAAAAATCAGAAATGGCCTGCAGAAATAGATGATGTCAGCTCCTGTGGACAAGAGTAACAGAATTCAAGTTATGCATTCAGTTTAAAGCCCCTGACTGTATAAACAGTCAGGCGTGTTTACGGGAAAGTGCTAAAGGAATTAATCTGTTACTCAGCAACACTAATCAAGACTTCTACCCCATGCAGTTCATAAAGTCCTACATCCATGCATACCTTTATATTCATGTTCACAGTCAGCCCCATTCCATCTTCTGTCCCATGTACAAAGGGAAGAAAAAAACAAGGTCTGTGCAATAAAATTAGTTACTTTAATAAAACATTTTTTTCAAGTAAAACAATTATTTTCTAGCATTTTCAGTTTTCTTGTTTTTCCTATTTTATTTTTATTTCATGTAAAAAAACCCACCATTTTTCTTTTTTCATTTTTTTCCAAGCACAAACTTTTGAAAACCAAGGCAAGTTATGAACAAAGAGGGGAAAACAGAAGTTGTTGTCCTGCTGTTGCGATTGCAGATGAGCTCAAACTAGAACTTTAAATCAGAACACCCTTGAACTTGCAAGGTCAAGTTCACATCTAAATTTTACTGCTAAGGCTAGTCAAAGCCTGTGCTCAGATGGATGTGGATAGCTCCCACTGAGTTCAGTCAGCATTCATTGATTGTAACGGTAATATTTTTGTTGCATTTATTCAGTGCAGATTCTCAAGAATCTGACCTCATTTTCATTCTTTCTTGTACTTACATGGTAAAAGAAAAGCCATTTACATTAATGCTTTTAGGTGCTCTTTAGTCACAGAGCTGTACAAGACTAGGAAAATCAGAACTTTAGTGAGAACAGCCATCCTTGCAGTGTCACATCTACAGCAAAAAACAAAGAATGCCCAAAATTCAAAGGAGATAACGCTGCATAGTCTCAAAATACAAAGCTCATCAGAGGAGCACAGAAAGCAAGGCATGCTTTCACACTACTCCATTTGGCAATCATTTTGGTGCTTTTTGAAATGTTTTGTTGCTTGGTATGTTCTAGGCTTGTGAGGTATGCAGAAATAGGTAACGTCTTTTATCAGAGTGATTGCAATAGCTGAAAAAGGCAGAACATTTCTGAATTCCCTGCCAGCGAAGGGAGTGAGTGCCCCCAGATTATCTTACAGCTCCTTAAGATGGAGGAAGGTCATATAACATCTCTGTATTGAGGTGACTGGGAACACTGCAAAAGCAAGTTGCCTATCTTGTTGTCTTTGTCTTCTGTGGATACCTCCTTACTTCCTCCAAGACAAAGGGAGTCAAGTTAGCTTTCTTCTTTTTCTTTTTCTTTTTCTCAGCAAAAGCAGAATGGGCAGAGGGAAAGGATGGAAGAGAAATCAAGGATGAAGCATGGTTGAAATGACTGGCTGAAGTCAAAATAGAGATGGCCCCAAGAAACAGACATATTTCTTGAGCTAAACAGAATCAGTTCATACCAGAAGGAAGAGATGAGAGATTTTTGATAAATCTTGATTTTTAGAAGGGATATAAATATCCCAACTAAAAAAGATATTTTTCTTTTCAATATTTAATGAACCTTTATTTTTGTCCATCTACTTTCAGTATATGAAAACAAGTCCATAACCCAGGAACACACTCTCCAGCTGCAGTGTAACAGATGTGCAAACCATTAGTATTTCCTACCCATTCCAAATCATTAAATCTGAAACCCTGCAGGAGGAGTCAAAGGTACCATCAGGGGACCTGTGGCAGCTATGGTGTTTCTACTTAGCTGATTTCACTGGAAGGGTCATTGCTTTACCTTGAGGTAAATAGGGAGTGAGGATCTCAGATCTGGATTAGCTGTGGACAAAATGATTAGGAAAATGTACTGCTCGAGTCATAAGATCTGTTTCCTGAGACCTTTACCATAGTGAGGGGAAAATTAATTGCGCTTCACTGAGAAGTGAAGGTGCAAATAAAATCCAATGAACTCAAAAATAGAGCAAAAACACAGAGAAGGCCCTTGGCTAGAACATTCAAGTGTTTGGGGGAAAGGGCCTTGCTAGGATTTGGATTCATGAAAGGTTGGCTCCAATAGCAAAGTACAAAGTTCAGGTTGGACACTCCAACAGGCAATGGTGGAAACCAATACAAAAAGTAGTTAGGGTCCGGGCAGGGACTTCCTCCGCAGGGTGATGGGTGCAGAGATACGGGACTCAGGAATCACTTGGGCATTTGCCTGCAATTCTCCCGAAATGACCACCTCACTGCAAGCTACCTGGCGCTCCAAAGGGACAGCCCAAAGGACAGAAAGGAGACATGGCCTCCACATGAAGGCAATGAAAGTGTAGGCTGTGGAGACAACATGTCTCCTTCATCAGTTTTCCTGGTCCCTGTCTGCTGAGAATGTCATGCAGACAGCTCTGGTGGATATTGAAACCAGAACTTGGCAGAACCAGACCAGTCAAACAAGAGCAGAAACCTCACACATCTTCCAATAACCCAGGCGTTACCACACACCTCTGTGCATCAGGTGTCCAAATTCCCTGTTCAGAAGATGCTAATACTCCTAGGACAGAATACGTAGGCCTTATAGGTGACAAATTCACAGCATTTTTGTAGACTGCATGCCATTCTGGCAACCAGCTGACTGTCTGATGTTGCATGTGGGTGAGTTTTTGCTCACTCTCTTGCCATCTCTCTGTAAGCAGTGCAAGCAGAAGCAGGGCAAGTGTCACAGGCAATATTCAGAAGCAATTCCGGAAACTTTATTGCTCAGAAGTGGCACTCGGCCAGCAGAGGAGAAAGAGAAGAGCTCATAGTTGTGCGCTTGCACACACTGACAAAACTGCTACTGATGAATCAGAAAGAGAAATCTGGAGAGGTGACCTTGAGAGGTCACAGAAGACTAGTTTTTGCCAACAAATATGAACATTTGCAATCAGATTGTGGCCTGGTGCCAGTCACTGTTTTATGTGCTATCTCATCAAAACATATGAATTTTCAATAGCTGGTTTAGAGGCCTACTTGCTGCAGTATTATATCTCTCAAACTCCTACAGGTTTTGAATTGTACAGATACAAAAGCAGCGTATTGAGGAAAGCTGGCACTTGGATTTTCATTGTTGTCGATGAACATTTTCCTGCATTCTAAAAATCRTCGAGTGGTCAAGTGCCGGAAGGTCACTAAACAACGTGGCAAAACTGATGACAGAAGGGAGGCAAAAATCTCTGGAAAATGAAACTCCTCTATTGTCCAGCCTGGAAGGTCAAAAATTGCCATTTTAGATTGCCTGTGCTAACGGAGGCTCACCCACCCTAGGTGTCAGCTCTTCAGAGAGAACTACTGTAAATATCGCCATCTGTGATGTTCCTGGTGAAGGACTCTGCTGATATAAAGGTTATTACTCATTTATAAACATATGGCTATTGTAATCATTCGGTACTCTATTAATAGTGGGATTTTTGTTTTGATGGAGCTAAATTTCAAAACAAAAATGATTTTTTGCTCCTTGTTGCTAAAAGGACGTTATCAATTTAATTTATATTAATAAAAGCAACAGCAACCCACTGTGGTAAATTATTAAATCAATAGATGTGATCTGATGTTAAAAAAAAATCCTGTTGAAAGCAGTCAGTCTGAATGAGCACCATCCAGTGCAGTCTGAAATCAACTTCTGGAAGGAGGTTGTGAACAAAAAGACAGTAGATTCTATTGTTCCTCATTGTCTGAACTAAGCAAAATAATAAAAGCTATCAGAGAATGTGAGTTTGCTCAGGACATGACTTTTGGCATTATTTCCATTTTACAAATCTAGAGAAAAATAATACTGAAGTTTACAGTACTTGAAGTCACAGCAACTTTTTAGTGATACATTGAACGTATCTTTGAAGGCTCTGAAAGTGTGTTTTTAAACTATGGATTTTACTGTCTGCGTGTGATGTGTGAATACTGTAGCATGTGCTTTTGTGTATATACATGTCCTCTAGACGGGTCGTTTAGATCTAAGATCCCATTTCCTTCATACAGTCAACAACGACCATAAAGCAATTTCTGTAAGAGCAAGAGTTCATCTAGAAGACTTGAAAGCTAAAAATTCCCACCAAACCAGTTCAGACACCAGGCATAGCTTGCCTGTTGTTTGTCTACTTCCAGAAGCAAAGCAACTGTTTCATCTGACTTACTGTAATTGTCTACGCCAGGCTGAGATAAATTACTTCCCAAACTCCGTTGACTTTGTCGAGAGTCTTCATTATGCCCTTGATTAAGAGTTTTGGTGATGGTAGAGCCTTTGTTTGCACAGCTATTATATGTATTTTATACATATATATACATATAAAGCTGCTAATATATATATTTTTTATATATATATAAAGCTGCTAATATTATGCAATCTCTGAAAAAAGGTATTTTATTCATTTTTTTTATCGAGATAACTTGTAGTAAACCACACCTCCATCCACAAAAAGGCATGCCTGGATTCCACAAACCACAACATTTCTCTTCCCGCTTTTCACCAGCAGATCAAATACAGTAAGAATTACCAATATAAGATCTTGTTTCCTGAGAAACGTTTTTCCTAATAGGAAACTCATAACTGCCACATTTCAGCTAATGGGTTAAAATCTTGTTACTGGTATTGCCTTGGATTACTCTAATATAATGCTTTAGCATCCAGTCTGCATTTCGTCACTAATAATGTTTATGTAATGCAGCTGCAAAGTTAAGCAGAATGTTACATCATCTCAGCTGAATGAAGAGAAAGTTRCACTTTTTAGTTCTTAAGCCAAGCAACGTGCTGTGATGTTTGAGTTACAAATGTTAAAATCCAATAATCAAGAAATAAAAATAATGGAAATGGTGATGTTGGCTTTGGGATTCATAAAATCATACTTGGGGAATGAGGATGAAAAGGTACTTCAGCCTCAGTTATCTCTCTAACTTCTTTTGATGCTTAAATCAACTTAAAAATCCTTTTGTTTTCTGGAATGCTCAAGYAGTTAATTTTATATGCAGTTTTAGGCTAGGACTAATATTAGAGACCCTGAAATACAGGGAAAAGAGCTGCTGTTTCAGAAAAGAATCTACTAGAGAATCCCCATGTTCATGAGAAAACTTCAGCTATAGAGATTTGGATTTTTGCTGTGAAACTGTGTGAATATCCATGCTGTACATGTACAGCAGAGGAATCTGAGCAGCAGACTGCCTCGGTCCCTCCCAGTGAGCCAGGGGACAACATTTGCACTGCAACAGAATTGCCTCCACTTTCTTATAGCAGATCCAAACCCGATTTCAATGCAATCCTGCTTCAGTTTCAAGCAGGGAATGTGTAGAACTTCTGGAACTTGCAATTTTTTGAGTAATAATCACTAGTATGTTGAAAAACTTCACCTGTACATGTTCATATTTTTGCTCTAATACACACCATTTTGCCTCTGAGCAAATATTGCAGGTTTACCCTTGCTACATCCCTATAAAACAGAGATATGTTAGTTATATACATTTGAACGACAAAAAATAAAAACACAGAGAGAGGATAAATGATGTAACAGAGCCAGAAATAGAATCAAGATTTCTTAAAAACCATTCCAGTGCCTCAGCCACAAACTTATCCCTGGGAAGAGGTCAGGAAGTTTACCATTCATATATATTCTTTTCAATTTATTCCATTAAACCATTGCAAAAGGTCTGTGGACATTCTTGCTACAGTTTAAATAGGAGCTTAATTAAGTTTATCTTGAACCTGTTTCCAATAGGCCTGAGATAAATCTAAACATCTAGACAATGCAGATATATGTTTTATTTTTAAGCCATTTGTTTAACAGCTGACATTTTCTCATAGAGCATAGGCCTGAGATATGGGTCTGAATTAAAGAATTCAGGTCTGGTTTTTGAACTTAGCAAAATTCAGAGACACTCAGACTTAGGAATTTTTTGTCTAACTAATAATTTGAAGCATACCATTTGCTGCAGACCTGACTCCTCACAAATTTTAACATTAAGCTCCTAACTAACTAAAATTGCTCTCTCAAAAGCACAGAAACTTGTTTCTTGTTTGGAAATTGTTTAACGGTTTTTACCAAAGAAAACTTCGGAGGCAGTTTCAGCCTTCTTCAATGCTGATGCAGGGCACAGTGATGGGGAGGGGGAAATACCTGCTGCACYTCTTTAGCTTTTCTCCAGAAAAATTCCCTAATAAACACTATAAGTGCGTTTGCTGAGTCTGTACTCACAGGCGTAATCTTCTATTGACACATGTATAAATTACAAGGGGAGAAGCACTACCCAGTCACAGGGTGACGTTCTATCAGCCAGATTTCTGGGATTTTTGAGCAGTGTACTCTGTATATGGCAACTGCGGGCTAGTGTTTGCCTATTCTTCACTGCTTAAAGCCTCTGGTTTTGTCTTGAGGGTCCACATAAGGTCAGCTTCCCACCCCCCAACAGTGTCAAAGAAAACCACGCCGAAGGTGGAAGAAAATGCCTCTACTTACTAAGCAGGCAGTATTGATAAAACAGCTCTCTGTTAGAATAGCTTTAAGGGCAAACAGTGAGGAGGTTTACCCATTCAAACAAAGTTAAGAGTGAGCAAATTCTCTTAAAGATGTACCTATGTCTGCGATCTTTGTTTCGTTTTCAGTTACTTGATAGAAAATAAAGATAAAGACAAGAGCRGGCTGCATTGAAAAATCCTCTGTGCTCCTGAAAATGTTTCTTTTGTGGTCAACAGAGAAGCTTAAGAGAAGGCCACTTTAGTCAAAATGTAGTATTAATATTAAAAAAAAAAGAGCTTTTTGTTGTTGTTGTTTTGGAGCCTTTTTTCACCTTTGCTTTCTCATTATTTCTCAAAAAAAAAAAAAAACAGCATGGGAAATGCACATGTTTTGCCATGTCTAATTTACTTGCTTTTATGTGCTCAAGACTTAAGGGAAAGTGATCAAAGGTGAAGCTGTGTGGTTTGTAAACACAAGATTGTGGTTATATCATGAAATTTGCATATAATTCTGTCACTCACTTCCGTTTGTTTGTTCTTTTTTGGAATTTCAGATGGCATCTAGACAATGACTTCCTTAAAAACATGTTCATTAATAAAAAAAAGGATTRTGGGGTTTTGCTAGTGTTGTCTGGCTTGGGGATGGGATTTGACTGGTTGGTCCAGTTTCAAATTTAGATGAGGGCCAAACTGGAAATTCCAGATGCCGTTAGGATGGGACCGCAAATGAGGAAGGAGTTTAGATCTAAATGTTGGGGGAGCCCAGAACCGCCTTCACCACTCAATCAAATAATGACTCTGAGCTTCCAAACAGAGATGCAAGTCAGGAACTTGAACCACACAAAATGCACCTCCTACTGCTTCTGGGGATGCCTCCTCTGAAGCTGGTGTCCTCAGGGAGTAGCTGTACAGCAGGGACATGGCCAAAGGATGCCAGTGCAGCTCCTGTTCATTGAGCATGACAGGCAGACTGAGCCCCTGCTTCTCTTCAACGAGTGCAGAGGGAGCTGGCTGATGTCATTGCTAGGCCACTCTCAATCATCTTGAAAAGGTCAAGGCAACTGGGACAGGTGCCTGAGGCCTGGAAGAAGGCTAATGTCACTCCAGTCTTCAAAAGGACAAGAAGGAGGACCCAGCGAACTACAGGCCAATCAGCCTCACCTGCATCCCTGGAAAGGTGATGGAGCAGCTAATCCTGAATAACATTTCCAAGCACATGAAGGACAAGAAGGTGATCAGGAGTAGTCAGCATGGATTCACAAAGGGGAAGTCGTGCTTAAACAACCTGAAAGCCTTCTATGATGGAATGACTGGATGGGKAGATGAGGGRAGAGCAGTGGATGTTGTCTACCTTGACTTCAGCAAGGCTTTTGACACTGCCTCCCAGAACATCCTCATAGGCAAGCTCAGGAAGTGTGGGCTAGATGAGTGGACAGTGAAGTGGATTGAAAACTGGCTGAAAGGCAGAACTCAGAGAGTTGTGATCAGTGGCACAGAGTCTAGTTGGAGGCCTGTAGCTAGCGGTGTCCCCCAGGAGTCACTACTGGGTCCAGTATTGCTCCACTTCTTCATCAGTGACCTGGATGAAGGGACAGAGTGCACTCTCAGCAAGTTTGGGAGGAGTGGCTGATACCCCAGAAGGCTGTGCTGCCATTCAGAGAGACCTGGACAGGCTGGAGAGGTGGGCGGAGAGGAACCTCATGAAGTTCAACAAAGGCAAGTGCAGGGTCCTGCACCTGGGGAGGAATAACCCCCTGCACCAGTACAGGTTGGGGGTTAACCTGCTGGAAAGCAGCTCTGCGGAGAAGGACCTGGGAGTGCTGGTGGACACCAAGTTAAGCATGAGGCAGCAATGTGCCCTTGTGGCCAAGAAGGCCAATGGTATCCTGGGGTGCATCAGGAAGAGTGTTGCCAGCAGGTCGAGGGAGGTGATTCTCCCCCTCTACTCAGCCCTGGTGAGGCCACACCCGGAGTACTGTGTCCAGTTCTGGGCTCCCCAGTACAAGAGGGACATGGATCTGCTGGAGCAAGTCCAGTGAAGGGCTACAAAGATGATTAGGGGACTGGAGCATCTCTCTTATGAGGAAAGACTGAGAGAGCTGGGCCTGTTCAGCCGGGAGGAGAGAAGGCCGAGGGGGGATCTTATCAACGCATTTAAATATCTGAAGGGAGGGTTCATCCCTGACCCCTGTACTGTCACTTTGCACAAGCACTGTCCTCTCATCGAGACTTTGATTTTTCTCTGAGAATGGAGCCCACTCAAAACTAATTTAACAGCTAACTAGAGCTCACTAGCTCTGTTAGCTAGCTGTGAGCCAAATCCTCAAGTGCGTGGAAAGACTTAAATGGGCTTGTGCGAAGGGTTTACCTGGTGACCTCAGGGCTGGCAGGGCAGTGTCCTCCACCAAAGCCATTCCCCAGCCTCCGGGAGGAAGGAGTCTCTGCCGCCCTTGCCCAAGCACAGGCAAAACTGAAAAGGGGACTGCGATGCCCACAGCTTCAGAGATGTGAATGATACTGTGTTCCTGCCCTATCTCTGGCTGCAGATCTCCCCTTCACATGTCCGTAGGGAGATCCACCATTGCACATTGCTCCGCCTGCATAAAGCTCTCTTCAGCATTTGTGTACATAAAGCACTTCCACAGCAGGACTTCTGTCCTGCAGCCCCACAAAGAAACCTGCTTCTGCCCTCCCAGTGTGTATTTCTGATTTCACAGGTTGTTATGGGGCATGACTGGTTTTTGTATTCACTTACAGGTGTTATTTTCTGTGACGTGGGGTTCCCAAAGGCTGGTCTGATTAATCGGAACAGGATCACATCAGAAAAAGCAGCACAGACTGTGAACTTCACCTTCCTGAGAGCTGTGAGATCATGCTCAGAGACAGAGCACTTAAAATGAATTAGTGTATTCCAACACAGCAAAAGCTATAAATAGAGTGCTTATAAATAAACCATTTTTGTCCCTCACTCAGGCACCAATTCAGCAGTCTCTCCCTCTGTGTCTAATACAGGCATAGACTTACATCCCACTTATTTCAATAGGATACAGGCCCTTGCTTGCAGTTAGGCGTCCAAGTAAGTTTTCCCACATTTAAGCCATAGCCTTAAGTCCACCAAGGTATCAATGCCTCTTTCTTATGAAATCAATAGAGTTTAGGAGCCTAAACTCCTCTGTATAGCTAGGTCTTGCATTTTAGAATGACACCAACGTTTTATGAATGAGAAGCAGCTCTTTCCTCTTCCTAATGCTTCTGTTCGCCTTTCCTAAGTGACTACTGTTCCTTACATAAGGGAATTAGTATTTGCATAGGACATCTTTCTTATTCCAACACATAAGCAGCCTCCTTATGTTGTGAAAGAAAAACATCACAACTGTTACAAATCTTCTGAAACAAGGTTTAATTTGAAAGCAAATACATGCAGTTATCTTGTGTAAGCAACTCTAAACAGCCAGTAATATCAAACACATTTTAATAGCTTGAGCCAAAACCCTGAAACTTCAGAGATGGGTAATTCAGGATTGGCAATAAGATCTAAAATATGTGGCTCAATCACACCTACTTGGTCAGACATACTGAGTACAGTGGTACCCAGGAGGTGGTCAAAAGCTGTGATATTATCACATGGAAACCAGAGTTTCTGTCCAAACATACCAGCTCTCCTGAGGCAGCTCTGCTAGCTGTGCATGGGCTTGTGTCTAAGCCTCTCTTGAAAGCCTATACTGACACACAGAAATACCTTAGGTATTAAAGACAGCCTTTCCTCACCTGTAAATCGTAAGCATAGTTTTGCCCTTGCCGTGTTTGCTAGTTCAAGAAACGTCGTGTGGGTCTGTGCCCGTGTCAGATTGTTGCGCCTCTCTGCCGAGTCCCACTGCCTCTTTAACCATCTTCTCCTTGTTGATCTCATGTCAGAGTGCAAGGCTTCTGCCTGTAGAAATGGCATGGGTTCCTGTTTACTACTGCATATATGCATTTTAGTTACTTTAAATTYAGCTGCAAGTTCATTTTCTTTTTTTAATTTTACATGCTTTCTGTATATGCACCAAAAATACAATAATCAGTGCTTTATTTTGTTTTTAAATACATCAGCTAGCTTCATTGTAAGTCGGCMCAAGTAACTGAAAAATCTACTACATTTACATCAGCTGAGTGGCAGGCCCAGGGAATGAAGACAAAGCAGTGCCCAATATCAAGACAAGATACTGTTTTTTCTTTTACCCAGCTTTAAAAGCTAGCTCTTCTAATTGAGCGATAGCACTGGTAAGAATTTTGTTGCTTTAAAGAATTCTGACATAATTAATGCCATATATTAAGCTTAATGGAGGAGCTGACTTTATATACTATGAAGTCATGCATTTAAAAAAATTCACTTCCCCTGTTGAGATGCCAGAATACGTTGATCTTCAGGTTGCAGAGCAAGACCTTTGCCGGAGGAAGTGAAGCATATTCCTTCTCATTACTTTGTGACAATTTCAGTCTCTTTAAGTTACAGAGATCCTTGTATTTGTTGATACTCAGGATAGGAATGATTGCTGTATCACACAGACCAGCAAATGACCACTATTGGACTTTTAGTAGCTCCTCTAGTACGTCTCTAAAAACTTTGGAGGCTGGCACCAACTGTCTAAGCACAGAAGTCTTGGTGGAGCCCCCTTGTCTTCAGCAGGATTTGCAGTAGGCCTTAGGTCCACTGTGCACACCATCACATGAATCAAAGCCCATTTCTTGCAGGTGATTCTGAATTATAAATTCCCGTTATAAACTGGGACAAGGAGTGCTTTCATGTTGCTCAGAACTGTGAGTCATTTCGGAGAAATCCAGTCTGCAGCAACAGCAGAAAGTGTTTCACATCTTCAGGGTCCACACTGATAGTGTCCAGGATCTCRTTCTGTGCTCATGTTCTTTTTAAGAATGCATAGTCTTCTCATTTCTCTTCAAAAAAGAAATAATTTCTTTGTGTAACCCTGATTTTTTTTTTAAAGAAAAACAGTAAGAACATTGAAAATAGTAGAACATTTCATTTTGTCTTAGTTGATGCTAAAAATCTAATGCTTTAAAACAAATTTATAGTAGCTTCCAGCCAGAGCGTCTGGAGATGCTAAAAGAATCTGACAATGTCACCTGGACCTTAAGAACAATAAACACATTCTTCTTGAAAGAAGACAGATTAAAATACAGGGCTGAACTCCACTCCCAGAGAAATTTACCCAGCAGAGACATTTCTAAGGCACTGAACAAACCCTGCAGTGGTTGAGTCCTCAGATATTCTGTATTAAGTACTGTCTCTGGAGAGGTGCTTAAAAATTCATAATACTGTGTATCTATTGATGTATTTAACRGAACTCGGGAGTAAGAAAGTAGAACTCTCCAGTACTGTCAAGATAACACTGCCAAATTTTCCTTTGGATCTATGCACTTCCAGATGAAAACCTGAGTTCCCTCAGGGCACAGATATTAYAGTTGGAGCTGACAGCTTGGATCTCTATTGTGAGAAATTATTCATGATATTAGCAGTTCTTTCCTCTTAAGGTAAGCATGTGAAATATTACATCTTCACTCAGATTTCCTGCAATAACCTGATGCATAACTCAATATTAGGGGACGTTCTTCAGCAGGAACAAACGTATATGTGTTAGTGTGGCAGTATAATATAACAAAACTCAATATCAGGATGTAGCTGTTGAAGCGAACTTGAAAAGAATAGCAACTATATAGACAGTACATCAAGTTGGGAGCCTTTTAAAGAAGGCAGTTAGATACATGCACTATGAGGCTTTCATACTGTATATCAAGTCCTTCCTCTGCATGAGAGGAGGGCAGCTTTACAATAGAGCTACACTCTCTATTGCACTGTGAAAATATTTGCCCTTTTTTATCTGTTCCCCTCGTCTAACATTGTCAATAACCTATTTGTTGAATATTTGGGAGTAAACTGTATGTTGCCATTGAAATGCTCCATTTGAAAACTCTGATATCAAATGTGCACGAAACCTGAGTGGGGTTAAGCCCTGCTTTGGAAAAGGGCAAAGCCAGTAAGCTTTCCAGTAAGCATAGCTCCTAGGTCCTGGTTTTCTTCTTGTGTGACTCTCAGCTCAGCATTATAGCTTTCAGAAGTAGAGAGACACAGTGAGAGGAGACATGCAAGGGATGTCAGTTATACATACAAAAATGAAAGGAAATTTAAGTCAGAAAGGAGTCTCAGCCTGAATAAAGTGTAAAACAAATCAACTTGCACTCTTCTCTAGATTTGACCAAAAACTGACAGTGCCTAAAATGTTCTGCATCCTGCAGTTTTTGTCAGCTCCACATTCTTGGTGTTTAATCCCRCTCTCCTCTGCCCAAATAGACAAGGGCGCAGTTGATGATTTGATTTTTAAACTCTTGTTGCAGGTTTGGCTGTCTAACCAGCTTGCAGAGAGAAGACTCTTGGCTCAGTTAGGCACAAGTTATGCAGATCTTGAAATATAAAAAGCAGAAAAGACCTAGTGCAAAACTTTCAAGCTTAAACACTTGAGTGACCTCATTTGCTTTCTGAAAAGGAGATGAAGGCTTTAAAGAAAAACTTGCTCTGTGGTCTATATAATTTTAAGTAATTATAAACACATACAATGAATAGTTGTAAAGTCCTAACAAATGAAGCATCCTTCCCCACCCAAAGCTGAACAGTTCTACAGCGCTATTTAATTTATGGTTTTCTGTTTCAGAGAGGTTTGAAAATGAGAGGTATCATCCCTTACTTGTACCTGCACTGGATGGTTTTCTGCCACAACTGTCTTTCTGGAACACAGTAATCCTTGAAGTGTCCAGGCATGTCTAGGGTCTGAGGAGATCCACATGTGCACATGGATTTGACTAGCACTAGAGGAAGGCTTCTCAGCAGCATATGTAAAATTAAACATTGCTGGACCAAGGCTGAGAGGCAGGTGCAGRAGGGAGGTAGGGGTGCTTTTGCCATGGGAAATTTGCAGTGGTAGAGGAGTAGCAGATACACTAGAGGTGGGAGGAGATCTGGGCTTGCTGCTCTGCAGAGGTGGAAGGGGTTGGGGCAGCTGTGTCTGCTGCTTCCCCTCTGTTCCCGGTAAGTTGCTACAGCTCAGATCCTGGCCCCTCCATCAGCAGCAGCCACCAGACAAGCTCCCAAGCACAGGCAAAGTGGCAGTGGGGCCACGGCAGTCCTTGGTAGTCTGCTGCCATGGGCAGATGAATGCTTTGCTGAACCTCCGGCTGAATTCACAATACTGCTCTGAAGGAGGTAGCTTTTTTTGCCCTCTTTTTTTCATGAAATTACAAATAGAAAGATTAAAGAAATTCCTTATGACTTATCTCATGGCAAGGGGCAAGAATAAAATGTGCACTTCCTGCCTGAAAGCCCTGCCTTTACCCATCAGGCCACCCATACGTCCCACTGACATAGCTGAAGAATTACATTGAATGAGTCATCAGTGACTATTTGTGTTTGAGGGCTTGGAGAACACGCTGTTAACTACAACACAAAAGTTGCACTGGGTTGCTGCACAAACCAGCTTGCAGATGCCCAGGGAAGGTCTCACTTGCATTTCCAATCCATCCTCCCACTCTTTCTTTGTCATAGGGCAACATGCAGCACAGTAGCATTTTTATGTTTTTTTTTTCCCACCCACTCTGATTTCCGCCTCCTTTTTGACCTTTCTTCTGCCACAGATGTCCACTGGAAAGCCAACTGGGGAGCCACATGCCATAAGACCAGCACCCACCCATTTTGATGGGCAGAAGTTTAGTGGTCTCCAAGACACTTTTCTACATCTTTTCGACTACAGTTGATAGATGCAAAGAAGAGAGCTGACAGGTTTGCATGGCCCATTTTACAGAAAAAGGTCCCTTACTACTTTAGGAAGAGCAGGAGAAATAAAAACTTTTCCTCTGTATGGTATCATTTCTATTCACCTGCATAGTCTCTAAACACATATGAAGGAGAATGATAAATCCATGTCTTATGTAACTGTAAAGTCTACAGTCCATGGATTCATGTAACATTACGGTTTACAAAGAATGAATCGGGCAAAGTATGTTTCTATTCTTCGTGTTACATATAACAGTACAAGCTCATTAAGTGGCTTAAACAAGAATATCAAAAGCAAAAAAAAAAAAAAAAAAGAAAGAAACAAAGAAAACTCGCATGGGCCAGACCTTTGGGTGGTGTAAATCTGCATAATATTCTGTAATCCACACCTACTGGCAAATCAGCTCTCTCTAGGGCTGAAATTTATTATGAACAATGCATATTAGGTTAAAAAGTCCAGAATCAAATGGAAAGATAAATAATTTAGCTTTGTGTTAAGAGCTATAATAAGGCTATGATTGATTATTAAGATACATTTAATAAATGATGATTCAGTTGTTAGAGTCCAACAGGTTTCATGTAACCATAGCTTACAAACACCTATTACACTTCCTTTTGATGTGCTTATAACCATCTATAATAATTATGTATGTAACACACTCATAAATCCACTGACTCTATATTAAACCTCTCTGAACCCTTCCTAAATGGAATCTTAATACAAAGAGTGAGAAAGGTATTCCATTATGGAAATAGGTTCAGAAAGCAAGAAACATTTAACGTTAACAATTTCAAATACATGTGGGGGAACTGCAGTAAATTGCCAGCTGCATGCAACCACGTGCACAAAATATATTCCAAGCAAAACTGATGAAAAATAAAATCAAGAAATATAATCTGAAAAGAAAGAGCTATAGAGTAATAGCTGTCTCAATGCCACCCCATTAATATGTGCCTCACTATGTTTTTTTGAAGAAATGAGCTTTTCTAGAAAATATTTTCCTTCAAAGACAATAATGAAATAATAAACAAAAATGTGTATTTCTAAACATAAGTCAAGAACTGGGCCAAATCCTGCTCTTCACTGTAGCCACTTTCCTGAAAATGAAATTTGGGCACACAGTAGAAAAAGCACAGTATTATCCTGGAGAGAAGTTTGCATGGCAGTAGCCGCATACAGCTTTAATAAAATGCAAGTTTTGTCTCTCCCACATGCAAATTCATTCCCATTGACTTCAGTGGCCAGAAGCTGTAACACAATTTCAGTATTTTAAAAAGAAACAAATAAATGGATTAATGCAAAAGCAAAGCACTTGGACACTTTTGTATAGGTTTTTACAGTACTGGATCRTCTGCAGAAGCATTTAACAGCCTTTCTTCGTCTGTGACTATTAGTTTGGAAGGAGACATTTTCATTTTTCAGAGATGCATTTATACTGTGTAATCCTGTCCAAGGATCACCTAAGCTTGATTGTTTAATCATTTCTTTGAAACAATGCAAATGGAAGGCAAAGTTATTTTGATCACCACCACAGGCTGAAAGGCCTTGGCTGAGATTTCATACCAGACAATAGAAGAAAGACTGCAAAGAGATAACAAGGAAAACATGATTAAATCACAGAAGTGACATAAAATCAATAGAAGCAGGCAAGGATCAATAATTCTTTGCTCTGAGTAACAGTCAGTAGCGCTTGTACTCATTTTCAGATTTTTCCAAGATTATTCCCTGTTTGATTTGTGTACAGACAGAGACTTTCTTTAGAACGCTGTTCTTTTTAGCATTTTTCATTAAGATTATTCTTTTTTAGATATTTATTGTTTAATTCATTAGCTACACTGACTTCATTTGTGTTGACTTACAGAGACGCCTATGACTAATCATAAAATAGCAGCGTAAAACAATTATTTAAGAAAAGTTTATGTGAATTTGTAGCCACAGTAAAGAGAAATTTTCAACTTTTCCTGCCTGTATAACAGGTTTCTGTATAACCACTTTCATCTATTACTTTATTTAGTGTGTCAGCTTACATGTATTTGCATTTGCTACTAAAAATTCAGATGACAGTGACAATTAATTAAATCAAGACAGTCTAAAATAAAACAACCAAAGCAGAGATATTTACTGTCATAGAGTCAAGAGGATCTATTACATTTGTGCCTGAGGTGGGAAAGGAAGGGCACCAGACAAATTGCATTTTGTAAATTACCTGAATTGTGAAAATAAGCACAAATAAATGTTGAAGTCTGTTTTTTTCACAAAGCAGGCCAAGCCCATACAATACTTCAGCAGAAACGACCGTACAGGTGCGGACCCTTCACCTACCCCCAACTCCTCCAATGGTGGGACAAGGAGACTATGGTTCACCACCTGGGTTTGCAACTAACACATCAGCTAAACCTCGGCTCCTGAGACCTGTTCATGTACCTAATTGCCACTGGCTCTAAGGGCACACTGCAAAGAAGACTTCAAGTGGTTGCCAGACTTTCACCGGGCCCGAGCTGGGCTAACTCACCTGACGTGAGCTGTCATAACACTCAGTATCCTCTGTGGAGTTATCCTGCTGTATTAGCAGCTGAGAGTGTTTAAAAACCATRAATCAGGCTACAGAAAACATAAACCTGCCTTGTAAACCTCAGGAAGTTAAGAAAGGGTCCTTCTTCTTTGCAATCTAATGTTTGTACCAATAGGCTCCATTCCAGTCTAGCTTCTCTTTGCATCACCAAAGTTTGATTATTATTATTTTCTCATGAAGGAAGGAAAAGCCCAAGTTCTTACTTAGAGAACTCTCGTAGCTGATATTTAGAACCCCATCCTTTCCCCACCGCAACTGATCTGTGTTTTGATATTTTGACCTCAGTKGGACCAGGATTTTGTCGCAGATATTTTAAGACTCGGTAAAAAACTTGACAGTTGGTAACATCAGGCAGCTTTATGTCATAGGAGAACTTGGACTGTTACATTAAAACTGGTGAAGAGTCCCCTCAATTTATCATGATGATCCTTTCCCATCTTCCCAGCAGAGTATTGAATGGGCTTCTCTTCAGATACAGCAGTATGAAGCCGGGGGAAAAAGGCACAAGAATGGGTGTGAGGGACGCGGAGGGATTACATCATGTATCTCCTATCTGTAAGAGTCTACAAAATCTTGGTGTCCCTTCTCTCTGGTGCTTTGATTTTAACTAGTTCCATATACACCTGAAAATTTAACAATAACAGTACTTAACCGAAATGAAATGGAGCTTTTGACATTCTGGACTTGATCTTCATTCTGACCAAGTAAAACAAAAGATCACTTGGAAGAGCCCACACRGAATTTGCTCTAGATGGCAGGAACTTAGAAACAAAGATATTGGGAGCACAGACAGAAGAGAAAGATTGCCAGAGCTCTGCAGGTGAGCATGTGACTCAAACAACTGTTAATCTCTAAGTATAAGGAATAGCATGGGAAGCCCTAACAACACAATCCACATATGCTTTGGTGAGCTTCTCCCTGTGGAGCATGCACCCACTGGGAATCCTTCCTGGCTCAGTGACCATCAGAAGGGGAAAAAAGATAAAAACACGTGACATGTTTCTGCATCAAAACACCATAGCATGGTGGAGAAAAATCTGGAATAGACCTAGGGTGGTAGGACTGTAAACAATTAGAGGGCCTTTGTCCTATGAAGAACACTTTAGAATTTAGCATTCAAATACTTTTAATATGGCTATTTTATAGTTCTCATTGATAATGCTTTCTTGTAAACGGGTTCTTGGGACTTAATGTGTTTTGCTGAAATAGGTGTTCCCAGGGAAGATGCAGGTATTCAATATTACCTGAAGGTATTCAGTATTCAACAATATCATCTGTAAGCATTTCTGAGAATTTTTCCTATTGACAAAGTATCATCTTCCTCCAATAAAAACATATTGTTTCAAAATTAGGGGATTGCTGCCTTATCTGTGTACTAGCATTGTCTAACTTAGGCAATAATGATGTCCTCAAGGAAATTCATGTATCTGCATGTGCACAAGGCTATGAAAGTTGGTAAATACTCACGAGTAAATAGTTGACATCCAAATACACATTGGTTTATCTGAGTGCCTTTGGGTACACTGAGTATCAGACTTGTGCATGCCCTGTTTTGAGCATCTCATTGGAAAGCCCTATTCTCAAAAAATTATATCGAAATATTCACACTTAGCATAATGTGGCTCATCACACACAAGTATGTTATTATCAACCCAAGCTAGTGAAAAACACTCTGATGATCATCTCATGACATTTCAGCTCACCCCGTGTCCAGCGCTAGATACAGTCCAGAGAAAGGGAAGAGAAGACACTGACCACTGTCAAATTTAGTTCTTTGGAAGCTGCTGAAAAGAGAACACAAGTTGCCAAGGTATGAGAGGAGCTAAGTAGACATTAGCTTCATATAACATTTTCTTTGCAAGCCTATCCTTTTAGAGATCGAAAAGGCTTTCAAGAATGGTTAATATAAACGTGTTCCAGGGAAGACTTAATAAAACATCTATGCTAGAGTCAGGGCTGCCTCTCTCACAGCACAATTTCTTATCTTTAATTTGCTTGCACACTCCTCTTAATTTCTAATCTGGGCTCTGCTAAACATGAATTTTAAGTATTTTGAGAAAAAAAACATTTTTGCTGTTTGTAATGGATAAAATGGAAGGAAGATATATATTTTTTTTGGGGGGGGGAATATATACAGCTTCTTGTGATGGTTTTCTAAAAAGAGAGAGASACACACACAGCTCTATATATCCCCTGTTTTGACAGGACATTAGTATTTGGCAGGGAGACAGTCAAGGATACACAAAATTACACCAGTCTGTGTGAAATCCCTTTTGCAAAAGAAAAAATAGCAGAATTATTAAACACTAGGTATTTTATGGAAAAGTTTATGGCTCTTTCTGCTTTTTTGACCTGCTTCCAGATCAGAAAGGTCCGTGCACAGTAAAGAGAGCATTTCCCAAACTGGTGTGACTTTCAGAGCTAAAACTTTAGCCTTGTAACTGGCAAGACTTGAATAATGCTGGGAAAATAATGTGCAACTGGATAGCCACAGTGCTTCTATCAAGACTTTAGGGGTACACCAACAAAATTTTAAGCAAAATTCAAATTCAGTTGGCTTAGCTACCCCTTGCATCTCCCTCCCCTTTCAGTGGTGAAAATCTTCTTCGGCTTACAGTGCTGGAATCACGGGACCTTTTAGCCAGAGAAATATTAAGCCATAGAGATATTGACATGCAGCATTCCCATACACATGTACATACGCATACACATACACATGCAAACACGCACATTTAAATGGCATTCCTGGATTGTCTACACCTGGGGTCCTGCAAAGTACTTACACCTTGTGAGCTCAACACAAAATTGTTTATATCTTAGCTAATGCATTCACATAACAATGTATCCAAGAATATTTAGAGGGTAATAGTTTTCATGGATAGACAGTACCTTCTCAGACTAATACCATACTGGGAAATTCTGGTAATCAATAGAGAGAAGTGGAAATACAATATCTGGGGAAACCAGCTTGGGGAACCCTGCAATGAAAGAAGACTCTCTTGCTTTGATACCAGATAAACTTCTTTTCATCTTCATAAGAACCTAAGAGATTTCTCTTTCTTCTTTACCAAGGAGTGGTCAGCAGGATCTCAAGTTATTCTGATGGTTGACAGCTCTTCGGACAAAAAAAATGTTAAGGTCTCTGTCTCTGGGCTGAGTGCACACTGTACATATAAATAAAGAAAACAGAAATCTGTGGCTGCTCAAGAACAGTAGGATAACCATTTTCTAAAATTCTCCCCCTGGAAAATCCATATAGAGAAAATTTGGATTTCTGGAAGTTTCCTATGTCTTGTAGCATGAAAAGAGCAAAAATAAAACCAAAGATTTTTTGAACTTTGTTTTTTCAAAATGCCAAATTTTAGTCCTTTATATCTCTTGCTGTGATGAACAGGCACTGCCTTCGAGTTGAAAGTTTTCATTTAACTAGTTTTTAATTACAGTCAGAAGTTTATAGTCCAACTATATATAACCCTGTAAATCATCATTAAAATGCCTCAAGTCATGAAACAATGACAAGAACAATAATCACTGTGTATATCAAAAGTGAGAGGTTTATACGCCAGCTGAGACAATAGCACAATAAAGCAAATGTTTACAGTCTTTAAGAATATCAATGTCATTTACAAAGTATGAGCAATAAAATCAATACTGTTGATATTAATCAATATCTGGGTGGAACTTGCTCTGGACATAAGACAGGTTTTCAGATAAGACAGTTAGCTATTCCTATCCTTTTTAGTAAATAAACATATATTTCATTGAAGATATGTCTTTTCAGCTGTAATAATGTGCTGGTATGCTGATGATTTATAAACATATAAAATACAGCAAAGCAACAGCTGCAGAAACACAATAATCAGCCTTCCACTTCTCTGCTATGTTAGGCCGAACCTTTTATTTGTCTAAAATGACAATAAGAATTAAATAAATACCCCAGTACCTGGCGAGGGGGGTGAGGCTGGCTATTCTCAAGGATGTGCTTTGCATCGCAATCAGTGCTGTGTACAGAGGGAGCCGAGTGAAACATTTAACAAGTTGCTATTTATAGGACGTGTAGAGGATGTCTATTCCGGAGCCTCTTACCTAGCCTGAACTAGAAAGGCACTTATAAAATTGAATCTGCTACTCCGAGCTCGGACTCTGCTGTAAATTACAGTCTCTAGTCGTGCCTGACTGCTGAGCCATGATGAGCTCACTGAGCTGCTCTAACCCTCGCTCAGGCCTCGGTTTCAGCTTGCTTTTTATGCAACTATCCTTCCATGTCTGACACACACACACWCACGAAATAATAAGAAGGCAGAGAAATACATCGCCAGTAAGAAGATATTTTGCAAGAATAGCTTCTAAAAGGACATGCTACTTGGTCTGTACAACACAGTCCTGGCTCAGCAGTCCTGTTGCAGTCTCGGAGTAATGTTGGGAGAATTAATCCAAACTTGCACCGGTGTTATAAAGAAAAGGGGGGAATTGGTTTTTTGATGATCACAATCTTTCTCTGTTTTCMTTCTCATTTGTACCTCTTTTATGGGGCTCCGTCATACTGTGGCATTTGCAGGTCACAGTAGCATGCATTGGGTGTAACACTTATTTAAGCTTATCTGTAGAAAAGAACCTGGCAATGATCTACCTGGAGCTCTTTTACTGCTGGAGATGATCCAGGTTTCCCTTCCTTTCTGCCTCCCCCCCCTTCTCATCACATGAAGCAATTACTAAACCTACCTCAGTGAGCATGCTTTTTACAGGAAGGGGACTGAAGGTCCAAGGTCAACAGAACATAACTTCCTTCAAGACAATAGAATTATTTGGGATTTTATATTGAATTACAGAGAGCAGGTTTCGATCCTCCAACTAGCACTTGAAATGAATCAGAATCATTCAAGTGTACAGCGAGAGCCGYAGCGCACCGGGTAATTCAGCTGATTAACAAGCTGCAACAAATAAAGCAAGTTTGTACTTAAAATTAAATTTGTGGTTTTGATGTTAAAAACTATCAGAGAATGGTTTATTCAACTAAATTCAGTTAAAAGTCTCACAGTAATGCTTACACACTTCCTACCTTTTTGACTAAAGTCAGAAGAATTRTCCACATTGTGTGGAGACTAGCAAAGTAAAATTAAAATATTAAAAACKGTTTCTTCTGCCAAGCACAAATAAGTGTTAAGCTGGCAAGGCTTGCAGCCTGCCAGAATCTTATGATTTCGGTACTTGTGTTTGTCCAATAAAAATAATTCTGAACATTTTAGATCTCGACACAGCAACTGGCAGCTTAAAAATAGAATGCTTTGGGATATCAATTTTGCAGGCAGACATGCACTTTCACGGGAACCAGTTAGATCCAGCAGGGCTGGGACTGCTCATGTAAAAAGTCTGTACTCATCTGAGTTCAGCAGTCCAGCACACAGGCTTCTGAAGCAATAATCCCAGTAGCAAGATTTTTGTCGTCTCACCCCACTGAAATGGAAAATACTGTAGATCTGTAGAATTACTGATTTAAAGTGTGAGTTGGCCTGGACAGTTTAGAAAGAAATCAGACACATCAGCATTTTCTGTTTATGCACATTCAAAAAATCAATCTTGATAAGAGGTAAATCTATATTCATATGTAGATACGCATGCATTTGTAATGCGTCTTATAACCCTAGAGGTACATTAATGTCTTTTCAAGACAGGAAAGTAGTCTTACAGCCAGCTGGACTTATTGTTGACATTGTATTTTTCTGAAGACAAATACATACTTATTTCATACCACTATTTTTTCCCTAGTACACAGATAAAGTCTTATCCAGGAAAGATGATCAAAAATAGCACTTAAGATCAAAAGAACAAGAAGTTATAGTCCAGGTGGAAAATTAACTATGACAAATCCAGCACTAAGTCTGTGAGCTGGCAGGGAAGAGACCTCGGAGGACTCTCTACCACAATTACCTTCTCTCGAGTAATTATGCAACGTGAACTCCATTATCCCACTTAGGCTAACAGGTTTCTTCCTAGCTCCCTCTAGTGAACCCAGGACAGGCTCCTACTTCATCCCATAGAGCTACCCTCAGAGTAGGCCAGGATTTACAACAAATTGGTATTTTCCTTTAGCACAGACATTGATTGCATGTAGACATGTAAAAGTGCATTTCTTGTCCTGATCCGCTGATGGAAGAAGCTGTGGCCTTTGGAAATTAAGGGTGGGACCTACTCATCTCATGTCTAGCTTTAACCTGTGAGAAGTTAGGCATTTACTCTAAACCAGTTATCTGGGCTCCACCTTTAGTCAGCCTAGAGAGACATAAACACCTCCAGAAGGCTATTCATTCCACTCTATCTCTTTCCATTGACAATAGAAAGACACTGGACAGCTCATTTAGATTAGATAACTAAGTGTCGAGTGGACAAATTTAGGTGAGATGACTTCCTTGGGATGAGATTGTCCAGCCTTGGCAGTATCTTCAAGATCTTACCATACCTGCACCTTTGAAAACTTATATGTTTGACTGGACACGTTGAAACTTGGCCCTCTCTTACTCTTCTTGTCAAAGTATGCTCTTCCCAACAAAGTTTGCTCCTAGCTTCAGTCCAGAATCAATCATGAAAAATTTGATTGAACAAAGCAGAAAGAGAGAAGCCCTCTAAGAAGAATGATGAGCCCAGCACCATCACAAAACAGACAATAGGGTCCCCTCATATCTCTCCCAGTGAAAAAGGGAAAATAACTTGTGGGTGAAAATGTAGTGTGGAAGGGCTAGGTAAATGATATGTTGTACCTTTTACCTCACTTATGAGTCTTCAGTAAAGGATAGTGGTTCTTGCCACTGTTTCCACTATTCAGAAGGATGTCTTTTTATTCTATGGAGAATAACGCAACCATCACCCATATAATCACAGAACATTTTAGTCCACTGCAAATTCAGACAGTAATTGAACCATTGACACAGAAGCGTAAATCTCTGAGAAATAAGCCAATAGTTGCTGAGAGAAGTTTATACTTTCTTCTTCTGCGAAGTACCCCAGGAAAATATTTTCTTAAATACCTTATCATTTTCACAGATTGGGTTTCTACATGTACCTAATAGACTATTAATATAAAATTCATTATGAAAATTGAAACAAGCAAACTGATTATTAAAGGCTGTAATGTAGCAGCACCCAAAGGCACTGACCGAAACCGAGGTGCCACTGAGCTAGGGGGTGTGTCAGTACCTTGGGGCCAGACTCCCATACTTTTGCTCCCATTGGATAGTCCCAAATAGTCTCAGAGAAGCCAATGGGATTGCTCAAGGAGTATGTTACTCAATGGGAATAGATGTACCAAGATTTGGTTTACCCTGAGGATCTTGTGAGACTAAAGAATATGGGTGAAATATTTGGTCCTATTAAAGTCAATGGCAAACAAACAAAGCAAAACAATTAAATTCAAGGAGCAATATTTATCCAAAGAATAAGCAGAGAGAGAAGGACACATCATTTACATGACACAGAGTGGCAACAAGCACTGCTTAGTTACCTGTTTTTCATTTCCAAGAAAAAAACACATCAACATATACAAAGTTGTGGAGAAAGAAGCAATGAAAATGTCTACAGTGTTATTATTAGTATACCAAATATAAGTGCATTTATTACCTCTATTGTACACCTTGYATTTTGCTTGCTTTCTCATTTGAAAACATGAAGCATGTTGGTTAATTAGATAATATCATTATTCCTCTTTCCTGGCTGGATAAACCCAGCTGTAGTGAGAAATGGTTTTGATCAAAACATTTTTCCATTGGAAACCTCCAGTTAGTTGAAACCATTGCTTGTAACAAAAGCACATTCATTTACCGTTGACTCAAGTACAGGGCAGAAGTTCTGGTCCAAATGTGTGTATGTGGAAGAAAGAGGGAGACAAAAAGTCTTAATATTCTAATGGCTAGGACATGATGAGGAACTATTAAAAAAAAAAAAGGATACTGTCCCTCTACTGATTAATTATTTATACACATTATCAAGTTTTCACTGAAAGACTGAGAAAACTCACTCCCAAAATAGCTCACTGGTTAGGACACAAACTGGAAATATGGGAGATGCAACCTTCAGTCTCTGCTCTCCATCGGGGGAAGCAGATACTTCCTTTGATCTTCTATATCCCTTGTGACTATGGAAATGGCTATCAAGAATGCTTTTCTGTCTTTTTTTTGTGAAAAGTTTGTTGATGCTCATGTTCATCTTAATACGGAAGGGATTAAAGTTCTCATTACACTTTCTGATGGGGGAAATATTCAGGCCAAGTTGTGTCACCGAGCCCTCACATCGTTTAGGCAATTGGTCCAATAACCTTCAGGAGAGCCAGCAGACAAGCARAACCATTGAGTTTTGGGAGAAAACTGTGCTACTTTTAGCAACGTTCTTTTTAGAAAAAACAGCTCTAAAATCAACTATGCGATGGCAATTTCCTCATTTAAACCTTCAGCAGGGCAGGTAGAAGCAGGGCCCAGGAGTGAGCAATAYGCACTCTGAGCCATGGGGTGGGGACAGGACATAACAGCGCTATTCATTTCAGGAAATACCTCGAAGATGGGGCTCCTTTGAATATGAGCATTGTCTGGTTGCACCATCACCCGTGCCCCACACCACCCGGACTTTCAAAGAGAATGATGCAATTCTCCATGTGTGTGCTACAAAGGTACCCTCAAATCCAGGTCTGGCTCAAGTACCTTCATGTCAGGACTCTTGCAAAGAGTTTTTAAGCATTATCAGTCTAACAGCTGTCTGTCCCATACAAAATGTACCACTCATGGTAGAAGTAGTCAGCTATGGAGGAAATATGGCTTTCCACAAGGGTGCTTGTATGAAATCCCCTTCCCGCAAAATCACCCAAATATTTGCAGACAGTGAACATAACAAGGACGCACAGCATAAGCTATACACAGCTATTTTTACATTTTGAATCTTGTGTTTCGCCCAAYGTTCTGCATTAAGGAGATAAAAGTATGTGATCTCTGTTTACCAAGCCGCTGGAAACAAGGTAGGAGCAAGTTTGCAGATTTTAATTCTGCATGTGTGTGTGTGAATCTCTGTGACACAGCAAAAACTTCTAGAAATTACAAAATTCAGTTCTATTAGAGAAAAGGAATTTCAGTCAACAGTAGGATAAAAACAGTAACAGGCTGTAGATTTTGATTCATAAGCTGGGAAGTTATTGTAAACATTAATCAGAAACACGGTAGGGGAACACCTAGAAAGCTATTGTTTAATTAAAGATAGTTGACATAACTACACTGAAATCATGGTGTAAGCAAATCAGAATTCTTGACTAGGATATAGCACTGCACAAAAGTGTAACCCATCATATGTAAGTATTGGTAAGTATTGGAGGTCCAGCCACTCTGCGGATAAAGAATAGGCCTGGAGATCAAAGACACAATACGGTCCAAGTGAAATCAGGTTAGGGTAGGAGGAAGAAAATGAAAAAGTTTAGAATTCAGAGGAGAGTTGCTCATGTAAGTATGTTAGTGACCTGAAAGAATCAATAAACCAGGTGGTTGAATTAGCAGTCCAGGTATGGTTGAGAAGACAGTCATTAAAGAGGGTTCCAGACCTGAAACTAACTTTTTTAACTAAGAACATGAAATGAATGCTAAAGAATATACATATACATATACATATATATGTGTGTATATATGTGTGTGTGTGTGTGTGTGTGTGTGTGTATGTATATATAAAATACATATGTTGTACAATAGAAGAAAATACAAAGGACAAGCAAACAGTATTAAATAGAATAAGAAGTAGGAGCTTCCAAAATATTTAATTTTGATCTAGCTCCCCCTCTTCAGTCCAGGGTCAATTTTGCCACTGCCATTAAAGGTAGCCTTTGGTGCAGTGCCACTTCAGAAGAAGAAGGACCAGGCAACTGTAGCCTATGGCTGCTCCAGATGGAAGTTTAGAGACTGAGYTCTGCAGGAAAATGGACAACACTGAAATGTTTCACAGAAATAATAAAATCCACATAGCTTCAAGATTCCAAATCACAGGAGAAGGACTTCAAACAGAAAAAGATTTGCAATAAAGACTCTAATATCTGCCAGACCTGGGACACAGTCACAGTAGTGACCACTAAAGGGGACAGTAAAGTCCCCAAGCACTGAGAATATTATCATCTCTACCACTGCACAAATCACTTCTGCTTGAGTTATGGTACCACCCTTTCCCTGTTGTGTTTGTTCAAACAGCAAAGCAGAAATTTGCTTCTAATTTCACATTTAGACAGGGCTCAGGACAACAGGGCCATAATTTCATCGATGGATAGTGGTTGTCACTGTAATATAAATAATAATAATAATAATAATAATAATTTTGAAAGAATGCAACGGAAAAAGAGACTTGATCAAGGTCATTCAGAGTAATATTATATTCAGGAAGTTCATCTACTTCAATGCATTAAGAGAAGATTGTCCATGTTCATTATAAAGGAAAATACGCATACAGCACATGAGGGGCCTGATTCTGTGGCTTTTAAAGTGGCAAAATTTCTACTGATTTTTTTATTGTAACATTTAGGCCCTGAGAGAGAGTGTTAAAAGGTCTAAGCATAGTAGGGATGACAGACGCCAAGAGATTGTCTCCATTATTGATAGACCTAAGATAGGAAAACTTTAGAAGAAAAAGATGAAGATTACTAAAGGCATCCTCACCTAGATTTCTTTTTACAGAGTAGTTGTAAACAAGAGTTATAACTCACAACTCAGAAAGGATGGATGCAGATAGGTCTTTTGGCTTTCTTCCATAATAAAATCTTAAATTTTCCTAAAGAAAGTAGCAACTTCATGCACATGCTGCTTACTTCAGAGCAAAASTTGGTTTACAAACTCAAGTAGTTTAAGTATTAAAAAGTTTAGTCTATCTCTGCAAATGAACTTTATCAAAGTGCAGGTAAAACCGAGCCTTCAGGTAAACAGGAGCATTTGCCAAGTGGAAATCCCAGCTCTTTGTATATTTAATAATGAGTGAAGATAAGATTTCTCTTTTTGACAGCATGATGGATACAATCATAAAAGGAATCATGCTGCTGTAACAGAGTATACTTGAAGAGTGAATTTGATGGCTGCAGCTTTATACCTGAACATGTCTTACCTTTCTTTTATTTAAAGTACATGAAAGTCAGTTTCTCTGGCATGTGAAAATGTTAAGGTTTTGTTGGTTTTTCTTCTTTACTTTTTTTTTTTCAATATAGACGTGCTGAATTTAATTGTCAGACTCAGATCTGTTTCCCAGTTCAATAATCACTGACTCATTTAGGCATATTTATTTAATATCTTTTTATAGACAGAAAGGTACAGTAAGCAAAGAAATACAAACTTTTGGAAGAACACTGGCTCATAAATTGTTGCATGTGATTCTGCTCTGTGGGTTGGAAGAGGGGGGGCATCAAGAATGTGGTGAAACCAGCCAGTTATAACCCTGGTATTTCAGTACACAGGCCAAGTTCCAGCCTACTGTAGCTTAAAAATGAAATGAGTTTATTGGTCTCAGCCTATTACCTTTTGGATGCTTATCCACATCACAGAACCAATAAAATCTGATGTGACTGACAGTCTCTGCTTCAGGAAAGACCTTGCAGCTGGTAGCCACTCATGACTGAAATCTAATGACCCAGCTCTACTGAAAAGCTCATGCAAAGATTGATTCTGCTGTACCTCGCTCTACACCAAGATAAATATCTTTAATTAGTCTTAGCACTCACCTGAAGCTTGAAGGCCCTTGAAGCATATACTAAAGACATAAGCTAARCATAGGTTCCAAAAGTGTGGTGGGCGTTCATCATAAAGTGTGCTTGACTAATTTGTCTAAGATTCTCTTTCTCCCAATAATCTACCAAAGAAAACCCATGGCACATCATTTTGTAACACTAAGCTTGCAAACTGCACAAATATCAGAGCCATCTTCCAGCATACTCATTGGAACCCAGACACGTAAAGACGTCTCAGCAGAAAGAAGAGAAAGCATGAAAAGGGTTTACTTACAACTCATTCTGAGTGCCAGACTCTTGTTGCAAAATTGTCCTCAAAATCTTGTTTTGCAGACAAAATGAAAATTCTAGCTGGTGTCAGTAGGCTGAGAGTGTACAACTTACCTACAAGCCTAACTTTCACAAAATCCTGCAAGCCAGCACTCAACAGACCCTGCCAGGATTCCATGCACCAGTACAGGTTGGGGGCTGACCTGCTGGAAAGCAGCTCTGCGGAGAAGGACCTGGGAGCGCTGGTGGACACCAAGTTAAGCATGAGGCAGCAATGTGCCCTTGTGGCCAAGAAGGCCAATGGTATCCTGGGGTGCATCAGGAAGAGTGTTGCCAGCAGGTCGAGGGAGGTGATTCTCCC